>NC_090726.1:122884695-122917195 GCF_036898095.1 Palaemon carinicauda | reverse complement strand
AAGTAGTTTTTTTTTCATTTCTTGATTTTCCATTTTGATTATCTATCAAACTTCATTATCCTGTGTCATTGTACTTTATCCTTGCTTATCTTTCATTTGCTTGTGCGAAAGAATGCATTTGAACCATATGAAAAGCACCACGTAAATTTTTAATTTTCCATAAACAGAAATTGTTTATGCGTCTTGTTCTGCCTAACTGGTGTGGGTTCTATTTTCTATACATTTTTATATGGGTATTTTCCCATTCTTTTTATAAGGTATATGCATTCAATAGAAATATCTTTCTTTTCCTTCATTAAACCAAAACGTTTTAATTACATATGATGATAGCATATGGAAGTGTTAAGTGAAGAAACCAAAAATTTCTATATGAAGATGATTTGTTGGTTACCGCTGAAAGTAAGGAAGACTTGCAAAGAAAAGTAACGTTGTACAGTGGCAAGAGACTTTGGAGAGGGGTGGCTTGGGGGTAATGGGGATAGCTTTGAAACTATAGTGAGCGGTAGGGAAGGTAGAGACAGGGTAGCCATGCATGAAAGTAGAGGCTCGATTATGAAACAGGTAGAACAATTTAAATGCCTGGAATCTAAATTTACTATAAGTCAGGAGAAAGGATGTGCGACTGAAATTGAGAATAAGATAAAGGCAGCCTGTGAGAAGCGGAGGGAAGTAGCAAGAGTGGTATGTGATAAGAAAATGCCAATCAAGGTGAAAGTCAAGACCTATAGCACAGTAATAATACCAGTGTTAATGTATGGATCGAAAACGTGGACTCTATGAAGAAAATAGGAAACAAAACTTGAGCATGGGAATGCTAAGGTGGATTATGGGAAGAGTTGAAAAATGATGAAATAAGAAGAATGGCAGGCATAATAAAGATTATAGAGGTGATAAGTATAACAACTGAGATGGAGTGGGCACCTGTTGAGAATGGAAGGTGAGGAACCTGTTAGCCGAGGGAGATCGAGAGGGAGGTAGAGAATTAGATGGCGAGATATGGTAATGGATGACATTGGAGAGGGCGCATCGGGTAACCGACCCCTTAATGTAGAGATAACGATGAGATAGAAAATTATGGCGTTTTCCATATCACTGTACGGTGCTGTTCCATTATGTCAATCATCTAGTATGGAATATTGATATCCTTTTTAATCAATGTACCCTTTCAGCGTTTACTTGAAATCGCCTTCCTCGCCCTCTATTGGGGTTTAACTTATCATTTATTACACTTTCTTAGTAATTTAGCCTGAAAAAAATGCTGGTTTGTTTATGTCCATCGCATGGTTGTTTCCTTTTGTTTATGAGGGTCATATTTGCTTATTCAAAATGTCCTTGCTACTGAAATCATGATTAATACAGGAACTCGAAGAAACCAGAACCATACCATCAAATTCGCCGTTTTATTTTGAAAATTGAGGAAAATGAGATTGAGGATTTCCTCTCGCGTTGGCTCTTTTATTTACATAGGGTAAGTAAAATATGGTATAATTTCTCACAGTAATTTGGATGTATATCATACTTGCAATGGTGTATAACTGAGAGGTTGAGATTATAATAACAATCCTCAAGAGGAGGTATGCCTGCATTACACTCATATGTATCTTATACGGCAGGGTGTGCCTAAAGACTGTTACTGTGAAAGGACTCCGTTGGTTGAGCTCATCCTGGTAGGTTGTTTCAGGTTAGCTGATCAACGGCGGAGGATACATCTTCGATTGTAAATCGATCGGTGTTACGTTAGGAGAGCATATTGGTGTAGATACCCTTGTTGGCTCATTGATGTGATAAAAAAAAAATTAGCTTATTTACTTTTTTAATATAAGAATGATTTGTTTTATTGCTTGAATGTACCTCTTTTTAGATATTAAGGTTAATTTAACCTTACATTTTCCGTATAATTCAAATACTTTCACGGTATTACTTGACCTTAGATGCCAGGATGCCAGAAAACTTTTAATCAATCAACCAATCAAGTACTTTTATGGTAAAGCTGAATGACCTCACCGATCAGATCCAATCTCTCCAGTGTTCAGTGTGCAGTTATTTCTAGTCTTTTTCACTCCTTTGCCAGACAGCGACTTAGCAATACGCAACCATCTGAAGAATACTTCCCTGCATTTATTCAAGAACGTGGTATTCGGCGCACGATCCTTCCAGAATACTAATACATCCATGCTCTTTGGTGAGGAGTTTGTTATCTAATTCCCAATATCTTATCAAAACTTTCATACATTTTAAGTTGAGATATTTTCTTTTCTATTTGCATCAAGTTGTGGATTACTTTCAATGCATTTTTCATGGTAGTTCAATGTTTACTGTTTAACCACTTTCCTATAAATTACCGAATGCAAGTAACACAATCTGGAATTTCCTCTAAAACCCTTTAGACAGTACATCTATCCACTGTAGCCAGGATTCTAGTTTTCACCATTTAATAATTTCTTAGGCTCTTCTCGTCCACTTTGTAAAGTCATTTACTATTCGTTTCATAGACGTTTCCAGAATACCATCTTTCCATTCAACTATAATTTCCTGGAACTTTTATAATGGATTCCTATATTCACTGAGCCACCATGTCTACAATTCTTCCTTATACTATGCCTAGAAGTCTGGTTCCTACTCAAAATTGTTTCCAGTACACTTTAAAGGCGCTCTTCTCTTATTTTTGCATTCTTTGTTCAACGATGTCCAGAATGATTTCATATATGCTTGTCAGGAACACCAAATTTTTGGAAATCTCGAAAGAGTCGCTTTTCTTGTAAAATCATTTTTAAATCATTTCCATGTACACTTATCAGGATTACAACATTTTGTGGAATCTCACAAGAGTCCAGTTTTCTTAGCGCAATCATATCTAGAATACTTCCATGTATACGTGCCAGGAATGCAGCAAGGCCTACTTTGTGCATACTTGCATGAGTGGTTTTAGGGGCAAAATCCTGTCGAGATTACATCCATATACACTTTTCAGAAATATATACTTTTAGTATATCCCTGGAGTTTGGTTTACATGTACACATATCAAGAATACAGTATTTTTGCAATCTTGCAGGAGTTTATTATTCTTTGTGCAGGCATATCTAGAATACTTTCAAGTACACTTGGCAGGCATACAGTATTTTGTACAATCTTACAAGACCTGACTTTTATTTCTTCTTCTTCTTCTTCTTCTTCTTTGTCTACATCTTTTCCCACTTCTATGTGGGGTCGATGTTTCTGGTCAGCTTTTTCCATCTACCTCTGCCCCACACCTCATCACTGGTTAATCCCTTTGATCGGAGGTCATCCTTGATACAGTCCACCCATCTTCGCTTTGGTCTCCCTCTCCTTTTCGTTCCCTGTACCTCCATTTCCATCACACTCCTCCCAATATATTGTTCATCTCTTCTCATGACATGACCATACCACCTCAGTCTACTTTCTTGGATCTTATCTGATAGTTTTCTAACTCCTGTGGTACCCCTAATTACCTCATTCCGTATCTTATCTCTTCTTGTCACCCCACACATCCATCTCAACAGTCTCATCTCTGCCACATCCATCTTCTCTTCTGTCTTCTTTATTGCCCACGTCTCCACTCCATAAATCATTGCCAGTCTCACAACTGTCCTGTGTACTTTACCTTTCAACTTGACCCCTATTTTCCTGTCGCATAGCACTCCACGCACTTTTTTCCAATTCTTCCATCCTGCTTGTATTCTGTGGTTTATTTCTGCCCCCAGATCACCATCCTCTGCAACTGTTGATCCTAAATACCTGAAATTTTCAATTCTTTTCAATCTCTCTTCTTGTAAACTAACTTCCCCATTCTCGCCCTTTTTCAATCTCAAATACTCTTTTTCCTGCTGATCTTCAATCCCCTATTTTCCATTTCTCTTCTCCACTCCTCCAGTTTCTCTTCTACTACCTCTCGCCTATTGCTACACAGTATAACATCATCAACAAAAAGCATACACCAAGGGGGCTGATCTCTAATACCTTGTGTTACTACATCCATGACCAGATCAAATAGGTAAGGGCTCAATGCAGACCCCTGATGTAGTCCCACATTTACTGGGAAACTTTCTGTTAGGCTTATACTGCTCTTAACATTTGTTTCTGCCCTTTCATACATATCTTGGGTGATTCTTACGTATTTCTCAGGGACTCCCTTTTCTCTTATACATCTCCACAGCTCCTGACGGGGTACTCGATCGAATGCCTTCTCCATGTTAATAAAGACCATATGTAATCCTTTCTGTCTCTCCCGATGTTTTTTTTATCATCTGTCTCAAAGCAAATATTGCTTCTACAGTCCCTCTTCCAGGCATGAATCCAAATTGTTCCTCACCAATTATTGTTTCATCTCTGAGACTCTTCTCAATGATCTTTTTCCATATTTTCATAGTATGGCTTATCAGCTTTATGCCTCTGTAGTTGCCACATTCCTGGGTGTCTCCCTTCCCCTTATAGATGGGAATGATAAGGCTTCTTCTTCATTCCTTTGGCATCTTTTCCTGATTGAAGATCTTCTGCGTCAGGCCCCACAAGATATCTATGCCTTCCTCTCCAAGACTCTTCCATACCTCTACTGGTATATCATCCGGTCCTGCAGCTTTACTATTTTTCATCTTCTTTACTGCTTGTTCTACTTCTCTTCTAGTCACTCCTGTGGTAACTGTCTCGTTTGGGAGTCCATCTTCAAATACTGTTCTTGTGTTCTCTTCATTCAATAGTCCTTCAAGATAAGTTTCCCACCTTCTTTTAATTTCATTTTCTTCTGCTATAACTATACCATTGCTATCTTTTATTTGCCTTATCTGTGTCAGGTCTTTAGATGCAGCATCTCGGGCCTTAGCAATTCGTGATATTTTCTTCTCTCCTTCTGGTGTTTCCATCTCTTTATAGACTTCATTTAATGTCTATGCCTTTGCCATTGCTACTGCTCTTCTTGCTTCTTTCTTTGCTTGTTTATAGTTTTCTTTATCCTGCTCTTGTCCTGGTAGATCTGCCTTGGCTTCTTTCTTGGTTTTTACCCGTTCTTGCACCTCATCATTCCACCACCACGATTCTTCATCATTTGGGGGTCTTCATCCTGATGACTTTCCAAGTACTTAATCACTGATCCTTAGAATCCCTTTACTATTCTCGGTCCACCATTCTGGTACATCCTCGTGTAACATTACTGCTTCCAGCACTCTTTTCTTAAACAAGACTCTCGAAATGAGTTTTATTTATGCAATGATTTCAAGAATACTTCCATGTACACTTATTAGGAATAAATTTTCTTGTATAATTTCATAATTGTTGGGTTTTTTTGCACACTAATTTCCAGAATACGCCCATGTACATTAGGCAGGAATACAACAAAAGTTTGTTAATGCTCAGTACAGTTTGGTTTTTTTTAGCAACCCTTTCCAGAATTCTTCCTATGTACTCGTCTAAGTAGTTTGGAATTAAATGTACATCCATGTACCCCTGTAAGTAGATTATAATCAGTTGTGAAACTGCTTCCGTAATTTCTTCCATGAATTATTCTGTGTTACCAGATACTCATTGTAAAAGGATTCCCAAATTACGTCTTTGCACTCCGCCCACGAGTCGAGTTCTTTTTATTATAGATTTCATAATAATACCATATCCTAATTCTTGACCGGTCAATCCTGGGTATTTTATTTTTACCAATGAAAAAAAAAATATGATAACCCGCCAAATGTTTCGAATGTATAAAATGCTCTGAAATCGGTAATTTCGACTAATGTCTGTCTTCACAAAAGAATACTAACGGCCTTGATACTCTAATGCATATTCTTTTTAATTTAATTACATGTGACTGATTATAAAATCAGTCACATGTAATTAAATACTTACGCTTATACTGTAAAATTGTTAATAACTAAGAAATATCTGTGGAATGAACTGACAAATAAATTATTCTAACTAACACAGATCAAATTATAACTATGATATATTGGGGTAGAAATGTGTACTAGGGTAAACAGCCTAATTATTTCTGACTAAACCCATGCAAAAAATACATCACATGCAGGGGTTCAACCCATCTCATAACCTCTGCCATCATATTTATTTTCTTTCATGTACCGAATCTTGTTTGGTATGATAAATCATAAGGCTTCAGGGTGAATAATGTTAGTATTTAGTTCCCCTCTTTTGGCGGTCGTAAATCTGGTGAAATAAAAGATATTGATTTGGGGACGTGAATTATGATAATCCCTGTACTACACCTCCAGCAAACTTCCACACCTAAGTAAGAAAATGGAATTCATTTGCTCGCATATTATATGACATTTTATCCTTGATATAGTGATTTGCACAGACCCTTTATGGACGTATGGCTACAAAATTGTGGATTTGATTATCATTTGAGTCGTTGGCAATTTTCTATCACTCATCGGAAATACTTCTCAAATCCTATTAGTCAAAGTTTATAAGTGCTTTTTATCCCTGTCTATTAGAGCAGAGGTAATTTTGATAACTTAAACTTTGCCTACGTAAAACCTACTATATTAGTTTTCCCTCTTAGATCAAATTCTGCCTTCACTAATAGCGGCCATTAATGAGTAATCAAGCTAGCGATTTCCTAAATATAAGACAGGGATCCTCTGTTCATCGGGTCTATTTTAGAAGCATTTCAGTAATATAGTTTCTGCCACCATATTCCTCCTCCCTCTTAATTTTGCTCATTTCGAACATACGATTAGATTTCTCTACTAAAAGTAGAACGAAAAACCTCGTTGTTATTGCCCCTCTCTGTAACTAAATAGCTTTGATTTTTTGTATTGTATGATTCTTTTCCTGTGCTATTTTAAATGATATTATAATATGCATTAGAACAAGGAAGTCCCAAGATCGTGTTATTATTCTTTTCATGTGTAGCTCCAGAATATGCTGTCGATAGCCCTTAAACCACCCCCGCCTATGATGTACTACAACCCAGTCGACTATCTACCAGGTATGAAGAAAATCCCTACTTACATCAAAAGCAATATGGATTTTCAAGGAATAAACCTGTTTCTCTTATACCACAATCCCCTCCCCCCATCAATCACCATAATAGATCTTGCAGGAGATTGGTTATCAGGGACGAGTCTGATTATCAGTTGTATATTGATTATAGTGCTTCGTCCCTATGATGAAGTTTAATTGTAATAATAATAATAGTAATAATAATAATGATAATAATAATAATAATAATGATACTTATTATTATTATTATTATTATTATTATTATTATTATTATTATTATTATTAATGTTGTTGTTGTTGTTGTTTATATAAAATTCTCACGAAATTCAATTTGAGGGTGTTTTCCATGCTTTTGTGATGCAGGTATATTTCATGTACACTCATACATTGTACTGCGATCTCTCTCTCTCTCTCTCTCTCTCTCTCTCTCTCTCTCTCTCTCTCTCTCTGAGTGAGTGATACTGTATGCTAGTGAGTCCCCTTTTGTGATCCGAGAAAATCAGATGATTTAACGCGAATAACAAAAGACTATCGAGTGCAATATAGATACTAGTTTTCGTGAATAGTCGGTGATTAGTTTGAGGTCGGAAGAGTGGGATAAAACGTCGGCGTAGAATAGTTATCTTGTGAAATACGAAAAATCTGAACAAGATGGCAGCCTCTAACACAAACAAGGCTTGGAGGGATTTTGCTGCAATCAGCAAGAGCAAGAGTAATTTCCATGAGTTGGCACAACAAGAACTAGATCGACTGGTAACAGAGGTCGCTAGTAACTCCAACCAGTATGACGGAAAAATATTCTCAAACATATTGAAACAATATGATCCAACAAACTGGAGCAAGTCTGCGGAAAACATCATCAAAATAATAGAAGAAATTCCAAAGAAGATCCAGTTTATAAAGAGACTTATAAAGAAAGTTTACATCAATCAGCACATTCCATTCAAGAACATTTTAAAGTCCAATATGGTGAATGTGCTGATTGATGCGTTGGGAAAAAGAATGCCAAAATGGTGCAATGCATGTAAGATATGGTACAGTATTCTTAACCCGCAACAATTATTAAGGAAATGCGATGTATGCTACGTTCCAACACATACTAATTGTGCTGAAGTGCAACAAAAAGTAAGTACTAAAGACACAAAGGTATTCTGCTCAACATGCTTAGTATGGATAGAAAAAATAATTAAGTCGAGACTGAAAATGCAATTAGTTAAAGAAGAAGAAGAAGAAGAAGAAGAAGAAGAAGAAGAAGAAGAAGAAGAAGAAGAAGAAGAAGAAGAAGAGAAAAATTAACAGGATATGTGTAAGGATGCAGAGGAAATCATTGATACAACATATGATGCCATTCAACAACATACTTACATAGAAATAGAATATCCAATTGTGGGAAAGATAGGAAAAGGGGTAAAAGAATTCCTGCAAAACAGAAAACAGATAGTGGTTGTAAATGACGAGAAATCAGATGAAGATCAGGTAATATCTGGCGTGCCACAGGGTACGGTATTAGCTGCACTGCTGTTTGTTATTATGATCTCAGACATAGACAGTGATGTTAAAAACTCTGTAGTGAGAAGTTTCACCGATGACACAAGAACAAGTAGAGAAATTACTTGTGATAAAAATAGGAACTCATTACAAAGAGATCTAAACAAAATATGTGAATGGGCGAAGATAAATAGGATGGTATTTAACTCCGATAAATTCGAATCAATAAATTATGGAAACAGAGAAGGAATGGTATGAGCATACAAGGGACCTAATAACAAGACAATTACAAACAAGGAAGCAATTAAAGACCTTGGTGTAATGATAAATAGGAATATGTTATGAAAGGACCAAATAGCAACACTGTTGGCTAAATGTAAAGCAAAAATGGGAATGTTATTCAGACACTTTAAAACAAGAAAAACTGAACACATGATTATGCTTTACAAAACTTATGTACGTAGTACACTCGAGTACTACAATGTGATATTTGTTATTATGATCTCAGACATAGACAGTGATGTTAAAAACTCTATAGTGAGAAGTTTCGCCGATGACACAAGAACAAGTAGAGAAATTACTTGTGATGAAGATAGGAACTCACTGCAAAGAGATCTAAACAAAATATGTGAATGGGCGAAGATAAATAGGATGGTATTTAACTCCGATAAATTCGAATCAATAAATTATGGAAACAGAGAAGGAATGGTATGAGCATACAAGGGACCTAATAACAAGACAATTACAAACAAGGAAGCAATTAAAGACCTTGGTGTAATGTTAAATAGGAATATGTTATGAAACGACCAAATAGCAACACTGTTGGCTAAATGTAAAGAGAAAATGGGAATGTTATTCAGACACTTTAAAACAAGAAAAGCCGAACACATGATTATGCTTTACAAAACTTATGTACGTAGTACACTCGAGTACTGCAATGTGATATGGTACCCACACTACCAAAAGGATATTGCACAAATAGAGAGTGTACAAAGGTTCTATACTGCTAGAATAAAAGAAGTTAAGGACCTTGACTACTGGGAAAGACTGCAATTTTTAAAACTATACAGCCTAGAAAGGAGAAGAGAACGCTACATGATAATACAAGCATGGAAGCAAATAGAAGGAATTACTGAAAACATCATGTAGCTAAAAATATCAGAAAGAGCAAGCCGAGGTAGATTAATAGGGCCAAAATCTATACCAGGAAAACTAAGGAAGGCGCATAGGACATTAATCCACTACGCATCAGCATCGATAATGCAGCGACTATTTAATACGCTGCCAGCTCATCTAAGAAACATATCAGGAGTGAGCGTAGATGTGTTTAAGAATAAGCTCACTAAATACCTAAGATGCCTCCCAGACCGTCCAAGACTGGAAGATACAAAATACACCGAAAGATGCATTAGCAACTCTCTGGTGGATATACGAGGTGCCTCACACTGAGGGACCTGGGGGAACCCAAACATAGAATAAGGTAAGGCACTGATGATAGAAAAACCAGTTTAAGCTTGCCACTGGATGTTTCATATTGTTAAAGTTTTTATGTAATTGTCATACTCAACCGTTTGTATAAAGGTATGTTAAGTCACTTTAATAAAGCAGTTGTGTCCAGCCTGCCTTTCTGTTAAGACCTAGTAATCAGCCAGCCACATTGGTGACCACCAAGTAAATAAATACCCACCTCCATTCAGCTCATCACTTCGCCCTCCTCTTTGACGAAGCCGCCCACCAACTCTGACTCTTCTATCCACGCAGCATCAATGAAACTGCTGCCCTTTGCCAGTTTAAAGCTTAAAAGACCGCTCATGAATGGCAGAAGCAAGGGACAGTGACATTGCCCTATGAAACCTAACAACGCCCTGTAGACTGAACATATACACATATGATCAGCACTCAAGCCCCCTTTCCATCCAAGTTGGACCAAGGAGGGCTAGGTAATGCCTGCTGATGACTCAACAGAAAGACTTATAGGCTCCCCCAAACCACCACCCCCCCCCCTTAATTAGCTCACAAGGATGGTGAGGTTGTAGCTACTAAAGAAACTTACGAGTTAGAGCGGGACTTGAATACTAGTCTAGCGATAACCATGCAAGGATGTTACCAACAGTCTGCCACAATCCTTAAATAGAGATGTTTTTACGAGGTTTCAACACGCCGAAGTTGTTTCGTATCTAGGACATGAGCAGCAAAGTAGACTATGTCCTTGCGGCAATCCTCGCGGACACTCTCCCAGAAATCTCCAATTGGCTTCCCGACCAAGGCAATGCCCTTATACAGTATGCTGCCCTCATAACACACCTCCTGAAGCAGTACTCACCATTGCCAGCCACCAATAGAGCCAAGCTTTTTCAGCTCTCTCAACCACAGTTGTGGGACCAAAAGTCTTTGGCCACCCTCAGGGAAATGACTAGTATCGGTCACCTTTAACTTGCCGCAGATGTTCCTCCTTGGGAAGTGAAGGTACTTCATGCGCTTTGGGTACGACACCTACTGCAATCTGTACACGCCCCCATCCCCGATGTCGATATGTTGATATCATGCCGATGAATTACCTTATAACCAAAGTCTATGCCCTTATCAACGCTTCCACTCTTGAAGAAGACAACCATTCATCATCAACTGAAGCTGATGTTAATGTGGTAGGATGCAGTCGCCTACCCAGTGACATGCCGTAGCGGTGACAAAGCCGCCTCCTCCTACATATGTCTCCCCTATCTCACGCCCCAACCAACGTCCTCTACACCCGCCGGCTGCAAATACTACTATCACTCTGGATTTGGGGCTGCTGCGAAGAAATGTGCAGTCAGTTGACAGTGGCCATAAAACTTGTAAGTAGGCCATAGCTTATGGCAGTGGACTCCCTTGTCACTAATCTTTTCTTTTTACATGATGCAGGTACTGATGTGCAGATTTAGGTAGACACTGGTGCTTGTCATTCCCTTATACCAATGTCACTCTTTAATACATGATGTATTCATTCTAAGCCTGCTGATGTCTGCCTGGTAGTTGCCAATGGATCTAAATATCTCTACCCATGGGTATGAGATACTCACAATATCGTTTGGAAATGCCAAATACCATTTGAAGTTTCTTGTTGCTTATGTAATATTGCCAATAATCGGTTTGGATTTCCTTGCCCATTTCCACCGCCTGCTTGAAGTGGTACATCGACGTTTACTTATTGCAGACTCATACTCATCAATACATCTTCAACCTGTCCCTACGACCTCACACTCCACACTACGCCCAACCACTAACATCATACCCGGAAGTCTTCCAACGATAACTTTACAATAACAAAACGAAGGGGCCTGAAGTGTTTGTTAGATTCAGGCATCTGGTTTCGGATCATTTGGCAGCTGCTAAACGAACGTTCTCTGAAATGGAACAAATGGGCCTTTTCCCAAAGGCATCAAACCCATGGTCACCACCCCTACAGATCGTTCTGAAAAATGTCTCCCTGTGCCCTTTTTGGGATTACAGACATCTGACCATGTAGACAAAATTAGATTACTACAGTCTCCCAAACATTATTGACGATACCTTCTACTTGTACAAATCGAAGGTATTCTCCACTCTCGACTTCCTTAGAAAAGAACATCCCTAGAACCTCCCCTTCTGCGTATGAAATGTGGATGACATAATGGTGTTCTCTTCCTCCGAATAGGAATACTTCCATCACCTATACATCCTCCTCGACTGTCTGTAACAGAACTGCCTTTTAGTACAGTGTACCTTTTTGCGCCAAAAATATATTATTCTTAGGGCATCAGATCAATCCTGAGGGCATCCACCCACTTCCTGAGACAGTATCAGCTGTTCAGAGTTTCCACACGCCCTCAATCGTCAAAGCACTGCAAGAACTCTAAGGCATGTAAACTATTATAACCAGTTCTTGTCAGATATAGCCACCGCTCTTGCCCCACTCTATGCCTCCCACAAGGGCAAGCCAAAAAACCTGAAGTGGGGTTCCCTTCAGGAAGCGGCTTCAGCACCCCAAAGAATGCCCCATCAATTGCTACTGCTCTCTCTTTTCTCGTGCCACTTGTCCCTCCCCTTCTCTCCACCAATGCCAATGAGGTGAATGGCTTGCCGCCCCCCCCCCCCCCCCATTGGCCTTCTTCAGTAGAAAAATGTCTAAGGCGGAATCTGTTTACTCTACCTTCGACCGCAAATTGCTGGCATTGTATTTAGTTGTCCGTCACATTCGCCACTTCTTAGAGGGTATGCCTTTTGTCATTCGATAGCCCTGGTGCACGCCTTCACTCGACAGTCCAACTCCTAGTCCACCAACATCTCTCCGTCATGGATGACTACAACTGCACCCTTCAACACTTCCCTGGTAAAATGAATCCTGATACTGATGCCCTGTCATGAAAGACATTGGCCATCATTCACCTGAGATTGGATTATAACACCTCAGCAGAAGCCCAACAAAAAGATGTAGAGAACCAAGCATGTAGGAAATCTTGCATATCTCACTGTTGGAAAGAGGGAAGACCTCGCCCTCGGCAACTCCAACACCAACCTCCTCTGTGAAGTCAGCTCTGGTAAGCCATGCCCTTGGATACTTGCCCTCCTGCACCGATACGGGCTTGATTTAATCCATGGCTTCTCCCATCCCTTGCGTTGATCTACTGATCAGCTAATGAAGACGAAGTTCAATTGGCATATTATTATTAAGGATGCTAAGGATTGGGTCCACACCTGTACTTCATGCCAAACTTCAAAAGTACATTGACACACGGATTCAAGATTAAGCACCTTTCCTCAACCTCAGTGTCATTTTACCTACATTCACGCCAATGTAGTAGGGCCCCTACCCATATTACAAGGACACCGTTACCTGTTTAGTGTCATTGACTGCTCTACTCGTTGCCCTGAACCCCTCCCCATGTGAACCTCAATATCCACCTCATGTACAACCTACTTGCTCTCAAGGTACATAGCAATGTTTGGCATCTCTAATTCTTAAAGAAAATAATAATTTTGATAATGATGATAATGATTATAATAATTTAAAAAAACAATAGGGTAGATATATATATATATATATATATATATATATATATATATATATATATATATATATATATACATATATATATATATATATATATATATATATATATATATATATATAAATATAGACAGTATATAGCCACCACTCTTGCCCCACTCTACGACTTCCACAAGGGCAAGCCAAAAAACCTGAAGTGGTGTTCCTTTCAGGAAGCGGCTTCAGCACCCCCAAAAAATGCTCAATCAATTGCTACTACTCTCTCTTTTCACGTGCCACTTGCCCCTCTCCTACTCTCCACCAATGCTAATGAGGTCGCTATTAGAGCAGTATTTGAGTAGATGGTGAATGGCTTGCCCCGCCAATTGGCCTTCTTCAGTAGAAAAATGTCTAAGGCGGAATCTGGTTACTCTACCTACGACCGTGAATTGCTGGCATTGCATTTAGTTGTCCGTCACATTCGCCACTTCTCAGAGGGTATGCCTTTTGTCATTCGGTAGCCCTGGTGCACGCCTTCACTCGACAGTCCAGCTCCTAGTCCACCAACTTCTCTCCGTCATGGATGAATACAACTGCACCCTTCAACACTTCCCTGGTAAAATGAATCCTGATGCTGATGCCCTGTCATAAAAGACATTGACCATCATTCACCTGAGATTGGATTATAACACATCAGCAGAAGCCCAACAAAAAGATCCTGCGTTCATCTTGCAGGATGATCTGCCTACAATTTTCCTCTCTTTGGCAGGGCACCTTATTTCACATGTATGACAGTTTTAGTTCTGGAGCCCGTAATGCACTTGTATTTCATACACACTTATACATTGTAATGCGATTGTTCTCTCTCTCTCTCTCTCTCTCTCTCTCTCTCTCTCTCTCTCTCTCTCTCTCTCTCTCTCTCTCTCTCTCTCGCTCTCTCTCTCTCTCATCCAGCCAGTCTTTCCGTTTAGACCTAGTCAACAGCCTACCACACTCTCAGGATATCGCAGGAAATACATATATCTTACAAAAAAAAAAAGAAAAAAAAACCGTTTCAAAGCGTTTTGGGTATCTCCAAAATGTCAGATTACGAAAAGTCAGCATTTTGATTTTTCATGCTTCCCGAGAGACTTTAAGCCAGTGTCGCTATTTGTCGCCATGTTAAGCTGAAAAGAGTATCAGAGATTGATCTTCAGCTATTAGTGAAATGAATATCAAATAAGGCACGTGCTTCAGATTACTATGGCTGATATTCTGAGTTTTCGCTAGAAATTTCTATGATAAGGAAGCTTACCAATTGTCAAATTAAGACAGATATCTTCTATAAGTATTATTTCGAGGATTGATAGCAATGGTATGCTGGTAGCAGTGGTTACTCAATGTTTTCATTAGTAGTAGTTAGAGTTGTAGCAGCCATACTAAAACATACCCACATCATTCCTAGTGAAAACTGTTGTCTTTTATCTTAATATGTACAAGCTGGAGAAATATACGTTCAGGGAAAGTATGTTGACTAGACAAACAAACCTCTTACTATTTATGCAATCCCGTTAAAACGATCTAAGAGTCACAGTTATATTGTAAAGCAACATTTCATTTAATTTAATGTGCGTATGTGAAAGACATAGAATATTAAGAGAAAACCTAGTGAAGGATACTAGAAGTGAAACTAAAAACAGATACATATTTGTATACATAACTAACCATAAATGTCAGAAAACCTGAAACTAGTTCTAATTATATGCCTGCATGATAATAATAATAATAATAATAATGATAATAATAATAATAATAATAATAATAATAATAATAATAATAATAATAATCTGAAACTGAGCTAAAGTTGATTATATAATCCTTGAGAACTTTCATTTGTTATTTCATGTTTCTATCTTCTCCTCCTAAAAATAATCGAATTATCGAAAGAATGAATGAAAATGAAAAGAAATGCGATAAATAATGAAAAAAAAAAATACGAAATAATATTCCAGTTTGAAATGTTTATGGAAAATCTTGAAACTTAAAAAATGGAAACCTTATGGATGGAATGATTTATTAATAAAGCGGTGTTAAATACATAATGCTCCTTACATAATAGATACCGTTGTTTCCATTCCCAGATTTCAAAAAGTTATTGAATATGTTATGAAACGAAATTGGAAAGCTTTGGTTCTCTATAAGGGTGTTTTGATGAAAACGTTTTCATATATAACTAGAAAATAACGCTGCCTTTTTTTCTTTTTTTAAATGCGCGCGTGTGCATATATGTATGCATTCAAATTTTGTTTCATAAACTTGTCTGTGACGTACAGAAAGGTAAAATATGCTTATTACTGTATTAGAATAATTATTCCGTTAAACAAGGTGGAGTGTTTGGATACATAATTGTATTGCAGACTTAATTATCGCTTAAGCAATGATGTTATATTATTTTAAAAAATGTATGTTTGGATTAATAAGCTTAATATGTTGTATGGTAATTGAAAATATGATTACTCCTATTCACTTCAATGATATTTTCATCAATTAAAGTTATGGATAATCTGTTGTGTTAATTGCTCTTGGTTAATATGTCTTATTTAAAAGAGAAGTATCGTTGAAGCTATTTCTTTGTGATTAAAGATAGATGATTCTCTATAACCTGGAAAACACATGAACATTGTGACGATTATTTTTTTTGTTTTACGAACTAATTCAACGTTCACCTGTTGCCTGATTGAAGTAAAGTGTTTAAATGGGATTCTTACAAAATTAATTATCATCCATCAAGTACTTTAGCAATAGTCATGGTTGTCATAGCCTAATTAAATAAACTTGTTTATAAAAAGGGCGGCCTGATCAGAGGGATGATCGATGCAGGAAGATTACGATTTATACAGATAAATGATAAATATTGTCTTTGAACTTCGCTAATACCGTCAACTGCATTATTTCTAATAAATCACGATCGGAATTTACAGATAAATAGGACAAGAGGGGAAGGATGGATGAAAATGTTTTTGAAATATATGAAAAACTATCGGGGATGGAATTCCGTACTAAAAGCAAAGCAAAAACCTATGAATTGATTCAAATCACTGAGTTGTTGTGTATTTCAAATGTACATTAATACTGGTACCTCAAAATATCACGTTATGCCCATGAATTACCACCGCTATGTGTATGCCTTTTTTTCGTAATGCTACTTTCCCTAGTTAAGGCTTCAGATTTCCAGGCCTAGGTCTTCTATCCGAATTTTAAAGGTAAATAAAGTCTTTACATGGACAATGGATCTTATAAACTATGAAATGAAGCATTGGTAAGAGAGAAGGGTGAAATGATGAAAGAGAGGGATGAAAATTTCAACAAAGCAATGGCTGCTTATCTTGTGAATATAGAAACCTTCACCGAAAAAAAAAAAAAAGACATTAGCTAATAATGAAAGAATGGCGGTGGAGACAGGTCATTTGTAAGATGGAAATTTCATTACCAGGTGGTACTTTTATTTTGGAAAAGAATAAACTCCCTTGATAGATGAGAAGACGCTCTTAAAAACAAATAAAATTTGGGAACGACGGATATTACGGAAGAATGATATTTGATGAAAAAAGACAAGGATGATATCAGAGGATGGAAAAAATAATCTTAAAGGAAATGAATACGAAGTCCAAGAGGAAGAAATGCCAGATGTCAAGGATAATGGAAAGGAAGTCAAAGAACTCAAGCGAAAAAAGAGAGAAAGAAAGAAGTCGAGCGATTATAATTGAAACTCGCCACGACTAGGGTCAAAATTGTTTGGAAAATTGAATTGAAAATACGCCAATATAAGTGGGGGAAATAGAGTGAAAGAGAGAACATAAATGGGAGGATATATTCAAGAAGAAAAAATGTCATAAGAGAGAAACACTAGTGAAAAGAATTATATCCGCGTGATTAAAATGAATGAAAAAAAAAAAAAAAAACATAGTTATTTCTGCAGATCTCTATGTTGTTTAGATTACCCGCGATTTTTTTTGTAGCAAAGGATTAAAATAAAGGAATAAAGACAAAGGCATGATTAAATTAATGAAAGAACTGGGATCCGGGCCAATTTCTGGGAGCAAAGGTCGTTCAGTGCTTAGATGGATCTTGGTTTGCAGTGGAACCGACCCACGAACCTTCTGATTAACCTAGGTGGAATTTTAACTGGGTGGTAATTGGACTTGAATTGCCAAAGCAAGAAAACACTTATCATGACTAAACATTATTTCTATTGCTATTCAATCATTCTATTTTTTTCCATTTACAACACCTAATTCTATCGCAATGTGAATCTTTATTATCATATAATTCCCACATCACCTGGAATAGCTTTAATGAAAAAAGTAAATGTTATTTATCAAATAAACGTTCATTGTCAGAAAACAGGAATAATCACAGGTGTGACCATACCATTCTATTTCAATGGATGTTACCCTGAACGAGAACTGCAAATATCAGTGAGAGGTCACTAACTGGAGGATGGTAATTGCCAACCATGGGGCCATTTTTGTGTTCTTGTTCAAGGGATGCTCCTAGACTCCTAGAGTGTTCCACACAAAATCTGTATCAATGAGAGAGGCCATAAGGGGGAAATTAGTACCTGAGGCAAGGCCTTACTGAAACCAGGACACATGAGAAGGATGTTTAGCATTCACTTGTATCTTGTTCTGTGAGTGTACATTTTAACAAAAAGGAAACAATAGAAGGAACAAAGAACTGGAAGAAGTGTCTACCATTCTTAGATTTGTGTAGATCTTGAAATCTCAAACAATTTACAAGGATTTTTTAAATGTTTGTAAAGTGGAGATATTTAAAGTAGGACAGTTAAGCATTAAAATTTTGAAAGATCTAACAGAATTATTAAAGTAATGGTGGAAAAAATATTTAAAGTAGGACTAGAAATGACTGAAGATGATCAAATTAAAGACATCAAATGCCTTTGACTTCTGTTATACGATAACTGTGACGTATGGAACGTGTTCACTTAATGAACGCTAATGTAATTTCTAATTCAGTTTTGTAAGATAATCATCAGTGTCTAGACCCGGAAGGAATGTGAAATAGAAACCAAACGCCGACTGAGGCAACAAGCGGAAATCGACGTTTGAGCGCAACGTGCACAAAACGACTACAAGTCGGGACATTAACCTTTAACATATGGGTCGGTAGCAGCCCTGTCTAATTAAATTTCATTAATCACGTAACTGGTGGCTGGAATAGGCAACCCAAAGCCCTTTTCTAATCCATGCCGAAAGAAAACAAGTCTAAGGAAAAGAAAAGAAAAACGGTAGGGTTTGATCTTGAAGGAAGTGAGATACAATATATGCATCGTACAAAGTCAGGATAAACCGGAACAGGAAGAGAATTCCTAAACTTAACAGCAGAGTGAAAGAAAATCTCGCTGAATTGCTCAGTTCGTGAATAACCGATATCCAGAGTATTTAGCCATTAATGACTTTTGGATAATGAGTTAGGCAAGCAGAGATAAAAAGGCGACGTCACTATTCCAAATAGCGTGAAATGAAGAGATAAGGAAGTCGATGAATCGAATGTCAAGATAAAACTTGGAAAATTTCCCTGCCATTACTTTTACTGTGATACCGTGGAATGGACTTCGTGATTGTATTATTAATGCCGATCCTCGAACGCCTAAGAGGAATTGAAATGCCAAAATCACGGTGAGGTGTTTTTTCTGGACTACTTTGCGTCATTTGCGTCTACATTTATTTCTTTGCTGAATGAATGAATGAATGATTTAAAGTTTTCAGGCATCCTGACATCTAAGGTCATTGACGCCGGTAACATTTAATTTATGTATACAAAAATAAAAAATGAAATAAAATAAAAAATTAAAGAGTATTCAATTAAAATCATAAAAATTGAATGTCATAAAAGTTAAATATTTTTCAGAAGACCTGCTTCTGAAAGAAATCTAAAAATGCCACTTGCATGGTAGGACACATCATTTCCAAGAATCTTGGCAAGGATGAACCTGCCACCCTCACCTCGAGCCTCAAACAAATATCTATTCCGCAAGTTGTTATAATTGGGGCATTCGGTCAACAAATGCCTTACTGTTAGAGGTACTAAACAGTTGTCACAATACGGTTGGTGTTGGCCCTTCAGCAGAAACTCATGTGCCAACCGAGTGTGACCAATACGGAGACGACAAAGAGACGTCTCCCATTTTCGGGGCATCATATTATACCTCCAAGGAGATATGTCATTTGTTACTTCCCTCATTTTATTGCCATCTTGACTATCCCATTGCTGTTGCCATTTATTGCAAACCAATTTCTTGATGTCAGGTAAGAAATCATTACAGGGAATGGGATACCTTCTTGGCAGCAACTTGGATGCAGCCTCCTTAGCCAGTGAATCTGCCTTCTCATTCCCGGACATACCTACATGTGCTGGAACCCAACAAAATTGAACTGTTATACCTCTCCGTCCAATAATAAAAAGCCATTCTAAAATCTTTAAAACTAGAGGGTTATTAGAATTAAAAACTTCCATCGCTTGAAGGACACTCCTTGCATCACTAAAAATTGTAAAATTACCCTCCTTCTCCAACGCTATTTTCTCAATAGCGGTTAATATGCCATACAGTTCGGCAGTAAATATGGAAGCGGTCAGAGGAAGTGCACCTCTACAATTGAAACCATTACTATGTACTCCAAATCCAACGCCAGCATCAGATTTGGAGCCATCAGTATAGATAAAAGTTGATCCTCTATGTTCTTTAACATGTTCATTAAAAAGAGACCTGGCTTCTACGTCTGACATATTCTTCTTATCTCCAATAAAATATTTACAAAAAGATATCTCTGGTAACTTCCATGGAGGCGTTGATGATACCTTGAATGGAAGTACCTTATTTCTAATTATATCCAGACTATTTGATAATCGTTTCACCCGAAAGCCATAAGGTTAAGGAGATTTTGGGTGCAACTCAAAGTATGATGCGTGTCTTACAAGGCTTGCAGTCTGAAAGGCTAGAGAGTTAGGGAGTCTTTGCAATCTTAACCAATACCGAAGAATGGAAAACATTCGGTAAAGGTCTAGAGGTAACTCTCCAGCATCAACAAGGAGATTCGGGATAGGCGAGGTTTTAAAAGCTCCAGTAGACAATCTAATACCTGCATGATGTATCGAGTCTAATATTTTTAACCGGCTTGGGGTGGCTGAAGAATATACCTCACAACCATAACTAATTTTGGAAAAAATCAAGGCCTTGTATAATTTTAAAATAGTATTGCGGTCTGCCCCCCATGATGTATGGGACAATACTTTTAAGATATTCAGAGCTTCAACACATTTAGCTTTTAGTGCTTTTAGGTGAGAAACCCATGTAAGTCTACAGTCAAATATCAAACCTAAAAATTTGGTTTCCGATACACATGGTATCCGTTGACCTTTAATGTATATATCCGGGTCTGGATGTACTCCCCGGATACGACAAAAATGGACAATGGTAGTTTTACTTGTCGAGAAGTTAAATCCATTCATGTCAGCCCACTGGATAATTTTATCAATAGAGAGTTGGATTTTTCTCTCAACCATTGCCATTCTAGCGCCAGCAAATGATATTGAGAGATCATCCACAAATAATGTTGAGAGAACATCCTGGGGAATGGCTGAGGATATCCCATTAATTGCTAGTGCAAAAAGGGTTACACTCAGCACACTACCCTGAGGAACTCCTTCTTCCTGGCACTTACTCTCTGATAGAGCTTCCCCCACTCTCACTTGAAAAACTCTACGTGAAAGAAATGCCTGAATAAATAGTGGCAGCTCTCCTCTCAATCCCAATTCATGAATGGTTTTAAGAATACCATATCTCCATGTGGTATCATATGCCTTTTCAAGGTCAAAAAATACTGTAACATGGTGCTGTTTGGAAGCAAAGGCTTCACAAATAGAAGACTCAAGTCGTATCAACACATCAGTCGTTGAGTGCATTTTTCGGAATCCACATTGAATCGGTGATAAAATACCTTTCTTTTCAAGGTACCATATCAGCCTTGCATTGACCATCTTCTCCATGATTTTACATAAACAAGATGTCAATGCAATAGGACGATAGTTTGCTGCTAAAAACTTGTCTTTACCGGGTTTTAAAAAGGCTAAAATAATGGCTAGTTCCCAAACACTTGGGTAACTATGATCATGCCATATTCTATTAATAATGCTTAAAATAAATAGCTTTGTATTAAAATATACATGTTTAATCATTGCATATGGAATTCCATTGGGTCCAGGGGCTGTATCGTTGCAATGAGCAAGTGCGGAATCAAATTCTCTTTCAGTGAAAGGAGAATTATACGACTCTTCCCTTCTTGTTGCAAAATTTAAAATTTTCTTTTCTTCAGTGCTCCTATACTGGTGACCAGGGGCTCCTTCACACTTGCTGGATACATTTGAAAAATGATTAGCCAGGGCATTGCTAACTTCATTTGCTTCAGTTACATACTGGCCATTCGCCTTCAACACTGGTGGTGGGTTGGGGGTGAATTTGCCAGCTATCTTTTTTACTTTCCTCCACACAGAAGATGGTGGTGTTCTACTGTTAATGGAGGAAACAAAAGACATCCATGACTGGCGCCTTGCTTCTTTCATGGCACGACGGAACTGTGCTCTACATTTCTTGTACATAGTTAAATTCTCATCAGTTCTGCATCTACGCAATCGTGTTAGAGATCTTCTTGTGGCTCTGTGGAGTGCAGTTAGTTCTGAATACCACCACGGGACTGGTCGTCGTTTGAATAACCCTGTTGTTTTGGGAATTGAATTGACTCCTGCTGTATGAAGAGTTCCATTCAGTAGGTCTATGGCATCATCAACACTTTCAAACTGTTCTGCTCTCCCTTCGATTTCACTTAGCTCGGAAAATTTAACCCAGTCTGCCTTGTCTAGATTCCAACGTGGTGATCTTTGCAAAGGCGGACCCTTGTTGGTGTTTATTATGATTGGTGCATGATCACTAGTATGCCAATCATCTAATGTCCTCCAATCAAAATCAAGAAGGCAGTTAGAGCTTGCAATTGAAAGGTCAATGCATGACAAAGTACCTGTCTGAACATGGAAGTGTGTGGGCTCTCCTGTATTAAGGAGTCCCACATCCTCAATCAAAATAACATTTTTAACCACTTCTTCGTTCACAATTCTCATCCACAAGGGAGAGCTGTCTCAAGAGACAATGTATATATTTTTGCCTTTGGATCCAAAGACATTGTTGTCTTTTCGCAATTTGTTGCACATGCCATGGAAATTTCCTTGATTAACCTATAATTGGAATCATCTCTCTTTCATCTTTCAGATTCAAATTTTAATATGAATCACTCACTTTCATTCTTCCGCCATCCATATGAACATTCCTTGCATTGCTACCGACGTTTTTCCTGATTTAAATTTACTAATTCAACCTTCCTCTTACTTTTACTTTCTCAAGTTCTTTATCTAGCAAACGCTTTCAATGTGTTTACATTCTTTTCACTAATTATTCTCTCTGTCAAACAAAGCTGTGCCTACTTCTACTTTCCTTTCTTGACTTGTCACATCACTCCATCAGTTATTATTATTATTACAACCTTAGTTGAAAAAGCAATATGTTATAAGCCTGAGGGCTCCAACTGGGAAAATAGCCCAGTTAGGAAAGGAAATCAGGAAATAAACAAAAAGAGAAGTTTAATAACAATAACAACATTAAAAAATATCTCTCATTTAGCAACTATAAAAACTTTAAAATAACAAGAGGAATAGAAATAAGATAGAATAGTGCACTCTAGTGTACCCTCAAGCGAGAGAACTCTGCCTCAAGACAGTGGAATATTAGGGTACAGAGGCTATATAGCACTACCCAAGACTAGAGAACAATGGTTTGATTATGGAATGCCCCTCTCCTATAAGAGCTTCTACCCTTACCAAGAGGAAGTAGCCACTGAACAATCACAGTGCAGTAGTTAACCCCTTTAGCGAAGAAGAATTATTTGATAATATCAGTGTTGTCAGGTGTAAGAGGACAGAGGAGAATATGTAGGCAAAGGGAAAATACGCTGTAACTAGAGAGAGGAATCCAATATAGTACTGTCTGGCCAGTCAAAGATCTCAACAACTCTCTAGCGGTGCCATCTCAACGGGTGGCTGATGTTCTGGCCAGCCTACTACCTAATTGCCACAGTGACATACACTTTCTCATCTGAAACCAATCTGTACATAAGTCGGGTCTATATCCCAACTGCCAAGATGAAAATATTTCATCTCTATCACCAGCATCCCATTTAAGCCATGTATCACAAATACTCTTTACACTTTCTTTTTATTCTTGTCCCAATTTTGCAAAGTAGAGTTTTCCTTTTTACTTTCAAGTTTCTTTCATCATCAATTCATTACAAGCACTCAATTCACACATCCTCTTCCTCCACTATACCCACATTGTTAATTCCTTATCAATCTTTAAAACATATGTCCTACTTTTAAAGTCAAAGTCCTATTATATTCCTTGATGTTTTAAGCATCTTTATCCTCTTTTAAATCTTTTACTTGTATACAATTTAATTATACGGTACCTTAACCATATCCCGCAATCCTTTTAACCCTAGCGACCTAGTCACACTATCGCTACTGAACTGCAACATCTCACTTGTATTCCCAAAAATATTTGTTGTCTTTACATTCTTTGATGCCTTCCTTATGTTCTTAACAATCACTTCCACCAATATTCTTAAAACCTTCACTTACCCTTCTCACAACCACACAGTCTCTCTCTCTCTCTCTCTCTCTCTCTCTCTCTCTCTCTCTCTCTCTCTCTCTCTCTCTCTCTCTCTCTCTCTCTCTCTCTTTTCTATTAAATAGATCCTCTAATTTTCTTTTCCTCTATTAAAAAGCATTTACATAGAGAAAGAAACTTAGAGAAAGAGATAGCTTTGAGATTTAATACTCAATAAAAGGAGCTATATAAAGTACCAATGCAATAAAACCACCTTAATATTTCTCCAAACATTGTTATATGACGGAAAATATTTTACAAATCCTTAAAGTCCTACTGCATGCCGGACTACTACAACTTTTACTTAAATTGTTGCTAATTTTCATCCTAATGAAGTGTCATTGAATTCATCCGAATTTATCTGAAGGCATTTCATCTTTTCCCTTATATTGTGTGAGAGGTGGTTGTTATGTGTTAGCAGAGGGGCGAGGTGAATGCAAGTAACGTTTATTCAACAGATTATGAGCTTATATACAAGCAATTGCGAGCAAGAACGTCTTAGAAATTCAAAGAAACGAAAACATTCGAAGGCAAGCTTAAACAGGTTGTTCTGTTATCAGTGTGGGTTGAGCAAGAGATTAAAAAGCAGCAGCCTGATATTGTATGAACGTGTATGAAACACGTGCAGTACATGGTTTCCACCCTGAAAAAGACAATAAGGCACCTTTCTTTAGAGAGGAGAACTGTCGGCGGGTCATCATGCAGGAGATACACAGAGTTTAGGCGATCAATGGAGACCAAGTCCTCTTTGCCAAGAATGTTAATTAAGAAAGCCTTCGGTCTGCAGCGGATCATGAGGAAAGGGCCCAAGTAGGTGGGTATCAGCGATGGCTTGAAAGTATCATTACGTAGGAAGACGTGTTTTGTAGTGTGTAAATTTTTCGGTATGTGTTACTTCACTGGGCGCTTGTAAGTCTGGTGGGCAGCTGCAGAGATAACCAGAGAATCCTTATGAGTAGTCCTTAATCCCACAAGGACCCATGGAAGCTGAGTAAACCTGTTGGAGTAATTGCAGTTGGACATCAAAGAGGCTTTGAGGTTGTGATGAAAACGTTCAACCATTCCGTTGTAGGCTGTTGTTTGATGTACAGATATGCCCAGGAGATTCGCTGATGATGTCCACAATTGAGAGGTGAAAGTATTACCCCTGTCAGATGTAATATGTTAAGGGATACCAAATATTACTATTGATGCTGAGAGTAGGGCAGATGTACATGAGGCTGACGTTTCAGTTTCCAAGGGAATGGCTTCAGGCCAACGAGTGAAATGGTAGATGACCATAAACAGGTAACAATGTCCTTGTGTTGTGGGTAGGGGACCTACTACGCCTACGTAAATGTGGGGAAAAAGACGCTGAGGTTAAGAAAAGGTGCCCCCTCCTGAAAATGTGTGTTGACGTATTTTTTAAGTTTGCCATGAAATATAGGTGTAAACCTAATCATTAGCATCTTGAGTAATGACTTGCCAAGTGAGCTTCATCTTCAGTACCTGTAAATTAGTTCACCACAAAAAATGAGAGATGCTATGGATGAAATCAAACACCTGCTGGTGCATGGGAGCAGGTATCCATGGTCGTGATCTACCAGTACTGATGTCAAAGAGGAGGGTAGAGTTGGCGTCGTCGAGAGTGACATCTTCCAATGGAGGGATGTGAAAGATGCCTACATGCTTGGTACTCTGGATCTTTTCGTTGGGCTTCTGCCAAGACATTGTGATCCAATCCCACGTGTATACCGGCTAATGAGTTTCTTGACAGGGCATCGGAAACAGATTAATTTTCCCATGGATGTGTTGAAGGATGCAGTTGTATTCAGCCATGGCGTATAGATTCCAGTGTTGACAGGCGGACCAAGCATCGGACTTTCAAGTGAAGGCGTGCATGAGAGTCATGTGTTCCGTTTGAATGATGAAAGGTGTACCTTCTAAGACGTGGTGAAAGTGACTGACAGCCAAATGCACCGCTAGAAATTTGAGGTAGAAGGTAGGGTAGCTGGATTCCACATTGGACAGATTTCTACTGAAGACGGCCAATGGGTCTGAGATCCCCAGCCATGGGTACGAGATACTCACGCTATCATTTTAGAGTGCTAAATACCATTGAAAATTCCTTGGTGCTGACTTAACATTGGCACTACTCGGTGCAACTTTCCTCACAAGTTTCCACCTTATGGCTCACAGTCGTCAACACCTCTTCAAACCGAACCTCTGACGTTTAATCCACATCAGCGCACCCACGGAGGCCTATGCCCACCTCCTTACGTCGTACCCAGAAGTATTCTGTCCAGAAGAGGTTTTGTACTTAGAATCAAAATCAACCAATCTCCCCCATTATAGCAAAACAGGAATATGTATGTAAGAGTTGTAATCAACTTTAATCTCTCTTTGTGACCTAGTGCTAAGTCACTGGAACCTCAGTTTCCTTGGCCCGAGTTCGAATCTTTGACAGACCAGAAGCTATTATCATAAAGTTAATTCTCCCTTGGGTCTCTGATCCCGAGATAGGGTGAATTCGATATCAAGGTATCTAGGGCTTATATGAATATATGAAAATTACGAATAGATGTGAAAAATTATCATTAAATATAGCCAAGTATTGCAAAATCACCATGAGGCTACAATGGTGGAGATGGTTTGATTTTGATTCTAAGTACAAAACCTAAATTCGACAGGAATATGTGTGGAAGAGTTGTAATTAACTTTTATCTTTCTTTGTGGCCCGGTGGTAAGTCACTGGAACCTCAGTTTCCTTGATCCGAGTTCGAATCCTTGGCTGACCAGACGCTATTATTATAATGTTGATTTCTCCTTGGGTCTCTGATTCCGATGCACAATGAATTAGGTATTAAGAGGTATTTATGTTTATATGTATATATATATATATATATATATATATATATATATATATATATATATATATATATATATATATATGTATGTATATATATATGTGTGTGTGTGTATGTTTGTTTGTGTGTGTGTGTCTGTGTGTGTTTGTGTGCGCGTGTCTGTGTGAGTTTGTTGTTTTCAAATAATGTAAATTCCGTCCAAGTTTCACATATTTTCTACTAAGTGAATTTCGAATACAAACTGAGATAAATAGATTAGATATGTAAGGAAAGGAATAAAGTTAGAATTTTGATAATCATGTATCAGATCATTTTCACACAATAAGAGTAATTTTTAAATTGCGATCAAAGATAGAATCCAAATAGGGAACCTTAGCAGTAGTAGACGACACGTTGAATTTGTATATGCTCTATGTAAGATGACTTCCCATGGTGTGAGTCTTAGTTTTTCAAATACATGAAAGATTTTCATAAGTGTAAGTCGGTCTGAAATGTCTATCCCATCGAAGGAGATAAGTTTTCTCCCCAGTCCTAACAGAAGGCTGTTTCCTTATAGAAGAAAATACGGTGAGTGCTCCCATATTCATATTTTCCTTGTGCGGAAAACACCAGAAAGATTACCCCTCCATGCACCTACACTACAGTGAGGGTTCAGTAGTAGCTCATGATACCACCAGTGTCATTAACCTCGATCTTGCAGGTACATTTTTTTTTCTAAAACTACTTTCACACCATCGCTACATCCCTTTCAAATTCCTTCTGCCCTTTTCTTTGTAAGACTACCGTAGCCTACTCTTTCCAGCACCCTTTGTTGATTTTTACATTCACAGAGAGAAAGAAACAGAAACAGTGATAGAGAGCAGGAATAGGAGGGGGAGGAGGAGGGGGCTTACCGTACCTTGTCGAGGCTTTCTACTGTTTTATTCATGGTGCTATCCATTTTGAGAGAGCAGTGTTCAATCATGTCTGTTATTTTGCTTGTTGCCACTTTAACCCACATCAGCTGCTAAATTATGTACCAACAATATGGTACATAATTCACTGCTTGTGTCAACAGAGGCATTCTGAATCGAACACGGTCCCTCTGCTTGGGACACAGAAAGAGGGAGATAATAACATTTTACTCCAGTCTTTGTTGTTTTATTGTAAACTTAAAAAGTTATTATGAAAACTTTAATGGAAATATTACATTGGTAAATGTGAACGACTTTTAGAGCAGTGTTTATTCTTTCTAATGTGTAAGCAGGAATGCTGTTTGTCTAAATGAACAACATGAAAATTTTGTAAAGGTATGTTTCTTACGAGATGTAATCCTAATATCATGATTTCAAAAGTATAGAAAAGTAAAAACATTTTTAAAAAGTTAATAAAATGATAAAAGAAAAATATTTTAGAACTGACTAGTTTTAATGGGTAATGCCGCAGTCACGCATCGGTGATTCAAGGCCTGCATGTCGTAACGGCCGAGTGTAGAAAACATCATGGACAGGCATGTCCTATGTAACATAAAACAAAAAAGATGTCAGTAGATTACGACATCATGGCACATTACGATATTATCCATAACGACTAACTTACACAACCCGATAATATACGGTCAGGATGCCAGAGAACTTCAAATCATTCATTCATTCATTCGATAACATACGAATTTAGTTAATCTAATGATTCATTTAGCCACAGATTGGGTCACATCCACATAATGCGATGATGGAGCAGTAAGTAAACACATCGAGAACAATGTCAATGTACTTACATAGTACTTAATTCGCATAACAATAAGGAATATTACGTCATGTGCATGAATGCAACCAAATAAATAACTGGTTGAACCCTACACTAATCATTATCTCACCATTTGCAGACATAACAACAACTACAGTACTTCTTTCATAAAAATTTTAAAAGACCATGGCCAACCTAGTTTTGTTAAACCTCATACCAGATCACCACTATGACCCTGAATTATTAAAATCCACTTTGGATTATCATGATGCCCTGTTGCAAATAAGAATTTTGTATGAATTTCAACGTAATAAAAAGCGGAGAGCTCCAATATATTGCTGGGTTTGGCCATATTTACAATGCAGAAAGGAATAAGAATACTGTTTTAATTTGATGCAAGAATTGCCAACAGAAAATCCATAACTATTTAGGAATTTTATTACGATTACAGAGGACCCATTCGATAGTATTGTGAAACTTGTCAAACACTACATAACGAAGGCCCTGCTATTTTGGAGACCCGTTGAGCCAGGGATGCGTGTTGCATTTGCCCTATGTTATCTTGCAAAAGGAGAATCCTACAAGAACTACCTTTCCAATTTCATGAAGGTTCCAAGCACCCCAGAGGATATGGAAGGAGATAGCCCATGGATTTGATCAGCGATTGCATTTCCCACACACCCTTGGAGCAATACACAGGAGACACATTTGCATCCAAAATCCAACATATGTAGGAACTCATTAATGAAATCATAAGAAATGCTTCTCTGTGATTCTTTTTGCAGTTGTTGATGCTAAGTACATGTTCCTTTATGTTGATGTAGGAGCCAACGAATCAGATTTTGATGGTGGTATGTTTGCCAAGATAAATTTATGGGAAATGCTTTACAAACATGAAGCCAACTTGCCTACCCCTGAAAGATTAAGAACCGAAACTGAGGATAACCCTTAGTCAAACATGTCTTCATTGGAGATGACACATTCCCTCTATGGAATTATTTGATGAAACCATACTTTGCGCAATGTTAACACATGCTGAACGAATCTGCAGCTATCGATTGAGCTGGACAAGATGTACAGTGAAGAACACCTTTGGGATCTTAGCGAGGAGGTAAATATTGTTGTAAATTATTATATTCATTAATCTTGAATCTTTATTTGACTTGGAGGGTGAAATTTTAACTGTGCTTCTAGAAAGATGTGAAAACAAATTGTGTTTACTATTTCCTAATCTAATCAATATTTTTCATTTATCTAACGTAGGTTCATATTATTTTACACTTCCATAAATCCGTGGTGTTGGCAGCTTTATGTTATACACAACCTAATTTTGACAAAACGCTAGGAGTTAGGAAGAATTCAGAGACACATAAGGTCGTGGATGGCATGGGGTCTGACCAAAATTTACTTAGTCTGACTTACAGACTAAGACACACATCAAGAATTACTGGAATAAGTCAACGTGTTGGACTATGTGAATATCCTTGCTTTATTTCAATTTAATTTTATATGTTATTGAATGTTAAAATATTTCCAAAATCATTAAAATAACCCATTAACAATTATTTACAATAATGGTCAAATATTTTCCAATGTCACTAATAATTTTGACTTTTTTCTAAGTGTTTATTCATTTACTTTTATTATAACATATTTTCAAACTTATAATGTTGAAGAAGAAGAAATTGTATATAATAATTCAGGTATTTTCTATTATTTGGGAAGACTTTTGAAGATATCTTATCAATATTTTTTATTTAACATGAATTTTCATTTCTATCTTTTTTTCATGCAAGTTGTCAAGTACTTCTATTTAAAAGAAATAGATTTTATCAAGTACAAATATATTTTCTAATATTCAATGTTTATTCTAAGGTCAGTTTTACTTTCTATGCATATATTTGTATTTCGTATAATGTAATCATGAGAAATTTATTTTTTCCAAGATTCAACGACACTTTCTATGGGAATATTTTCTGTTATTAATCAATGTTATTTTGGCAGAGTCAATTTTACTTGATATGAATATATTTGATAATGTAATTAATATATTTCCATCATGTGACAAATTTATTTGAGCATTTACACTTTAACCATTGCATTTATCAATTAGTTCCAAATTAAAACTATATGAAAGTATTTGTTATAGTTTTTATGATAAATCAAGCGATAAAATATTTACAATTATAGAATTTATTATTGGAAAAAATATACAAATATGTATAGATATTTAAAAAAGTAAGCAAAATATTTAAAGTATTTACAACAAATAGGAAATTATATTTTATAATGTTAACGACATCTTCGGCATCCCAGTAGTAAATTTGCAGTTGAAGTTGCAGTAGGAAGTGTTGAGAAAAAAAATGGAACGTGGAGGGTTCATATTGTGCAAATCCATGATGTCTACTCATCATCATCATCATCTTCATCATCATCATGCTATAGCTGGAATGTGAACTGGTGTTGACCAAGGACGTGTACCCTGATCATATACGGCCTGCAGCTGTTGCCCCGTGAGGTGATAGATTCGTTAGGTGTCTCTCCTTGAATTATGTTCCATTTCCAGAAAAGTCTGTCTGATGTTAGGAAACAAATCAAAATTAGGTATCATTTTACCCTCACTCGTAGCCATCAGCATCTCTAGGAAACAACCCATACGCCTCATTAGGTTCATTCGCTATCTTCTCCACGATAGCTTGCTTTGCTGCCTCCGCATTTTCAAGGACCTAAAATGTCAAAACATTTTATTAGTCATAAATAACGACTATTGTTACATACATGTAGAATATAATATTATGAATCAAATCACACAATCAATTCTTAAATGTTATGACAAACTATTTGGTTACTAAATTATGCATTCAACAGAACTGTATCATGTTAAATTTTAACTTTAAATAAGTTTATTCTAATATTTATCTTTTCAAGGACGAAGGTTCCATGATATTCGATCTTTTCTCTTTTGAAAACCAAGGATAAACTACCCTACCACCAGACCATGTTTCGTGGAGATTGGTACCATTTTCTTGATCCTGTGTTACATTGCTTGTCAATAAGCTCCTCTTTGTGAAAATTGACACCATTTTTTTTTTAATCCAGCACCAAGTTATCTGTCAATCAGCGTATGATGGAGATTGGAAACATTTTTGAGAGCCAATACTAAATTACTCACCTATCACCTCTTTTCTGCATACATTGATATTCCAGTTTGATTTACCAATGCTAAGTAACCAGCAGTGCAGTGCTTATTTGGTAAAAACTGACACCATGGCTTAGTAACAGATTCTGCTAAATCCCCATTTATTTCTAAAGAACACAAAATCAAACTAATCGTATATCAGCTACTATCATGTGGAAATAACAATAAAATTTTCTTACTAATACCAGATCATCGTCCATGAGTTCTTATCTCGGGAGGATTGGCGTCTTATTTCATCTTTTTAATTGCGAATAGCCAATACCAAATCGTTGGTCCATCATTTCCAATTTTTTTTTTTTTTTTTTTTTTTTTTTTTTTTTTTAATGCTAAACGACCAGTGTTTCGATTCGCATGTGCTACATTGTCAATATCTTTATTCAAGAGTCCTTTTTCTTACGCATATTTATAGCAATTGCAAATGTATCAAAGCAGTATTTTTTATACTGTTATGATCAGTATAAAATTCTTTTGATTTTAAAATCATCAAACTTTTGGAAAGATTT
>NC_090726.1:122842195-122879695 GCF_036898095.1 Palaemon carinicauda | reverse complement strand
GTGTATACAGTATATATATACCTATATATATATATATATATATATATATATATATATATATATATATATATATATATTTAAGTTTCAGATATTATGAAACTTTCTCTGATATTTTACTATTTTCCAAACTCTATTCCATTGTTCTATTCACTTTTCATACATACGGTACTGGTTCTAATATTTCCTTCTACGATGCATAGACCTACTCTTCTTCCATCTTGGTCTAGACATATCAATGCCTGATAACCTAGCGGTTGTCAAAACCAAACTACTCCCCTTGACTGGTACTCTCATGGTTATTGCCTTTTAAGTCATTACTGTACGACTACTGATATCCACCGGCATCCTTGTTTTTATAATAAATACTGCAGTACGGTTAACTGTATTCAATTGTATCTGTATGAATATGGTATTCACGAGCAGCCTAGTTTTATTATACTGTGATATGAATATATACTAATGATACACAGCCAGCTTTTGATAAACTATATTGTAATAATATTATCAATGTTTGCTGGCAACTTACAGTAGATATATATATATATATATATATATATATATATATATATATATATATATATATAGATATAGATAGATAGATAGATAGATAGATATATATATATATATATATATATATATATATATATATATATATATATATATATATCCATATGAATATCAATATTTTGATATTAACTTCAATAAATGCAAGCAACGGGGTATTGATATATAGCTATTTCAATGTATTTAAATGTAATAAAGTTCTATCATTTTGCGTTTTATAATAATTAACAGGCAACTAGATTTTGGTGTATTGCTGCACAAATATCAACATTAGCAAGTTGCTGTAATTTCATTCATATCTGTATGAATATTAATATTCTTATATCACTGCCATTTTTATACATTGTTCTGTTAACATTTACAGCCATCAAGTTTTGAAATAATTCTGCATAATACTAATAGTAACAGGTAACCAGCTATTGATGAATTGCTCTTTGAAAATCGGTATATGAAGGCAACTGGGTTTTGATATATTCTTACATGAATATATATTTTAGGTAGTTGTTTTCAATATATTTCTGTATTAGTATTATCATTCGACTGTATCGGGATGTTAATATATTGCTGTATGAATATTAATATCTGCAAGCAGCCATGTTTTCATATACCTGTGTCGGGCCGAGAGAGGCTTAACTAAGAAGGCAGCATGAAAGCAACTGAATAACTTTATTACAGAACATCCGTTTATATATACATAAACTCCAGGCAAAAAGGACATAAGAACATAACAGGCAATTTCATGTTCAACCAACAACCGTTGCTGTTAACAGTTAACGGTGAAAAAACCAGACATGTTTATTCAGGTCCCTATCAGTGCGAGGGGAGAGCGAAAATACAAAGCATAATATATACAAAAAAAAAGAAATGATGTTACTATTTACGATCTTGTGACGCACGGTTAGTACATGGCTCCCCCCATAAAAAATGACATACTGTACATGTTAAATAGGGTGCCCTGATCTAGAGAGGCGAACTGTAGGCAGGTCATTTGACAGGAAATAAGCATGTTTTAGACGATCAATGGAGACCCAGTCTTCTTTGCCATGAATGTTTAGTAGGAATGCTTTCGGACTGCGTCGGATCACAAGGAAAGGGCCCGTGTAAGGGGGCCTTAGCAGTGGCTTGCTAGTGTCATTGCGTAGAAAGACGTACATTGCAGAGTGCAAGTTTGTCGGTATGTGATGCTTCGCTGGGGCTTGTAAGTTTGGCGGCTTGGAGTGAATTTTCCCACGACGTTACGTATGCGCTAGAGATCGTCAGAGGAGGTTGCAGAAGGAAAAAATTCGGCAGGGATGACCAACGGGTTGCCATACACCATTCCAGCTGCCGAGACATGGAGGACGTCTTTAGGAGTGGCCCTTAGTCCCAGGAGGACCCAGGGAAGCTGAGTAAGCTGGTTGGAATCCTTGCAGCGGAACATCAAAGCTGCTTTGAGGGTGCGATGAAAACGTTCAACCATTCCATTGGCAGCGGGGTTGTAGGCAATTGTCTGATGTAGGGTGATGCCCAGGAGATTTGCTAATGATGTCCACAATTAAGAGGTGAAAGTGGTACTCCTGTCAGAAGTAATATGCTCAGGGATAGCAGATCTTACAATCCATCCTGAGAGTAAGGTAGATGTACATGATGCGGATGTTGCAGTTTCCATGGGAACGGCCTCAGGCCAACGAGTGGAGCGGTCAATGACAGTAAACAGGTAATGATATCCTTGTGATGTGGGTAGGGGGCCTACAACGTCGACGTGAATGTGAGCGAAATGACACTGAGGTTGAGGAAAGGTGCCCACTCCTGAATCCGTGTGTCGATGTACTTTGGAAGTTTGGCAAGAAGTACAGGCGCGGACCCAATCCATAGCATCCTTAGAAATATCGTGCCAAATGAACTTCATCTTCAGCAGCTGTGCAGTAGAACGGCACGAGGGATGTGAAAGGCCGTGAATGAAATCAAACACCTGTCAGCGCATGGGAGCAGAAATTCAAGGTAGCGTTCTACCAGTACTGACGTCACAGAGGAGGGTGGTGTTGCAGTCATTGAGGGGGATGTCTTCCCAACGGAGGGATGTGCAGGATGTCCTACTTGCTTGATACTCTGGATCCTGTCGTTGGGCTTCAACCAAGGCGTTGTAATCCAATCCCAGTTGAACGGCAGCCAACGTTTTTCTTGACAGGGCATCGGCAATGGGATTCATTTTCCCAGGGACGTCTTGAAGGGTGCAATTGTATCCAGCCACGGCGGAGAGATGTCAGCGTTGACGGACAGACCAGGCGTCAGACTGTCGATTGGAGGCGTGCACCAGAGGCATGTGGTCTGTGTGAATGACGAAGGGTGTACCTTCTAAGAAATGGTGAAAGTGACGGACAACCAATTGCACATCCAGCAATTCGCGATCGAAGGTAGAATAACCCGATTCTGCCTTGGACAGTTTTATGCTGAAGAAGACCAATGGGCGGGGCGAGCTGTTGACCACCTGTTCAAGTACTGCACCAATAGTGAAATCACTGGCATCGTTGGAGAGATGGAGAGGGATAAGTGGGATGGGAAAAGTGAGAGCTGCAGCAGTTGATAGGGCCTTCTTTGCATCACAGAAGACCACTTCTTGAATGGGACCCCACTTCAGGTCTTTTGTCTTGCCCTTGAGGGAGGCGTTGAGGGGAGCAAGAGTGGCGGCAATGGCTGGAAGAAAACGGTGATAATAGTTGATCATGCCCAAAAATTCCTGCAGAGCTTTGACGGTCGAGGGTGTGGGGAAGTTCTGAATGACTGCTACCTACTCAGGGAGGGGATGGACTCCTTCAGGAGTGATGCGGTGCTCTAAGAACGACACTTCGTTGGCGACAAAGGTACACTTGTCGTACCGGACTACAAGGACGTTTTGTTGCAGGCAGTCGAGCACGATGCGCAGGTGATGGAAGTGTTCCTCTTTTGAGGAAGAGAACACAAGTATGTCATCCATATAACATACACAGAAGGGGAGGTCCCCTAAGATGCCATCCATGAGACGTTGAAAAGTGACCACAGCATTACGAAGGCCAAAACAGGAGTAATTGAAGGGGTATGTACCAAACGGAATGGTGATGACGGTCTTGGGAATGTCTTCTGGGTTCATAGGCACCTGATAATACCCCTTCAAGAGGTCGAACGTGGAGAAAACCTTCACTTTGTGCAGGTAGGAGGTCACGTCAGCGATGTTTGGGAGGGGGTAGTGATCCGGTTCTGTTTGCATGTTCAGGCGCCTGTAATCCTCGCACAGACAGAGGGAGCCGTCTTTCTTCAGAACGATGTGCAAGAGTGACGACCATGGGCTGAAGGCCTTTTGGCAAAGGCCCATTTCCTCCATTTCGGCGAACGTCTGTTTGGCGGTTGCTAATCGTTCCGATGCCAGACGTCTGAATTTTGCAAAGACTGGGGGTCCCATCCTCTTGATATGATGATAAATACCGTGCTTGGCAGGAGCCGTGGCCGTTTGGTGAAGTTCTGGACGGAAAACTTTTCCGGTACGACGTGAGGAGGTGGGCGTAGGTGTCCGTGGGTGAGCTGATGTGGAGAGCGAGGTTGGAGGCGGCGGGTTGAAGAGGTGTTGACAAGTACGAGTCTGCGTTGACCAATCGTCGGTGGGCGACATCGACCAGAAGGTGGAAATGAGAGAGGAAATCCGCACCGAGGATTGGCAATGTGACGTCAGCAAAAAGAAACTCCCAATTAAATTTACCGTTTCCAAACGATAATGTGAGGTTCTCGTAACCGTAGGTTGGTATCGCAGATCCGTTGGCAGCTACCAGGCGGAAGTCAGCAGACGTAGACAGACTACGTCGTGTCCTGAAGAGTTCCCTTGGCAAAAGAGAACGACAAGCATCTGTGTCTACCAAAAATCGCACACCCGTTCCTGCATCATGTAAAAAGAAAAGATTAGAAACACGGGAGGCCACCGCCGCGAGCGATTGCCTACTTACACGTTTTTTGGCCACTGACAATCCTTGGCACATATTTTCACGGTTGCCCCGAATGTGTAGTTGTAGTTGCAAAACTGCTGCCGATGGGTAGTAGTAAATGGCTGTAGAAGTCGTTGGTTGGGGCGCGAGTGAGTGGTTGGTGATGGATGGCTTTGTCGCCACTCCGGCATGTCACGGGGTAGGCGTGTATGTCCTACGGCATTCACGTCAACTTTGGTTGACGTTGAATAAGCGTCCTCTTTGTCAGGAGTGGAGGCGTTGATGGAGGTCTTGAAGGTCGTGAAGTGGCTGTCCATAAGGGCGTCTGCTTTGGTCATCAAGTCCTTTATGGGTAAACTATCGACATCGGGTATGGCAGCGCGTACAGGTTTGGGAAAATGGCGTATCCAAAGGGCACGAAGTAGGTTCACCTCACGAGGAGAGCCGTCTGCAGCAGGTTGCAGGCAAGCGATACTGGTCATATCCCTGTTGGCGAGCAAAGCCCTTTGGTTCCCAAATGGTTGTTGAGAGAGCTGAAAAAGCTTTGCTATACGGGCGGCTGGCGACGGCGAGCACTGCTGCAGAAGGTATGTTTTGAGGGCGTCATACGATATTAGGGTGTCTCCTTGTTCACAAAGCCAGTCGGATATTTCCGGGAAGGTGTCCTCGGGTATCGCCGCGAGAACATAATCTGCTTTGGTGGTTGAGCGTGTCACGCCCTTGATGCGGAACTGGACTTCTGCGTGCTGAAACCAAACAAACGGCTCTCCTCTGGCAAACGACGAAAGTTTCAATGGGGCGGGAGGAGGGAGGAGCGAGGAGCGAGTCGACTTCCGGGGTCACCAGTGTGACAGGCTGAGAGAGGCTGTGACTAAGAAGACAGCATGAAAGCAACTGAGTAACATATTACAGAACATCCGTTTATATATACATAAACTCCAGGCAAAAATGTCATCTATGAATATAAATATTTGAAGGCATCTAGGCTTGATATATCGTTATGTGAATATAAATATTTTCTAGAAACCAAGTTTGGATATTTTGCTGTATGACTCTCAATATGATTCAAAGGCCACCAGGTTTTAATATTCTGGAGAATTGCTATGAATATATTACTACATGAATATTGATATTTAAACATAGTTGATTTTGATATATTGCTGTGTTAATATCAAAGGTAGTGTGTAGGAATATGGGTAACCGAATTTTTGTCTACCAAAATACTCGCATGTACCTCTTATCAGAAGAGAAGGGCAATGAGATAATGTTTATTTGCGAGCGAAGCGACCGACAGCGAAGCAAAGACCAGAAAGTGAATAATTAGTGTCAGCTCATTGACCAATATATACGGAAATACACTTATCAGTGTAGGGGACGACAGACATGGATAGGAAGGATTTTCATTTTCGATGCGAGCAGCAGGTCTGGTGACCCAACAATCTACACATGTACCAACAAAGATATTGAAAGATAACCTTGTTTTAATTTTCTGCTGCATGAATATTAATATTCGAAAGCATTACGGTTTTATTAGGTTTCTGTAAGAATATCAGTATCCAATCCAGTAAGATTTCATGTACTGCTTTATGAATAACTTATTAGAAGGTAGTGAGTTTCAATATATTATTGTATTAATAACAGAATTCGAACACCGCTGGTGTTTAATATATCACTGTAGGAATATTAGTATATCAGCATTTGCTGAAAGTCGTGATTCAACAGATTGATGTACGAATATCAGATTTTTTTCTTCCTATAAACTATCATTAAATATATTATTATATGAATATTAGTATTCTTAGAAAGGTTTGTTTTAATAGTCTGGTGTTTGAAAATCTTTTTTGTGGTTGCTAGGATTTTTCATATATCAATATATGAGTATCAATATTCATACCTTTGAATAAGTTCCATCCTAATGTTTCATTATGATTAAGGAATTCAACATGTTTCATGGTTGTTATTTTTGTCACCTTCTCGAAGTCATCGTTGTGCACTATCATCTTTTACTGGCTTACGTATTAGTTCATTTATCACGAATACGCTCAAGCACGCTTTGATTCTTTTTTCATATCATTCAACAGGTTCTCAATTGCTCATAATTAGAGATATCTGATTTATATTAATTACGTTATTCAATCAGATGTTTGAATAATTCCTATTGATATATACTACGATATGTTGAAAATGTTATTCAATGCATATAAATTTGTTTATGATTTTTACGTCTTCCTCTCGATAGCATTTTTTTTTTTTACATTGTTAGTGCCATTTTCGTGTAGCACCTCATGCTACTTTGGGTTATTTCTTAAAGGTATATCACTAGAAATGAAAAAAAAATGATAATAATAATAATAATAATAATAATAATAATAGCAATTGTAATTATTATTATTATTATTATTATTATTATTATTATTATTATTATTATTATTATTATTATTATTGAAAAATTTTTATTTTCATTAATTTTTTATTATAATTATCATTATTTTTTTATTGCTATTGTAAATAATGATAATTATCGTTATTATTTTTCATGATTATTTTTATCACTATTATTATTATTATTATTATTATTATTATTATTATTATTATTATTATTATTATTATTGTTGTTACTATTATTATTATTATTATTATTATTATTATTATTATTATTACCAATAATAATAATGGTTATTATTATTAATAGTAAAAATCACTATATCAATAATTATTATTACTATTGATAATTATCATTATGATTAAAATTATTATTATTATTAAAGATAGTAATTATTATTATTATTATTATTATTATTATTATTATTATTATTATTATTATTATTAATAATAATAATAATGATAAAAATATTGAGTGTCATTATAATCATCATTAATAATAATTATTAATAGTAATGATAATAATTATTAATATAAATAATGTTCAATGATAAAATAATGATTGTTAATATCATTATTATTATTAATGATAATAATAATTAGTATTAATAATGATAATAATTATTAATTATATCACTCTTTAATAATCATAAAAATAATAATAATAAAAATAATAATAATAATAATAATAATAATAATAATAATCATTAATAATGATACTAATCAAAAATAAATATAATAATTAATAAAAAATAGTAGCAATTATTACTATTATTGTTAATAATAATAATAATAATAATAATAATAATAATAATAATAATGATAATAATAATAATAATAATAATAATAATAATAATAACTATCTCAGGGGCAATTTTATCTTATTTTTTTATTTTTTTTAGCCTTTCAGTTGCTCTTATTACCCTCTTCTCAACTGTACTGCATGCTACTAGTAACTGTGCTTGGTTAGTCATTGGTATGTAGGAGAGCAAAATACATTGGAAAATTCTAAGATTTGACAAAAAAAATTGATAGAAGTAAACTTGTCAAATACAGGGTACAAAAGGGTAGGCTGATACGCATTTTGAGAGGTTGCCGTGTGTCTCCTCTCATCTTCAGGCTAGAAGTAATGGATGCCAGTCAACTGTCTCTCTTCTTACAGGTCGGGGCGTTAGTCAGTTTGGGCGCTGGTTGTTGATGGGTCCCCATGAGTTGATTCAGTACCGAGCCTCGTACGGAGCAAGTCTCCCATTAGCTGTGGCACTCGTCTGGAGGGAATCAGTCACAGTCAGGCTCACTTTTGTTGGAGTTAGGCGTGGTCTGTGTAATGCTGAGCTTGGCTTCCAGTGCTGCATGCTGGTTGGCCGAGACACTCCCTGAGCTGGCCCAGGTTTCAGGTAAGCTGTCCTTTCCCTTAGCTCCCAGGTCCACTGAGTTCCAAGCTTCTTCCTGATTGGCTGATGTGCTTACTGGGAGTCTTAGTCACAGGCAGTCTATCGGGTCGGTGATCGTCCTCATACGCGTTAATGTTTGTGAGAGGTTTGTTGGTGTTCCTATGACAGGAGGAGAGGAGTAATATTTCTTGGGTTGCTGGAAAAGCAGGTTTACCAAGATCCTTAGTCATCTGCTGTCTGGGGCGTTCCCGATGGCTCATGATATTTCCAATGCTGTCCTCGTGTTTTATGATTTTATTGTGCACCAGTTGGTGCGTTTTGATAGCTCCTTAGTGAACTTGGCAGGACAAACGTTTAGAAAGTCTCGTCATCATTCGTAGGAATAAACGACATTAGATTTTTTCTGAATGACCTGCGTGGTCGGTGCTTGGTTGTTATTCCTCATTATAAACAGTATGCAGTAATGTTGTGAAAAAGAAAATACAGCAATGAAAAAGCTAAACTATAACATAAATGCCACTGAGGCAGCTGTAATCTTGAGTGAAACCTACTTGAAAGAGGGTCTACTTCCGAGAAATGATAATAATGATAATAATTGTTATTGTCAACTTTGTCAAAATGTAGATTATGTAAAATCTACTTTAATGTGTTATTCCCTTATCAATTGATTTTGCATAGAAAATAGCAAAACGGCAACAGTGAAAGAAAGTAATAGCTAACAAACATATAACAATTACTATATCTACAATATTTTACAAGATTCATGAAATACTCACAGTTCCCCCATTTATAATAATTTACACAAATTTGTAACATTATAAAAGCCTGTTATTCATGAGCGTCTATTATTTGAAACTCAAATGGAAACAAGGGCGACGAATTCCTAAGGTCAGCAATAGATTCCGAGAATAAGTATCTACAATGCAGTTCAAATGTAAAAGATGATAATCAGGAATACAGCTTCTGATGATGTCCAATCTTTCAAGATTTCCTTGTTTTCTTCGAAAAATCAACAGCATTGTAAAAGAAGCATAAATGCAGCATCACAGCAGGTGTCACAAATTATGTCTCCACAAGAACAGTTACTAACACAGAGATGGACAAAACCTGTCTCTTTGTATAACCGAGACCTGTTTTCTATAAGACTTCGGAAAGCTGCAGTAAGTAAGGCTGGAGACGTCAACAAATTTCGAGAAGTTACTAGAAGTTCTTGTTCTAGAATACAACGGCATCTTTGATTTACAAATCAGCACAATGCTTTAATCCTAACATCAACGTTTAATTTTACAAAATAAAAAATTTTCACAGGTCCTATAACATAAAATACATAAATTTAATTTACATATAACGAAAATAATAAAACAGTTGAATAAAACTCCTGTTTCAATGCCATTCCCTTGCTCCTTTCTTGTTCAGCAGTATTTGAATGCTCACTGGATATTCATCTACCATTCCTTCTTATTTATTTACAAAGCGGATTATTTTAAGCTAAAACTATTCTCTGTATCTTTCATTCGATATCCCAATATTTCGAAATTGATAAAAAGACCGTGTTAGATATGAAACTATGTTAGTATTCATAATAACTTTCCTTACCATGAAAAATATATGTAGCCTACATACACGTTTGGACAAATTTGCATGTTTAATGTATAACAGAAATTGATCAGATTAAGTCAGTTGTAGGTATGAATTTTTTTACATGATAAAGCATTATCTGTAGAACTCATGAAAAAGCAAATACTCGAACATTATTATTCTATATGCCATTTCCGAATAATTCATGAAAACTGTAGTTAAATCATTATTGAGTCATCATAATACTACCAGTACCAATCGTCTTTTTAGGAGTATACGGACTCGTATCATTAGGATTCTGAGCTGATTAAAAAAAGGTGATAGCCTATTGAAAACGTCCCTGACGGATGACCTGCTGGACTGGGGTTTGAGAATCACTCAAGCTCAATCATTTCTTGTAGTTTCTGCAACCTCACCATCCTTGTGGGCTAAATCTGGGAGGTTTGAGGAATCCTATAAGTCTATTTGCTAAGTCATCAACATCTATTGCCTGGTCCTCCCTGGTCATATGTATATATGGTCAGTCTCTAGGGCATTGTCCTGCTAGAGCATTGTCACTGGTCCTTGTCTCTGTTATTCATGAACAACCTTTAAACGTGCAAAATTTATTAGGGACTAAGTAATGGCTACGATATAGATTAGGAACCACAGGATTATCTAACAGTAAATCATAGAGCCAAAATTAATCCACGGATTAATCAAAATGCAATATTTGATAGACTCGGGTTTTTATATGGAATGCATTTAGTTTGTCAATAAAATGTACATTGTTGGAAACCGTATGATTTTCATCAAGCATTTTGTGATGAGGTTACTAACCCCAAGTCCTTCACTATCCTAGTTATAGCCCACCTCAGATAGTCAGCTATCACATACATAAATCATTGCTTAGGTCAAACGATAACGAATATCAATAGCCAAAACGAGACAAAAACAAAGAAAACCTGTCTTTTTATATCATACAAAAGCTTTAAAGATGGCACATTTGTACGTTCTTGCTCTGTTTCATGCATTCTGTAAATCACATTTCATCTTATTCAGAACCCCGTCACCGTCACCAATAAAACCCATTCCAGTCCTTCACAGTGATGTATGGTTGGATGTTTGTCATATCACGAGGAGTTATCACCCAGGAGTAAACTCCGACAACTTCATTTGGATTTGTACATCAATACAACCTGGATTTAATATTGGGAGATATGCATTGTTTGCAAATAGAAAACAGACAGAAAGGTAGGGTCAAAGAGACACACACAATCAGAGAGAGAGAGAGAGAGAGAGAGAGAGAGAGAGAGAGAGAGAGAGAGAGAGAGAGAGAGAATATCTTATGAATTGTTTCACCCCAGTGAGAGTTAAGGTTCGGCCAATCCATCATGCCCCGCCTGTTTGACGGACCACTGATCATTTATGTATCCCGGTATCGTTTATTATCCTTTCCCTCAACTATATTTACGAACAATAGAAGCTGATGTAAACCACTTGTATAATTCACTGTTTAGGCTAAAAGGCAAAATTGGTTTCAGATAGGTTTTTATCATTATTCACAGATTGATCAGGCAAATAAATTGCCTTTACTTATTAAAGTCTCGCTAAATAAATGGAAAAATCAAATGTAGAGGGTAGAGCATAATGCAGTAATATTTTGCGATCTAATAAAGGGTATAACACTATATACACCTTAGGAAAAAGAAACAGCTTTTACATCGAAACGTGAGCTTTTATCTGTAAAGTTATTCAAGGTCTGTTCAAATTTTATGGAATGTGATTGTACAGCATTGAAGCCTTTGTTTTCTTAATGGGTTTCCAAATCAATAACTTTCTGTTGTTTTTAATGCATTATGGTTAAGAATGGGATCTATGCAATACACATATACACACACCCACCTAGCCGGCTCCACGCACCCACGCACAAAAATAACAGATTCTATAAATTGAGTTTGAAAGCAGAATGTTAAATAAATGAACACTTTTACGACAGATTTTTTTATGTGATTAGCAATTTTTAATTCTGCAACAGGTTGGATATGTACCCCCTCTCCCAACCCTTTACACGATATCATAAAAGAAAATTAACTCTTTTGCTAAGAAAAGATAAGAAAAAAGTCAAAAAAGAGGAAAATTATCATCTTATTCCAAGAGTCGACCTGCTCGTAGCGTGTGTTAAGAGCGTCGTAAAATGAGTCTCTACCTGACTTTTAAATGAAATTCCGAGGGGCATTTTAATATTACCACCATCTGAGGATGGGAGTGTGTAATAGCCTTAGTGGTGTAAGCCTAGATAATAAAATTATAAGATGTGATTGCTCCGAAGGAGTCAGTAGTATTGCCAGAACTATATAAGAGCAGAAATTAAGAGGAAATGTTGTTTTTATATTTTCGTTTCATTGTGACTTTAAAAACTGTTTAGATATCCATTCACAAATCAATCTAATTTTGTCACCAACGAGAATTTGGCCCTAGTTTAGTACAATTAGACGTTGTTACATCAAAATACTACATTCAGGAAAGGCTAATCTAAGAAACAGATGTCGAGTTAAAAGATCTTAAGAAAAAGTGAGTCATTAACTCTAGAAATAGATTGTCATACCCCCTTTCCAAAGAGAAAAGCAACAAAAAAAAGTCAAACCAAAGAATGTTCAGTAGCGATCACGAAGTTCAACATAAGCATGATTAACAAACACCTAGTTCTTTTATCAGGTCTTCTGTCTGATTAATAGTTTTTTATACAGAATATTTTATATAAGGGCTGATAGCTTTAAAAGGCAGAAGAAATTGAGTAAAGAATAAACTGCAAACATCTAAATCAAAGGTTCAATTAATCTAAATATTTGGTATATTGCTATTTCTCTCGCAGATGGTGGTTCTTTGGTTACTTAGTATATATAGATTGTATTTCTTGACAGAAGCGATGTGGTATCCTGATCATCAATGTGGGGTTATAGGTGTGAGTTCATTCACAAATCCCAATTAAGTGTAAGTCACTAAACGTTAATTTCAACTCCAACAAACAATTTATTTCCGCAGAATACAACATCATAACCTTTCCTGGAACAACTGTTTTACTGATGCTAGTTTAAATTCTAACTGTCTGTATGTGCGGGAAATAAATAAAAGTATAATACATAATTATCAAAAACAGGTCAACCTTCCTGCATTCATACACCCAACCATATAAATAGATATAGATAAATCTACATACAAACAAAAACACATATGTATATATATATATATATATATATATATATATATATATATATATGTATATGTATATATATATATATATATATATACATATACATATATATATATATATATATATATATATATATATATATATATATATATATATATATATGTACATATTGTCCCAGAACAGAGAGACTTCTGTCGCTTTCTTTTCTTTGAAGATCCAGAAATGACAAGGATCGTCGCATATCGATTCAAAGTCGTTCTCTTTGGCGCCACCTCGAGCCCCTACTTTCTTAACCAAACTATCCAACATCATTTGGACAGTCAGTCCAGTAGATTGGCGTCGACACTCAAAACCAGTTTCTATATTGATAACTTTCAACGCTGTTATGTCGATCCCAAAGGCATTCTGAGTGAGAGGCCCCTCATTGGGGCACTTATGTTAAAGGCTAACATGCCGTTAGCCAAATGGACGACTAATGCCCCTCTTAATGGCGATTTCACAGAAAGAGGCATTCATGATTACTTTGGTCTTGAATGGAATACTGTTAATTATACCTTGAATGTTAAATTACCCCCTGAATTAGAGATAAGTCATTCCCACATCAACACTAAAAGAAAGGTCGTGTCCTTGTTCTCTTCCATTTATGACCCTATTGGTCTTATTTCTCCTGTTACAATTATAGGCAAACTCTTCATTCAAAAACTGTGGATGACTGACAAGGGCTGGGACACCCCTATTAACCCTGAGCTAGTTCAAGAACTGAGTGATATCATCAAAAGGTACAAAGGTCTTGAACAAATTAAAGTCCCTCGTAATGCGCATGATGGCAGTCAACCAGCATTGCACATTTTTGCCGATGCTTCCAAGCTCGCTTTCGGAGTAGCTGCTTATAGTCACCCAGGAAGGTAATTCTCGCCTCCTTACGGCTAAAGCCCGAGTCACCCCTAAACGCAGGTTGGAAATGGATGAAAGTTTAACCATTCCCAAACTTGAGTTAACTGCGCTCTTACTGGGCTGTCGTTTAGCCAAACACTTGTCAGAACTGCGCCCTGGTATATACGCTTCGGTCACTGTTTGGTCCGACGCTTCAACTGCCCTCCAGTGGGTTCATAATTCTAAAAGTAACTCCCCTTACGTCCTTAACCGCGTGGAGGAGATAATCAACATTAAATTAACTTGTAATCTTAACCAGAAGCATGTCCTCACTAATAGCAATCCTGCGGACCTGGCATCGCGTGGTGTTGCTGTCAGGCATATTCTTAAGAATAAATTTTGGCTACAAGGCCCTCTTTGGCTCAGTAACCCTTCAGAGTACCCCGATCAAAGCAGGTTCTCTATTAACCCGGAGATATGTGCATGCCCTATTCGACTCGATCCCCCGGGAGTACGACTGTTTGATCATTACAGCTCCCTTGACGACGTGATCAAGTGCTACACTGCACTCCTTCGTTTAATTCCCCAATGGATACAACCCTTGTCACAACGTTTAACCAATAAATTCAACCTTCCACCCTTAACAGTCATGTTGAAATGTTCCCAGGCCCAAAGTTATCCTAACATTCTGAAGCAGGTGCTAGGTGAAGACGTTCGTCTCAATTCGGACGAAAGAGCTTTCATCGGCCAACGTAAACCTTACCTGGATAACCAAGGTCTTCTCAAAGCTAGTTCCCGTCTCAGTAATGCCCCCGTGGAATTAGATTATGTAGATCCCATTTTGCTGGAACATCATTGTGCCTTTTGGACACTTATCGTCAGACATTGGCATGAACGTTTACTGCACTGTAATACTTCTACACTCCTTGTTGAATTGCGTAAACAATTTTGGGTTCCCCAAATGCGGCAGCAAATCAAGAAAATTTTGCGCCGTTGCATCCATTGCCGGAAGGTGCAAGCGGCCCCGTACCCAATGCCTCCATTAGCCCAGTATCATCCCAATCGCCTCATTTCAAGAGTGCCCTTCCGAGTAACTGGCTTATATTTCACTGGAGCTTTTAAGGTATACAATTCACATGTAGATTTTGTTTACATCTTGCTTTTCACCTGCACAGCAACCAGAGCCGTAGCTCTAGAAGTCACAACTTCGTTAACGGTCATCGAATTTGTGCAAGCAGTGCGCAGATTTGCTGCTCGATTTGGTATGCCACACTATCGTCTCTGATAATGCTTCCACTTTCCAAACTGGTCAAGCTCTTCTAAGTGAACTTATGCATCACCCTGTAATTGACGGGTTTAAATCTTCCCATAACCTGACCTTGAAATTCATCACTCCCCGTGCCCCTTGGCAGGGAGGTTTTTATGAAAGGCTAATAGGCTTCACCAAACTTAATTTAAGGAAAGCCATGTACCACTTGTATCCTACCTATAATGAATTTGTCACTTTGGTACAAGAAGCCGAATGCATCATCAACGATAGACCTTTAGTTTACTTGGATGTCAACGACGTTACTGATACCCTCTTGACTCCGAGTCATCTGCTTTACGGTCGAACCCTCTCACTTGCTCCGCAGGTCCTTATGACCGACCTCAATAACCCCACATATAGGGAAGGGAACAGCCTCCCAGCTAGTTATCAGAAACTCACGAATATGTTGTAAGTGTTTTTGAAATGATGGACCCAGAATTATGTCAATTCCCTTCGTGAACGTCACATAAAAAATAATCGTATCCACCCTGTGCCTCCTAAAATCGAAGATTTATGTTTGTTAATTTTGGATGAAGTAAATCGGGAAGATTATCCCATGGCCCGTATCCTTGAAACCTACCCCGGTCAAGATAGTCATATTAGATCTGTGAAGGTGCCCACCCCTCATGGAATATATGTGCGTCCCATTAACCGTCTTATCCCATTGGAGATAAATGTCGCAGGTCCCTATATCACTGAACTGGAGCAAGGTGGTCCTAATTCGCTCACGACACCCCGGTTACCAGATCCTCCCTCAGAGGACCCTCTAAATGACGATTCTTCTGATGATGTCGCCCCTCTTCCCAAACCTGATCCTGTGTCCTCTCGAGGGCAACCTCGTAGGGCGGCGGCAGATGAAGCCCGTGCCTTATTCCAGAAAGCGCTGTAAATTTGAAAGGGATGGGGAATGCCCCCTTCCTTCCGTACCCTCCACCTCTTGTTAGTGGACCCCCCCCCCCCTTCTCTCTCGCTCTTACTTGGCAGGGTGTGGAAATGCTTTCCACACTTTATTTTAGTCAACCCCGTTATTCCATTTTTTATTTTTTCTTTGTTATTATCTGGGTTTTACGCATCTCTTTTTTCTTTTGTTTCCTTTGTAACCTTCATTATTATACCCTTAAATATTCATTGCTGCTAACATGTCCATCATTCCCCTGTAATGCTTTACCTTTCATCACCTCATTCCTCTGTAGATGATTTTTTCTCATTTCGTGAGCTCACAGTACATTGCTTGACGATGCAACCGACCGTCGACAATTTTTAAGAAAACAGCCCTTGGTTGCGTTCTGTTCCAAATGCTCTTGAAGCTTTGGATTTTTAACCACAATTGCTTTGTATTTAAGTAACTCTTTAATTTACGTAACTCATTGATCTTAGCTTATTGCTATTTACATCTCAGTACCTATTTATAAGTCTGTTTAGCTAGGATTGTTTTCTGTGTTATTGAACATCACTAAACGCCACTTAATTTTTTTGTATATAGAGTATATTAATTTTTATAAACCAGACAGTATGATTTCTTTATAATTACTTTCCCCTGGAGTTTCAAGAATGATCCTTGTATTTATAAAAAGCACCCTTCAGCGAACCACGTACTCATGAAAATTTGAAGAAGAACAGCTCGACCTGCTTGAACCTGCTCAACGGCGGGAGGCAGAAGCGTGTGAGCAGCCCACTTAAAAACCAGGAAGCGTCGGAGGCGGACGTACGCATAGCCTCTTCATCTGTGACGTTGTTAACATAGACGTCAGTTCAACTACCTGTTGGTCAACCAGTTACTGACAAACAGTATGCCTTACTTTGAACTATTATTTAGCAGATAGGCATACGAAGATTAAACTCGACTGTGCAGAACTGAAGATGCACCGTGTTGTTAACAGTTTACAAGATGCTTCCACTTCAACATCTACAATCAACCCTCAAGAGCGTGAGTACAAATTAACGGTGCTCATCCTTGGCCAAGGAACTGTCCCCCCTTTTTTTTCTAGCCTTTATTTGACGATGTGCACATTTAGCTAGGAAGTCATGTTCAAACAGTCTGGTTTAATCATTCGTGGCGTGTCCACTACTATAAGTTGTGTTCCCGTTCCCCTCTATCAAGTTTGAAATTTTATTGCCCGAGAGGAATGTGTTCAAAGTAGTGAGTAGAACTTTTGGTATTATTTCAGTCACCATTTTTACTTTCATTGGTTTATTAGTCATTTGATAATTGATTTACGATTCAATTGATTTGACCATTTCTTGGCATTTTTCATTTTTCATATGCCATGCGGTCTTTATTCAAATTTCAATTAGGTAATTTTGCTGTTTTTTCCTGTGTCAGTTAGGTGAAAATTCCTGTTGTACTTTATGGAAATAAACGCCATTTTTTGGTTAAAATTATTAACTGTTTTTAACTTGTCCTTTACATTTTGAAATAACTAAATGAGTTATCACATGAGGTGAGAGATGACTTAAGGGTAAGTTTATATTTATGTCAATCTAAAGCTATCAGTGTCAATCCTTTATTTTTATGTTCTACGGTATTATCTCCCGGTGGTCCTTAGGACGTTTTAACTTTTACAGTACTGCTCCCTCTAACTCTTTGTGAAACTGTCGTTAACGTAACTGATTCAGTCGTCCAACCACACTTGATTAGGATTTACTATTCTGCGCCCTGGAGTAGCGTCTGAACATCAAGGTGATATCGGTGCCGAGAGTCCCGGTATAGAATAATCTTTGGACTTAAACGTGTGTAGGGAAAGCAAACCGTCTTCGTTGCGGTTCTCTAGTTTGTCAAGTGTGAGAGTGTTGGCGCTCTATCCTTCAGGCTCGAGTCCGGAAATCAGAAACGGGGAGGCCTTTCCCGGAATTATTTCCCACACTTAAATAAATAACAATACATATATATATATACATATATATATATATATATATATATATATATATATATATATATATATATATATATATGTGTGTGTGTGTGTGTGTGTGTGTGTGTGTGTATACTGTAGATAGATAGATTGATTGATAGATAGATGTGTGCGTTTCTGTGTGTGACTCTTTGTATATGTATGTCTGGGTATTTATTTGCCTATACAGTATATATAACCATGCATGTTTGTGAGTACTTAAGCGTTTAATACTTAATTATTTACATCTCCTATTTCTATGTGTAGATGCATAGTGATCTTGTATATTTTATTTCGTATTTTGAGAATATGACCAAAGTTTTTAGTTTGTTATTTGCTGAATAGAGCAATGAGAATGAACAATGTCTCTTTTATTAAAAGTTTCTAATAGTTTTCTTCTTTTGTTTCTATTGTAGTGCTTTCAATCAGTTGGATACATGAGGGTTTGTTATTGTAGTGCTTTAGAAGGGTTGACAAGTACTTCGATTCGACGTCAAGTGTTGATTGCTTCGCCCTCGTCCCTTTTACAAAACTTCAGTAAGAAAAAAAAATCAGAGGTTAGATTTGCATTTCATATTAAATATTTGTCATATTTTTGGAAAACTACAATATTATAATGTTCTTATACTCTCACTCCTACACATATGGGTCAAACACATTTCGCTTACCTCTTCTATATTCTGTTCTACATATTAGGTTGTTTTTACTCATCTCTGCGATAGTGAATTAATGCTTACATCTAATTCTTCTCTTCAATTCCCCTTTTCTGTTATTAAATATAAAAAAAATTTTGATACTATTTGCCAAAATATTCAGACGATTTTGTAAATTTTGTGTCTTTAATTTCTACGCCTTTGCTTTATTTCTCTCACAGCAGCACTCTAATCTGCGGATGCCTGCAGGGTAATTTCATTCCCTTTTAGATTTAACATTTTATAATTAGTCAGAGCTTTTTACCAATAACATTTATATAAAAATGTTAACCTCACCGTGAAATATCAACCATTTCTACACAATATACATATGAAATAAATACTTCAAGCATACATAATATATTTCTAATGATTATTTTTATGTATCTATGTTTTGGGCTAAAATATATTTTGTATTGCAAAGATATTTTGCTTGCATCATGAGAAAGCCAAGTCATTCCTTGACATTAAGCGCAAAACCAGAAGCTCATATCTGTTATAGTTTTGACGTGCCGAACCGCAAAAACAAAGCTTTTCCACGAGAGAGACACCTTTCTACCCAGGCAAAAGCATTGTATCTCACAGCGTTAGTGGATCCTACAAAGCACGAGAGGGTTAAGACTTGGCATACTATTTTAGAATATACGAAAATCTTAAAAGACTTTCTCAATAAGTCATTTTTTTGTTCAACTGAAGAAGACACGGACCTAATGTGTTTCTCAAAAGTAAATTTGCTGTAGAGAATCATAAAATGTCAAACAGACTAAAATGGCATTTGAACTGGCCTTTTGCATTTGAATAAAAATCTGGTCAACATAATTGATAAGCATAACCCTTCTCATGTGTTAAAGTGTCGAGTGAAGGATAAACCATTGTTCATTAATGATTGTGCACGTGCTTATTTGGAGGAATTGGAGGGTTATCATTTTTGGAAAGGTAATAGATCAGATTTTACTTGAATAAGCTATACTCCGCTAAGAACTGTTGCTAAGAGAGTTTATGCTTGAACTGAGAAAGAATACAACTCAAGTATAAGAGAAACTCTTTCTGGTAGAACCCAGGAGCATAAATGGTAGGCTACTCTCAAATCTCCACTCTTTGGTGTAGACTTAACAGGTCAGTTCCTCCTCAGGCGAAACCAGATGGCTGTATCACTTATTGTCTAAAGGAAAAGGCCACAATTTGGCTGTGTGTGAAAGTCAGCAGAGTAATAAGACACTCGATCGTTTTCATTCCTGCTTTCTTGAAGATCAACTAACTAGATTAGCTTTCATGTCCTGTGAATTTAAAGCACTCTTACTGAACCTTGATGCTTATAGAGGTGTAGACCCAAAGGGTATTTTTCCTTTGCTTTTTCATGAGGCTGATTTCTTGGCTCCAAAGTGATTTGTTTATTTTTAACAAGTTAGCAAAAAATTCTTTTCCCACTTGTTAGATAGTTGGTAATGTTACTTAATTGTGTAAATGTTTTTACGGTAGACCCAGCCTTGCTGATTACAGCCCAATTTCCACAACCACTATATTTTCCAATGTTTTTTATCTTCTTTGGGCAAAACTTCTAAAGACGTATGTTGAAGGTAATCATGTGTTCCCATATTTGCCATTTGGCTTTAGCAAAGGCCTTGGAGCATGTGATGTCCTTCTTACAGTTCCCAATGCTGTACAGAAATCCCTGATTGTAGTCAAGAAGTCCATGTGATCGGCGTTTATTTAGTTGTGCCTTTGACCGTGTTAATCATGAGCCCCTTCTTTTCAAACTTAAACAGATGGGAGACGGTGGGTCTTTTCTTAGTATCATTATTGAATTTTTAAGCAATAGATTGTTGATGGGCACCATAGTGACTATAGGAATTTAATATTTGGTGTTCCTAATGGTTATGTTCTCGGCTCATTACTTTTCATACTATATATGCATGATATTTGGTTTGGTCTAAAAAAACAAGTTCGTTGCATACGCAAATAATATTACTCTCTTTACATCAAATCCATCAGATATAGTTGCTGAACCCCTTAATCGTGATAAAGCTCAAATTATAGCCTGGTGCAAGTTGAGGGTATGAAGTTAGATCCTGATAAAACTCAAAGAATGGCAGTCAGTAAGACGAGGACAGTGGCTCCTCAATATCCAGATCTTTACATTGACAATATATCTTTAACTATATAAGATTTGAAATTCTGTGTAATTATTGATTGCAAACTTAATTTTGAGAAGCACATTCGGCCTATTTCTTGTTCAATTGCACACAAAAATTGGCTTATTTCGAGAGTCTTTCAAGTTTTCCATTGATCAGTCTATCCTTACAAATAGATTCATTCGTTCAGTTTGACATGTTTCCAGTATTGTTCTCATCTTAATTGTTTGGAAAGAATCTTAGAGACTATCAAATACCTTATTCCTAATCTAGATAATAATCTCTGGCACCACCATTCAGTTATTTCTTTATGCATGCTGTGTTTTAGGATTTTTCATAATTCAAATCATCTACTGCATTCAGATCTTCCCAGACTACACTACTCTATAAGCAGTAATAGCTATGCAGAAAAGCGGTGGTGGGATAGAGAGGTTCAAGAGTCAGTTAAAGAAAATACAAGGCATTTAAGTACTGGAAGTAAGGCATTCATAGGTTTATAGGAACGGTAAAGGGAAGAGGAAAATAGGCACAGCTATTGGAAGAGCTTAGAGCAACGGAAAGACAGGCTAGAGACAACGGAAGGAGAAAATTATATCTATTAGATCCCAACCTTAAGAAAAAAGTAAAGACAGATTTTGGGCAACTGGGAGTCATCATTGATCGAGAGGGAAATATATTGCATAGGGATGAAGGCATTAAAGTGAACGCCCATACAAAAAATTATTCTTTTCCTCTCCCTTATAATGATGATTGTCTGGATTGGATTGGTTCTGCCAAATTTATTTCTAATTTGGATCTTTTAAAGGGTTATTGGCAGGTTCCTTTATCCGACCGACCTCGTGAAATATCCGCCTTTGTCACTCTGTTTGGTCTATACGAGTGTAAGGTTATGCCTTTTGGAATGAAAAATGCTGCATGTACTTTTCAAAGGCTCATGAATATGGTAATTTGTGGTTTGAAAGGAGTGGAAATTTATATTGATGACTTAGTAGTATATAGTAATGACTGGGATACCCACATGCTAAGGTTACGTAAGGTTTTTGAAGCCCTTAGGTCTGCAGGGTTAGTTGTTAATTTGGCTAAGTGCAAATTGGGTCAGGCCAAGGTTTGTTATCTGGGTCATGAGGTGGGTTTAGGTCAGGTGGCTCCAAAACAAGCTGATCTTGCTCAGCATCTTACTAGTTTATTAGGAAAAGGAAAAAAGTTTTGGTGGTCGGATCAGTGTGAAGAATCTTTTAATAAACTTGAATCAGTGTTAATTACTAACCCCATTTTGACTTCCCCATATTTTCAGAAGCCTTTTATTTTTTCAGCAGATGCTAGTGATGTTGCCATTGGAGGTGTCCTCTTTCAGAGAAAGGCGGACGGTGTTCATCCTGTGTCTTACTATAGCAAAGAGCTTCTGGCGGCTGAAAAACGTTACTCCATAATAGAAAAGGAAGCTCTTTCTTTGGTCCAAGCTCTTAACTACTTCAAGTCGTATGTGACAAATTTTTCTTTCCCCAATTGAGATATGGACAGATCACAATCCATTGGTTTTCATCGAGCAGATGAAGGGAGCGAACCAGGGGATTTTGCGCTGGGCCCTTTTTTCTGCAGGGGTTCAATTTAGTTGTAAAACATGTTAAAGGGACTGACAACAAAATTCCTGATACATTTTCTAGAATTTAGTGTACTAGCTTGATCCTTCTCATACGCCGCCTTACTCGTTTCTCCATTTAAGGTTGTATGAAAAAATTTTGTTAGGATGTAGTTCTGTTTAAAATATAGTTTTGTACATAAAGTTTAAGTGTTTTTCTTTGAGTGGTATACACACTAGTGTTTTCTAAGGGTTCCCCTAAACTAATTATTGGTTTGTTCTGATATACTAAGATTTTGGATTGTGTATTATATATATGACTTTTTGGGCAATGATGCCAGTTTATTGTAGGTTAAGGTGTATGTCTGTGGGCGTACCGGTAAGTTTATTTAGGTTTAGGTTTAGTTAGGTCTATTTCCATAAAGCTGGAGAGTTTTGACGAAGTAGGTAATATTAGATCTTTAGAATAATGGTAAGCTATATAAAGCTCTTGGTTTGTATTTTTTTTAGGGGTACTTTCTGTATGGTGTTAGGTTTATTATGTGTTAATATTGGTTCTTACTTTTCAGGTGCATTTCCATTTATATATTAAAAAAAAATATTAATTTTTCTGTTTAATTTTCTTTTTTCTTCAGGGAGGAAGGTATTATGGATTAACAAAATTCTTTATTTGATATTTAATCAGCCTTGTTTCTACATTCATTTGTTTTATGTAAAAATTCTATTATTATAAATTTAAAGTTTTTTCTGTTGAAATGCTGTTTAACCTACTCCCCGCTCATTTTTATTTATAAGTGCCTAGTTTAACGCTTTGTTTTCTTTTCCGTGTTTTCCGAGTCCTTGGATGGCAACAAACACCGGTGTTTTCCAGTGAGGGACTCGTTCGCTAAAGTTTAAGTGATTAGTCAAGAACTAAGGCTTCCCGGACCTACTGCAGCTGCTGGCTAAATTGAGCCGCCTTGAAGATTGCGCCACCCACCGTTGACGGCTTTATGCATGTGCATTTCTGCCACCTGCGGTGTTTTGCTGTTCCTGCGTGCTCTCTTCTGGAGTCTGCAGAGCCGACGCATTAAATCCCGGCTTTGGGGAGGACTCTGGAGAGGAGCCCCCGTCAACGCATCCTCATCATGACCAGCTGTGGGAGCCTTAGAGCTCATGGTGATATGCAGGGAGATGGTGGCCAGGTAAGAACTTTTTTCCCCAGTTTTATTAATTTGGGGATATATTCCCCTGCCTTTGGTGAGGAGTCCTACGGAGCTGTACTCCCCACAGTAGTAGTGTGCCTGTGGAGCCACTACCTTATTTGGAGCTGTGGGAGTTGTTTTTCTCCAGCCTCAAAGGGTGTGATATGGGTAAGTATTTAGTGTTTATTTTTTGTTTAGTGTTTAATTATTTTATTCAACTCTCTCTAGTTGAGAGTGTGTTGTTTCCCGTAGGTGAATGTTATTGTAATTACCCATTTGGATGTTTAATCATTAATTCACTCTCTCTTGTTGAGAGCGTATGGTTTCCCGTTGGGGAATTTTGTTATTATTGGTTAAGTGATACTTGTTAATTATTAATTGGTTAAAGTGTTCATTTAGTTATATGTTAATCATTAATTGTTATTTGCTTAGTGTTAAGTTATAAATTGTTAGGTAGTTACAACGTTGGCTTCTCAGAAAAATTGTTGTTAATATATATTGTTAAGTTTCCCAAGTGTTTTCGTTACCGCTGGCCAATTTTACTACGGATATTACTTCCAACACTGTTCTTCCTATTCGTGCAATAAGAACTTGCACCATGACCCGCCAAGGGTCGTGACAAAATCTAAGACAATTTATTTTATTACTGAAAAGTCTTATTTATATATTTTAGCAAGTGCTTCTGGTCCCGTACTGAACCCTTCTCTTACCTGGATACTTATTCATTTACTTTTTCTTCAAATTTCTAAGGAAAGCTATCTATTTTTTGTATCTCATTCTACCTTTTTCATCTCTTTTCTTATATATCACATGCTATTTGTAAATAAACGTTTGCTACACTCATATTCCTCTTATTTCTTTTTCGCCTCGTTTACATATTTACAATTTTCTATGGTAGCAGGTTGACCAGGGCACCAGCCACCCATTGAGATACTACCGCTAGAGAGTTATGGGGTCTTTTGACTGGCCAGATAATAGTACATTGGATCCTTCTCTCTGGTTACGGTTCATTTTCCCTTTGCCTACACACATAAATTTAATAGTCTGATCTATTCTTTACACATTCTCTTCTGTCCTCGTACACCTGATAACACTGAGATTACCATAAAATCTTCTTTCTGCACTGTAATTGTTCTGTGGCCATTTTTCTCTTTGTAAGGGTAGAAGAGACTCTTTAGCTATGGTAAGCAGCTGTTCTAGGAAGACACTCCAAAATTAAATCATTGTTCTCTAATCTTGGGTAGTGCCATAGTCTCTGTACTATGGTCTTCCACTGTCTTGGGTTAGAGTTCTCTTGCTCGAGAGTGCACTCGGGCGCATTATTCTATCTTATTTCTCTTCCTCTTGTTTTGTTAAAGTTGATATAGTTTATAAGAGATATTTATTTTAATCATGTTCTTCTTAAAATAATTTATTTTGCTTTGTTTCTTTTCTTCACTGAGCTATTTTCCCTGTTGGAAACCCTGGACTTATAGCATCCTGCTTTTCCAATTAGGGTTGTAGCTTCGCAAGTAATAATAACGATAATAATAATTATGACTATGCTGAAAGAGGTTTACTGTTTCAGAGGTAATAACTAAATTTGCAAAAAAATGTCAAATTTGCACAGACGTGAATACATTATGTTAACCAATCTTGCTCATGCGTACCCAGGCCCTCTCCATCATGAGGCTCAATACTACGCAGTATTCTAAAAGTTTTATTCCAGCTATGACCATGTTTGGAAATGTATTCCTAATCGGGTAGTTGAATTAGTAGAACTTCAAAAGTTTAAACTTGCAGCAAATTATTTTATGTTGAACAGGCTGACATAAGTCTTTTTATAGTTTATATATGAAATATCTGTTTTGGTGTTGTTACTCTTTTAAAAATATTTTATTAATTGTTAATTATTTCTCATATCGTTTATTTATTTGCTTATTTCCCTTGCTCACTGAGCTATTTTTCCTTGTTGGAGCCCTTGGGTTTATAGGATCTTGCTTTTCCAACTAGGGTTGTAGCTTAGGTAATAATAATAATAATGATAATTATAATAATGATAATTATAATAATGATAATGATAATAATAATAAAGATAATGATAATGATAATGATAATATGATGATAATAATGATAATAATGATAATAATATGATATGATAATAATAATAATGAGGATAATAATGATAATAATAATAATAATAATAATAATAATAATAATTTCATAGCTTACAAGTAACATATACTGGATATGCGTGTTTGCGGAGCGATAGTTTTGGATATAAAGGAAGGGACTCACCAATTGTTAGTAAATGACCATGAAATATAATTATTATGTCCTTATGAACCCCAGTGATGAGGAAAATTAGCGCTAAAAGCCCATCCTTATACTTACTAAAGTCTATGCAATGTATCTTTAAAATAAAAATAAAAACTTTGAAGCCCGATTTCACAAAATGTGAAACTTTCAGAGAAAAATTGCTGGCACTTTTTCAATATTGATTTTTTTTTCTTTTCCTTTTTGTCGTTCAAATATGGAAAGATAGGGAATTTTATATCCAACAATCTATACATTCGCTTTTAGATAAAATGAAAAAACTTCCATATAAAGTAGCTACCTTTAAAAGTAACTTCTATGCATTGACAAAATAATACATATACAAAATTTAACTGTGTACAACTTATTTTTGTATAAATTGTTTTTAAAATGGTTTAAAAATGAAAAAATCTTTAAGATATAAAAATAAAGTATATAGAGTATGAAGTAACCCCAAAATAACATTGTTTTAATGGGGACGAGTCGAGTTCCTAATGATAAAAATACAGTAGTGACAATGTTAGTGATAGATATAACAGTAATGATAAGCATGATAATGCTATTATTTGATTAGTAAGAATAACTACAATATGGGCTATTATCGTAATAATATTAATAATGATAATGAAAATAATTTATTAAAAATAATAAAAAAAGATAGTCTTTTATATCGATAACAATATGGAGTATAATGATATCTAAAAATCATAATGATAATGATAGATATAATGATAGAATTTGTCATTAATAAAATAATAATAAAATTTAAAGGTAATGATTACTGTATATATTGATAATGATAATAATGATAACTTATCAATTATAATGAAAGTAATTCATTAGTATTATTATTTAGTGTTAATAATACTAATCTATTAACAATAATATTAATAGTAATAAAAAATCGATTAATAAAAATGGAGGAAGAAATGATATTATTAAAAACATAATTTAATTATAATAAAATAATGATGATAAGAGAAATTTATTCATTAGTATCGATTATTTATACTTTATAATGATAATTATTAGTATTGGTAATAATAATCACGATAAGAATAATCTATTGATAACGATAATGTGTTTGGAACAATAATGAAATAAGGATAATTGTTAATGAGGATGATAATACGGAAAATGTTAAATGATTATGACAATTACCATGATTGTGATTTGGCCATGATAATTCTAATAATAAATTATCAATAATGATATAAATGATTGATAATAACAATAACATGGGACATGTCTAGCAACTTGTCATTATTTCGTCACATACAATAGAGTGTTATTAACGTGCATTCACAAACAGCTTAGGGACGACGTCATCAACAAGACAAATTCACCAACGCACCCTGCGAGAGATGCCTTCGAATTCTGCGTGAGAAGCCCGACTTTGATACCATTCAGAAAATGTTTCTCATCCTAACTTGAAAACGTTGTAACATCGTCTGTGAACAAAATAAATCTGCCAATTAAACTGCCGCCACTAAGTGTGATGAGAGGATGTTTGGCCTCGCAAGCAATATAGTAAATTAGAGCTCAGTATCTTAGCTACTTCTAAGAGGATAATACTGGCTCTATAAGCTGGTCAAATTCATTATTGAAGAAAGAAGTAATTACACCGGTACTAGGCAAATCCTTGCCTGAATCCAATTGGTGGGTTATAATCTTCCGCAGTAAATGTCAGAACTAGGATTGCTGGGATTATAATTCCTCATTGGAAGACTAGACATTCGTCCAGTTGGAGCACAGATACCCTACCCAGCACTCACCTTTGTTTTTCAATGCCTTGCGATATTTACTTATCGAATTAGCTTCTCACTCAAATATTCAACTGTCCCATGACTCTGAAGAACCTTATGAGGTCCAATCTAGGCCCAAGAACTGCACGACTCCCATTCCTGGGAAATAATAATAATAGTTATTATTATTATTATTACTATTATTATTATTATTATTATTATTATTATTATTATTATTATTATTATCATTATTATCATTATTATTATTATTGCTAGCTAAGCTACAAACCTAGTTGGAAAAGCGGGATGCCATAAGCCCAAGGGCTCCAAGAAGGAAATAGCCCAATAAAAGAATAAAAATAAGGAACCAGGTAGAATAATGTGCCTGGGTGTACCCTCAAGCAAGAGAACTGTAACCCAAGACATTGGAAGGCCATTGTACAAACACTATAACACCACCCAAGACTAAAGAACAATTATTTGATTTTGGAGTGCACTTCTATGAGAGCTGTTTACCATAGCTAAAGAGTTTCTTCTACCCTTACCAAGAAGAAAGTATCCATTCAACAATTACAGCGAACTCAATAGTTTTCTAGTGGTAGTATCTCAATGGGTGGCTGGTAGTACTCACATCACCATGTGGAGTAATGAGACGAGCACAACCATTAAGCTTGTCATAAAGCTCAAATCATATAGGTAGTATGATCTCTCCTCTTCAACAATGGTCTCGTCTTCATGCAGATCCATCTGCATTGAGAGATGTCCTCAAATAGAATGGCCATAGAGCATTTCATAGGAGGAAAATCCAGTCTGGTTACTTGCTCTTTCCCTGAGAACAATTAAAATTAGAATGAGGTAGCAGTTTCACTTCTGAGGTTTTTCTGAGCATAGCATACGAAACAGCTTTTTAAAATGCACATAAAGGTGTTTAACCCTAACTTTTCCATTAGGATGAAATGGGCTTGTAAATGTAGGTTTCACTCCAAGAAGTATATATAGCTCTTCCATAAGATATGAAGTAAACTGAAGGTTTCTATTAGACTAAATCTACCTAGGTATACCCACTCATGAGAAGTTTACCATTAGAGCCACAGTAACAAAGATGGAGTCCATGTCTTTCTGTGTCACAGCTTCAGTTACCTCGGTAGCAAAGTCAATTAAGTTCTGGATGTATCTGCATCTTTCAGATGATTGTTGAGATAGAGATCCTACTAAGTTATCAGCCATACCAAAGAAAGGTTTTGAAACTATGGGAAGGGGGTTAAGAGGATCTGGAAGCACCCTTCCTTTCACTGACATACATTACACTTGCCACATGGCTTACATTAAATTTGTATGTCAGCCTTCATACTAAGCTAACAGAAGTATTCTTTAATCTTCATCTCTGTCTTTTAGTAAGAAAGAGACCAGCCAGGGAACTTTCATTGGTCACACACTTAATTATTTGTCCACAATCCAACTATACTACAGGGAATAGTTGGGCTACCTTATCTGGATGCTATGACATCAGACACTTCTATTATAAGAACCTTTCAACAATGGTGTAGCTGAAAATTAATTCATTTCTAAATCTGTAGATAACTCCAGAGTCCACTTCTCACCGTGTTTGGTGAAAAATACTCGACTTGTAGCTTGTAAAATTCTGGCAGGTCTCGGACAGAGGCTGGAGCTCTTGGACCACAAGATGATCAACATGATGCATCTGGTAGTAATAACACATACCTTAGAAGTTGTGGTGTCGGAAGCAGTTGAAGATATGGAGATGGAGACTCTTTGGTCATCAACACTCTGTGATTAGATCAGTTGTGACAGTGATGAGCCTTTATCAACATAGGGGTAAACAGCAGGTATGGCATCAGAATTGCCGGCAACTAGATTGATGTTGATGGGATCCTGAGAACCAGGACCCCAGACACTTGGATAGCACTACTCCATCTATTGAAATAGTACCAGAAAATACTGCACCTGACACCAAGGAATGTGTTAGCCTGGCCTAAGTATTTGACCATAGCTTTATGAGGGCAGTAGGCAAAGTTAGTATCTGGAAGTAGTACTACAGACATGAAAATACCAAAACAGACAGTTTCCTTTATGATTGCAGAACCCACGACCCACTGATGGTAACCAAAACACAATAATTGGGCACATTTCTATACTTTAATTAAAAACTAACCTTATGGGATTGTTGTTTGAAGGCTCGTAGATTCTTTTGGCAATCCAGTCTGATATGACCCTCTTCCTCACTCTGCTGTTCAGAAAGTAGTTTGTGAGTATGGCTTAACAGCATTACTCCTAAATGGAACTGAAAAAAAATAATAGAGGATGCTCAAGAGGATGAAAGTTGTAGAGTCCTCCAAGGTCTTTTGCCACCACTGCTTGATGAAGAGTCTCATTTCTGGGATTAAGGAAGACAAAATCTGTTCTAGAAACATGAAATGTTTAAGTACATGATTGTTTCATTAACTATCAAGGCTTGGACCATTCCTGGAAAAGTCAAGTTAGGTGGATGGTAAGATTTTGGTATTTCTCAACCATACATATCTTACCACCTCGAGATTACAGACATTAGTTTTCACAGGCTTACCAAATCAAGTGAGATGTGCAGCTTTTAGAATATTATACTAACTAGTGGTTTATGGTGAGATGACCATACAAAGTGCTGCTGCCGTCCCAGGCATCTAACTATCCAACCTCACCTCATAACTTCGTTCCTCAGGCTAGGGTAATTTGGCTACCCTTTCAACTCCCTCTAGATAGTTGTTAATATCCTCTCCATCTTGATGAGAGGGCAGCTTAAGCAGGCTGACATTTTCACAGGCGACAGAAGAGCCAGTCTTACCTCTAGAAGTCAGGAACCTTTTATGTGGGAGAGTTCAATCTAATTATTTTTCAGTAGCAAGCTTCTCTTTTGCTTTACTAGCTTTAATCCATTGAGATACTACCGATAGAGAGTTATTGGTCCTTTGACTGGCCAGACAGTACTACATTGGGTCCCTCTCTCTTGTTACGGCTCATTACATCTTTGTTGACACATACACAGAAGTCTGGCCTATTCTTTACACGCTCTTCTCTTTCCTCATGCACTTGACAACACTGAAATTACCAGACAATTCTTCTTCACTCAAGGGGTTAACTACTGCACTGTAATTGGTCTGTGACTACTTTCCTCTTGGTAAGGGCAGAAGAGACTCTTTAGCTATGGTAAGCTGCTCTTCTAGGAGAAGGACACTCCAAAATCATACCATCGTTCTCCAGTCATGGGTAGTGCCATAGTCTCTATACCATGGTCTTCCACTGTCTTTGGGTAGAGCTCTCTTGCTTGAGGATGCACTTGGGCACATTATTCTATCTTGTTCCTCTTCCTCTTGTTATTTTGAAGTTTTTTCCCCTTGTTATTTTGAAGTTTTTATAGTTGATATATGAAAGATTTATTTCAATGTTATTGTACCAACCGTGTTTCACACAATTGTACATAATTCCTTTTGTATATATTATGCTTGTATCTTCGCTCTTCCCTCCCACTAAAATGAACATGAAAATTCATGTCTGGTTTTTCCTCTGTAATATTGTCTGTCTTGTGAACTTGTTATGTCCTGTTGCCTTGAGGTTTTGTATATAAGGAGAATGTTCTACAATAATATAACTCAGTCGTTTCCAACCTGCCTTTGAGTTCACAGCCTTACTCGGCGCCGTCACATTGATGACCCCGGAAGTCGACTCGCTCCCACTGCCTTCCACCCCCCCTCCCTCGCCCCTCCATCGTTGGTACTATGACGGAGATGGACTCTACTACAGCAGTTGGCGCCGCGGCCGCCCCATTGAAACTTTCACCGTTCGCCAGCAGAGAAGCGTTTGCTTGGTTTCAACGCGCTGAAGTCCACTTTTGTATCAGGGGCGTCACTCGCTCAACCACCAAAGCGGATTATGTTCTCACGGCGATACCCGAGGACACCTTCCCAGAAATATCCGACTGGCTTTGTGAACAAGGAGACACCCCAATAGCGTATGACGCCCTCAAAACATACCTTCTGCAGCAGTACTCCCTGTCGCCAGCCGCCCGTATAGCAAAGCTTTTTCAGCTCTCGCAACAACCGTTGGGGGACCAAAGGGCTTCGCTTGCCCTCAGGGAAATGACCAGTATCGCTCGCCTTCAACCTGCCGCAGACGGCTCTCCTCGTGAGGTGAACCTACTCCGTGCCCTTTGGATACGCCGTTTACCTGAACCTGTACGCGCTGCCATACCTGATGTCTATAGTTTACCCATAAAGGACTTGATGACCAAAGCAGACGCCCTTATGGACAGCCACTTCAAGACCTCCATCAACGCCTCCACCCCTGACGACGAGGATGCCTATTCAACGTCAACCGAAGCTGACATGAATGCCGTAGGACATACACGCCTACCCCGTGACGCGCCGAAGCGGCGACAAAGCCGCCCACCACCCACCAATCGCTCGCGCCCCAACGAACGACTTCTACAGCCACTTACTACCTCCCATCCGCCGCAGTTTTGCTACTACCACTTCAGATTCGGGGCAACCGCGAAGAAATGTGCCAAAGATTGTCAGTGGCCAAAAAACGTGTAAGTACGCCATCGCTTGTGGCGGTGGCCTCCCATGTTTCTAATCTTTTCTTTTTACAGGATGCAGGAACGGGCGTGCGATTTTTGGTAGACACAGGTGCTTGTCGTTCTCTTTTGCCAAGGAAACTCTTCAAGGCACAACGTAGTCTGTCTACATCTGCCGACGTCCGGTTTGGTAGCTGCCAACGGATCTGCGATACCCACCTACGGTTACGAGAACCTCACATTATCGTTCGGAAACGGTAAATTCAATTGGAAGTTTCTCGTTGCTGACGTCACAATGCCAATCCTCGGTGCGGATTTCCTCTCTCATTTCCACCTTCTGGTCGATGTCGCCCACCGACGATTGGTCAACGCAGACTCGTACTTGTCGACACCTCTTCAACCCGCCCCCTCTAACCTGGCTCTCCACATCAGCGCACCCACGGATGCCTACGCCCACCTCCTCACGTCGTACCCGGAAGTTTTCCGTCCAGAACTTCGCCAAACACCCACGGTTCCTGCCAAGCACGGTATTTATCACCATATCAAGACGACGGGACCCCCAGTCTTCGCAAAATTCAGACGTCTGGCACCGGAACGATTGGCAGCCGCCAAACAGACGTTCGCCGAAATGGAGGAAATGGGCCTTTGCCAAAAGGCCTCCAGCCCATGGTCGTCACCCTTACACATCGTTCTGAAGAAAGACGGCTCCCTCCGTCTGTGCGGGGATTACAGGCGCCTGAACATGCAAACAGAACCGGATCACTACCCCCTCCCAAACATTGCCGACGTAACCTCCTACCTGCACAAAACGAAGGTTTTCTCTATGCTCGACCTCCTGAAGGGGTATTATTAGGTGCCTATGAACCCAGAAGACATCCCCAAGACCGCCATCACCACTCCGTTTGGCACATACACCTTCAATTACTCCTGTTTTGGCCTTCGTAATGCTGGGGCAACGTTTCAACGTCTCATGGATGGCATCTTAGGGGACCTCCCTTTCTGTGTATGTTATGTGGACGACATACTTGTGTTCTCCTCCTCAAAAGAGGAACACTTCCGTCACCTGCGCATCGTGCTCGACCGCCTGCAACAAAACGGCCTTGTAGTCCGGTATGACAAGTGTACCTTTGGCGCCAACGAAGTGTCGTTCTTAGGGCACCGCATCACTCCTGAAGGAGTCCATCCCCTCCCTGAGAAGGTAGCAGCCGTTCAGAACTTCACCGCGCCCTCGACCGTCAAAGCTCTGCAGGAATTCTTGGGCATGATCAACTATTATCACAGTTTTCTGCCAGCCATTGCCGCCACTCTTGCTCCCCTCTACGCCTCCCTCAAGGGCAAGCCAAAGGACCTGAAGTGGGGTCCCCTTCAAGAAGCAGCCTTCTGCGATGCGAAGAAGGCCCTATCAACTGCTGCGGCTCTCACTTTTCCTATCACACACGCCCCTCTTCTTCTCTCCACCGATGCCAGCGACGTCGCTATTGGTGCAGTACTCGAGCAGGTGGTCAAAGGCTCGCCCCGCCCATTGGCCTTCTTCAGCAGAAAACTGTCCAAGGCAGAATCGGGTTGTTCTACCTTCGATCGAGAATTGCTGGTGGTGCACTTGGCTGTCCGTCACTTTCGCCATTTCTTAGAAGGTACGCCCTTCGTCATTCGCACAGACCACATGCCTCTGGTGCACGCCTTCACTCGACAGTCTGACGCCTGGTCCGCCCGTCAACGCCGACATCTCTCCGCCGTGGCTGAATACAATTGCACCCTCCAATACGTCCCTGGGAAAATGAATCCCGTTGCCGATGCCCTGTCAAGAAACACGTTGGCTGCCGTTCAACTGGGATTGGATTACAATGCCCTGGCTGAAGCCCAACGACAGGATCCAGAGTATCAAGCTTGTAGGACATCCTGCACGTCCCTCCGTTGGGAAGATTTTCCCCTCGAAGACTCCAACACCACCCTCCTCTGTGACGTCAGTACTGGTAGACCGCGACCTTGGATTCCTGCTCCCATGCGCCAACAGGTGTTTGATTTCATCCACGGCCTTTCACATCCCTCGTGCCGTTCTACTGCACAGCTGCTGAAGGCAAAGTTCATTTGGCACAGCATTTCTAAGGATGCTAAGGATTGGGTCCGCGCCTGTACTTCTTGCCAAACTTCCAAAGTACATCGACACACGGATTCAGGAGTGGGCACCTTTCCTCAACCTCAGCGTCGTTTCGCACACATTCACGTCGACGTTGTAGGCCCCCTACCCACATCACAAGGACATCGTTACCTGTTTACCGTCATCGACCGCTCCACTCGTTGGCCTGAAGCCATTCCCATGGAAACTGCAACGTCCGCCTCATGTACATCTGCCTTACTCTCTGGATGGATTTCAAGATTTGCTATCCCTGAGCATATTACTTCTGACAGGGGAACCACCTTCACCTCTCAATTGTGGACGTCATTAGTGAATCTCCTGGGCATCACCCTACATCAGACAATGGCCTATAACCCCGCTGCCAATGGAATGGTTGAACGTTTTCATCGCACCCTCAAAGCAGCTTTGATGTCCCGCTGCAAGGATTGCAACTGGTTTACTCAGCTTCCCTGGGTCCTCCTGGGACTAAGGACCACTCCTAAAGACGCCCTCGACGTCTCGGCAGCTGAAATGGTGTATGGCGATCCGTTGGTCGTCCCTGCCGAATTTTTCCTTTTACAACCTCCTCCGACGATCTCCAGCGCATACGTCACGTCGTGGGAAAATTTACTCCGTGCCGCCAGACTTACAAGCCCCCAGCGAAGCATCACATACCAACGGACTTGCACTCTGCAACGCACGTCTTCCTGCGCAATGTCACCAGCAAGCCACCACTAACGCCCCCTTACACGGGCCCTTTCCTTGTGATCAGACGCAGTCCGAAAGCATTCCTCCTAAACATTCGGGGCAAAGAAGACTTTGTCTCCATTGATCGTCTAAAACCTGTTTATCTTCTGCCAGATGACCCGCCTACAGTTCGCCTCTCTAGATCAGGGCGCCCTATTTAACATGTACAGTATGTCATTTTTAGGGGGGGAGCCATGTACCAACCGTGTTTCACACAATTGTACATAATTCCTTTTGTATATATTATGCTTGTATCTTCGCTCTTCCCTCGCACTATAACGAACATGAAAATTCATGTCTGGTTTTTCCTCTGTAATATTGTCTGTCTTGTGAACTTGTTATGTCCTGTTGCCTTGAGGTTTTGTATATAAGGAGAATGTTCTACAATAATATAACTCAGTCGTTTCCAACCTGCCTTTGAGTTCACAGCCTTACTCGGCGCCGTCACATTATTATTGTTATCAAATTCTCCTTTAGTTTATATCCTTATTTCCTTCCCTCTTCGGGCTATTTTCCATGTTTTAGCCCTTGGGCATATAGTATCCTGCTTTTCCAACTAGGGTTGTAGCTTAGCAAGTAATAATAACAATGAAAGGATAGTCTTTCTCTTCTCTCGCTGGACCCAGCTTGCTCTTCCCTCATAGCTGCCGGTTGATGGAGACCTATTTATACCTAAATATTCCCCCAGGGCCTTCCATGGCAACAAAGAAATGCAGCAAAGAATCGATGATGCTACACCATCAAATGAACTACCATTTCAACTGTAATTTGACCTTTATTTACAGTGTGCTAATTATAAGTTTCTTTTTAAATACCTGTCAACCTTCGCCATATCTCCCAGGAAATTTATTTGCCAAAAATCTAAAAGTATTACTTTTATTTAAGCTGTGTTAGTATAGTAATTGGGTAAATGGTTCTAAGATCTATGAAAATGTAACTTTTTAGAAATTAGTGAATATCTCCCCGTAGTTTAATGGTTAGTAAAATTTCATCATCAACAGATCAGGCAAGCTGGAACGATTTAGACACGTAAAATTACTGTAAAATGTGTGCCTGAGAAACTTTATCGGGGCGAGACGCAATGAGTGTTGTGAAGCGCATGAGGCAAGCAACTTCATCCAAAAATAACTAGCTTGAAACCGTAAGGTAACCCCGGGATGAAGGAAAAAATACTGAAACAGTATCCTCTGGTAATATTCAGCGTTATTGTGAATGGGAACACTCAAAATACTTATTGCTTAAAATTTAGATATAGAAAATGTATTCGAAATTGGAAATACATTATAAATGTTAATTGAATGGGTGTTTAAAAGTGATGCTCCGTGAAAAAAAGTGCAATATTTTTGTATTATTTCAGAAGCTAATCACTTGCGCAATTGTCGTATTTGAAATTTTAGATGTCATTTATAATACAATATTCAGTGAGATAATTTGTCATAATGTAAACGAAGTTATGTAATGTTTATTTGTGTATAGAACTTTGTTTATACTGTATATGAATCATTGACTAGTATTGCTTTAAATTATAATTTATGGTGTAGAAATGAGTAAGTTTCCATGAAGAGTAAGTTTCAATTCTGTGAGCCTTTCAATGATTGGCTATAAATATCAGAAAAAAATTACAAATAATCATACTTGCAGTAAGGCCAAAACTATGATATTTAATCAGACTTTTAGAACAATGGTATATAAGCCTATCCGACTAAGTGTTGAGTGGTGTAGAAGTTACCAGAATGTGTGAGAACTATCTGACTGTGTATATAAAGTGACGTAACAGGTTCTCAGAATCAGAGAGTTCACAGAAAGAAATCGGCTCTCAGTGTGTAGGCTACAAAGTATTCACTGATTATTGCAATCATTTAAAAATTTGTACCGCACGGACGAATATTCTCACACGCGGACATACGTACTTTTGGTGAGTTGTTGAACAGTTTAATAGAATAATGGCTCACAATATAGATGAATATCAAGTTATGAAAGAAAACTGTATGCTATGAGTTAGTCTACAAATTTTGTGTTTCTTCCAACTTCCTGAAGGACATCCAGTTCACGGCAGCTACAGAAATTGAATATTCTTTATACGACAATTGGGTAAGGATTTTAACTATCACAGTGTATTTTGTAACATAACTTTGTATAATCATAAGTTGCTTTAAATTTAACAGATAACCTAATTTGAGTCATATAACTCTTAGCACTATATTCATTCTTATAAACCATCAGCTTTAGTTACGGTTTTAGCAGCATTACTTTCTACCTTTCGTATCTCATTCGCCCCACCCCTTCCACTCATCCTGACCAGCTTCTTTAGCCTTTACCTCGTTCGAATT
>NC_090726.1:122827195-122832195 GCF_036898095.1 Palaemon carinicauda | reverse complement strand
AATCTTGTTTTTTTTGCCTTTTTGCACTGAAGGCTTTCATTTTTATTTTGTTTACAATTTTTTAAAGCTAAATTAAGTATTTTGCTGTTGGTTTTACATTAGTACATATATTTTGGTTAAATGTAGTGTTTAATTTGCTTTGGTTTAAATGTAATGTTTAATTTGCTTTGGTTGGAAAAGCTTAAGTTTTGTGGCGCCATCTATTGAGTGCATTTTGAAGTGCGGCTTTCCTCAGTGTTTTTACTTCCTTGGCAAATTTTTAACTCATTTATTTTTCTTTGTGGTGACTGGGAGTGTTGTAAGGAGAGGTGACTTGTGACTCTCCTAAAGTATTCTCAGGAGTCGAGTTCAAGGCCGTTGAAGACTCTGGAGCTGCCGATCTGCCTATTGTGGATTATATATACAATTTGTCATTGAGCTGCTTCTTAATGTGGAAGGCAGTTTACCTGTGAAGCTACGTGTGAGAACAAGACTTGCAACTGTGGTTCAAGTGATCTACTGCTTAACCTGGACATTGGCAGTTTTGTGTAGAGCAGGGGTCGAGAGCCTTTTTCATCTTTGATGGATATATCTACTGTATCAGCACCAGAGTGGTCTTGTTGGAGCAAGTAGGGAGGCTTCTCTCAGGTAAGAGGAACATCCCCTGTATTTTGTCGAGCCATAGACTGAAAGTGCATAGCCACCAACTGTTGTGAAGGGCTGTTCTACTGATGAGAGTGACGACTTGTGACCATATTTTTGAGCAGCAGATGGACTCGTCTATATCAGTACCGGTCTGTGTCATAGGACCAATATATATTGTCAAAGCTGATGAAGGGTTAATATGAGTGTTGTAAGATTATGTACTTTAATATTAAGGTTTAGATTGTGATATAGGTAGGATTATTGTTTCTTTTTGTATGTTCTTCCACTTCTTTCCTTTCTGTTTAGTAATAGGTTAGCGTGGTGGGTAAAGGCTTTTGGGTACCTTAACATTAAAGATTTGATTTCCTCACTATGAGTAGGGTTTAGTTTTAGCATTAGGTGACTCATTGAGTTTATCGATGGCATATTGTACTTAATCAATTTATTACTTTTTGTGGGCCATCAGTGTTAGTACCTTTATTGTTGTAATAAATATTGTGAAATTTTTGCCCTTGTGTCTTTCTGGTTTTCCTCGTTCCTACTGATTTGAGTTTTTGTCACTGGATTTGTGAATAAGATAAAAGAACCCGTTATGGCTTCCTTCTAGAGGGAGTTCGTAACATAAGGAGAATGGGGACATAACAATAAATACCACCAATAGCTGCAAGCTACATGGGGCTTACCTGCTGTCAACTAGTTTCAGCTGACAGTGAGTCGGATGCTGTACCCCAATAGAGGGGAAGATGAAGAAAAGAAAAGACAAGTCATTCTTTCCATTCACCCCATACTGTACAACTTGCTAAGCAGCTATCACAAGGCCTAGAGAAAATGTATCTAGGGACCTGTGTGTTACTTCTTGCAAGCAGTGGCTTGTTAAGGTACTTTGACACCTCCATACACCTGCCTGTAGTGTCTGCATCACAGAAAGGTTCTTTCTAAATCCCACTACTAATATGCTTACAACCATAACATCATGAGCTCTTGGTTGAGCCCTTCCTTGGCAAGAAAGGGAAGAATCAATGCTCCGGGCAATGAGCAACTTAATCCAAAAAGAGATAGTATTCTTAGTGATCTTTCTCTTGACCATATCAGTACTGATGAACAGTTGTTGCTTCTGGGTCGATCTCCCCATGTACGCTTGAGATAGCACCTCAGCACTCTCACAGGACACAAAAGCAGCCAATTAGGATCATCGGTTACTCCTCAAAGACTTAAAATCTGAAAGGAAGGAAATCTAGGGTCAGAGGCTGTGGGATTTTTAGTCTTCGCTATTACTCGGGGACGAAGTTGAAAGAGATTTGTGTCCATCCCCTTAACCCTGGATAGGTACGGTGGGTCGTTTGCGACCCCGAGCGTCAAAAAAAAACAGGTTTTTCTCACGTGACTCACCCCTGTGACTGAATTTGTGGGTGATCGACCTGCAGGAGGTGTCTCCCCTACACGCTCTAGTAGTGTCCAGATGTGCATTGCTGTAGCTGTACTCCTTCCCCGATTTCTGAGACGCGTCGGGGTCGTTCGCGTCCGAGTTTACCCTTCTGAGGTAGTTTGCATAATTATCAAAGTTATTACGTATTATGAAATTGTCGTAGAATGGTGCAACTTGTATAGGTTATCAGTTGTGGAAAGTCTTGGTGGATTGTTTGGCTACCATGTGCATGTTTTTTTTTTAGTTAAAATGTCGTTCATCACCACGAGGACCATTTTACCGCGAGTGCCCCTTTTTCATTTTTTTTCATTTTTTTGCCAAGTCATTTTTCCGTAAGATATTGCCAAATAGTGTCGTAAAACTTTTACTTGTTTAGTGTTGGAAAGTGTGTCTAGATGATCTGGCTACCCATGCATGACTTTGTTTTTGTCAGATACGACGTAGTTATTGGTATATTGGGTATTTAACTGCGGTTACCAATTTCTGTTTTTTTTTCAATATTTGTAAAAATTACTACGTAGTAAGGAATTGCCGTATATTATTCATTTTTTTTTCATGTTTATGTGTTAGAAAGTGTGCCTTGATGGTTGGGCTAACACGTGCATGTCTTTTTTTTTATCTGAGATGTCGTATATTAGAATGTCGGGCATTTTTCCGCGAGTGTCCCTTTTTAATTTTTTTTAATTTTTTTGCCAAGTCATTTTTCCGTAAGATATTGCGAAATAGTGTCGTAAAACTTTTGCTTTTTTAATGTTGGAAAGTGTGTCTAGATGATCTGGCTACCCATGCGTGATTTTGTTTTTGTCAGATACGACGTAGTTATTGGTATATTGGGTATTTAACTGCGGTTGCCAATTTCTGTTTTTTTTCAATATTTGTAAAAATTTACTACGTAGTAAGGAATTGCCGTATATTATTGATTTTTTTTTCATGTTTATGTGTTAGAAAGTGTGCCTTGATGGTTGGGCTAACACGTGCATGTCTTTTTTTTTTATCTGAGATGCCGTATATTAGAATGTTGGGCATTTTTCCGCGAGTGCCCCTTTTTATTTGTTTTGCATTTTTTTGCTTAGTCATGTTACCGTAAGGAATTGGCAAGTAGTGTCGCAAAACTTATATTTTTATAGTGTTGGAAAGTGTTTCTAGATGATCTGGCTACCCATGCCTATTTTTTTTTTAGCCAGATATGGCGTATATATAAGTATGTGTTCGATTTTCCTGTGATTGCCATTTTTTCGTTTTTTCCCATTTCTTTCAAAATTACTACGTACTAAGGAACTATCACAGAGTAATATTTCATTTATATGTTTATTTGTCGGAAAATATGCCTTGATGGTTTGCCTAGCACGTGGCTGAAATTTTTTTTTTCTGAAATGCCGTATATTAGAATGGCCATTTTTCCACGAGTGCCCCTTTTTATTTGTTTTGCATTTTTTTGCTTAGTCATGTTACCGTAAGGAATTGGCAAGTAGTGTCGCAAAACTTATACTTTTATAGTGTTGGAAAGTGTTTCTAGATGATCTGGCTACCCATGCCTATCTTTTTTTTAGCCAGATATGGCGTATATATAGGTATGTGTTCGATTTTCCGGTGATTGCCATTTTTTCGTTTTTTCCCAATTCTTTCAAAATTACTACGTACTAAGGAACTATCACAGAGTAATGATTCCTCTAGATGTTTATTTGTCGGAAAATTTTGTTTACTTTTTTTTTTTGATTGAATATCATCAATTTTTTTTAGCTAAAATATTGTTTTACATTTTTTTTTTCGATTTTATTTCCCTTCAAAAAAAATTTTTTGGGTCAGAATTTTAATTTTATAGTCGTAAAATAATCGACAATTATCCAGCAACCCACCATACAATTTTTATGCATATCCAATAATAATTAGATTAGTAAATAACACCTTGAAATTGACATACCCTTCCTACATTTCAAGTGGCAGATTAGGGAGTCTGAGTCAGTGTGGTTGGCGGCCATTTTGTGGACATATCCGAAGCGTAAGCTGCCCTATCTATATATATTCTTGTTCCCTATAGAATTTGTGATATTTTGGTATATTTTTACCTGCATAAATATCATATTATATATTAAATATATGTATTTTTTTACGAAATTTCCAAGTACTCAAAAAATTACCTTTAGATATGGCCCCTGATATAAATGTAATTTACAAAATAATGAAGATTTTTCTACATATTTCTATTTTAGGATAACATATGTTTATTCCCTAAAAAAATTAGCCACTTCCTATTTCATTTGGGTACCCAAAAAAATTCATGAAATTTGGACAATTTTTTTTGGCCAAAAAAAGTTACCCTTTTTTTCTCATTTCAGATCTTCACCTCCATGGGTCTGACTTCATCCAAAATACATCAAGATGTGTCCTAAACATTCAAGAATCAATTCCTAAAAGGATTTGTGTATATATGTATAAACTTTTTTTTTATGAATTTTTATGTCAGGTCTTTTTTTTCTACTTAATTTTTTAAAATATTTATAATAAATAGTTTTTCTGCAGATGAGTAGTATTTATCTTTACAGTTGTTTTAAGCATTCATTGAAGTTTTTTTTGGCAAAAGAAAAAAGGAGGTTACTGCAAAAACTGATTTTTCAAGAATTTTTTTTGGCGTCGGGGTCGTTCGCGTCCGAGTATACCCTTAAAGGGGTGTCCGAGGACCGTACCTATCCAGGGTTAAATGGGCGATCTCGTAGGGAAGACCATACAGCTCACTGACCCTCTTAGCAGAAGCCAAGGCGAGCAGAAATACTGTCTTGAGAGTTGAGCCTTGGTCAGAGGCTCCATTTAGGGAATACAGAACTTTGGTGATGTTCCAAGGAGGTGGTCTTACTTCCAACTGGGACCAATTTTGCTCAAAGCTCCGAATGAGCATTAGCAATTCAACCAAAGATGAAATATATACTCCTCTCTGTCAAAAGACCTGACTCAA
>NC_090726.1:122802195-122822195 GCF_036898095.1 Palaemon carinicauda | reverse complement strand
TGCCAACATGTGTGCCGAACTGAGTACAATTTTTCTGAGGGCTTTTCCTTAGTAACGTAACGTAATCATAATTAAGACCCAGATCGGGTCATATTAACTGGTGTCAGGTGTGGGGTGGTGATTACAGATTAACATCTGTGCTAAGGGATTTTAACCGACGTGCGATTATTGGAAAATTGGAAACAAAAGTAAATAGTGATAATGGTTAACACGAGAAGTTCAAAGTCTAATGGCGGTGAGGGAGAGTGGGATGAAGTGAATCCTGTAGCTCTTGTATGCCCGGTACTCGGTGAACGATTTCCCGCCACACATGATAGCACCTACACAACCATCGAGGCAGCCCGGCACCCAAACGACATCGACAACCTACCAAGGATGGGGCACTTGTAGAAGAGTACCTCGAGGAGGCTGAGGTCAGAGAGGTAGGAATGTGGCGGCTGGCGGTTGTTGGAACTGTGGGGGAAGGGGCCACCTATGGGCTCTATGCCCCTATGACGGCCAGCGGGAGTATTTTGGATGCCAGGCCACAAACCCCTTTCTGATAGCTGTGAAAAAACGGCGTCAGCACACGAAACCATGTCCCCCTTGCACCAACGAGAGGATGGGGAAGACGACGCAGGAAGGGGATCAAGGGTTCCTCGGGCCGCCCGTCAGACCTGCCAGGACCGGGGACACGAGTGCCAAGGGGTCAGCCAGCAATCTTTTCCCCAGAGTGTGGGGGAGGGGAGCCAGACGTTCCCTCAGTGAGCAGTAAGGTATACACGCTTGCCAGCAAGTGGTAGTGCGTCTTCCCAGGGAGTGCCTAAGGAGGTTAGAGGGGTGGAGCAGCAGCCTCTCACCACCGCTCCCACTCATGGAAGTAGGAATGCTATTCCCGTCTTGGAATAAAGGTGGAATCATGTGTGTAACGAGTTTGAAGAACCGCTCGTTACGGATGCCAGAAAAAACGTAGGAGTGCACGGTGCTTCACATGGCCGGAGCCCACCCACGGGCTCAGTGACCCTACGACGAAGAACAGATGTAATAACTTGACGTAAAGCAGAAGGAACAACAACGAAAGAATTTAGGTTCAGGTTGATCTGCGGATGGAGCGCGTAGGCAACGGAAGATCTTGACCACTCCTGAGAGAGAGAGAGGGAGCGAGAATCACAGTGAGAGTGCTAGTAATGGGTTTTCCATGGGGGAGCCCTGCGTACATGCCCCGTAAATGAGTGTGTGGTTGAGGTAGGAGTAGCAAGTTCCCGGATATCTTGCGCATGCGAAGGGATGTGTTTTTCATTGAGGACGAAATCCGATCTAGCGTTGCTCTTCCTTCCCCTTTGGTAAAGAAAGTCATGTGTGTAATTTATGTAAGTCCTTATGCGGGGCATATAGGTATAGAAAGGTCCCAAAGGATAGCAAGTGTGTCAGTTTTTCTTTATGAATTAGGTTTATCAATAAGTGCCATGTGTGTAAAACTATGCGGAACCACAACCATGTAAACCCGAAGGCCAGAACATGGTCGGTAGTACCTTTTAAGTTTAATGGAGTGCATATGGACATCCTAGGTCCATTCCCCCAGGGGACAGGTAGTTAAGTGAGTAGGTACCCCCTTACTGCGGGCTACCTGGGAGAGGATAGTAAGGAGGAGGCACAAGTCGGTGTCAGTGCCATCCTTCGGGCACGAGAGAGTGTGAGAGGCCGTGGGCCATGAGATATAAAGGCGTCTGCCACAAGGCGACTAAGGCCATAAAATCACGTTTGTTTTATATATGTTCATACTAAGTGTTGTGCGAAAAGATGTATTGAGTTTTGTTTTCATTTTTGTTTTTTTTTCTAAGCATATTACGGGTATATCATTTATTATACTGAGACGTCTCTGTTATATTCATGTTTATGTTGAAATTAATTCAAATTTCGTTACTCTATATTGATACTCAATTTGCTGTTACCCATGGTTTTATGTATGTTTTCAATGTTGTTATTTAAAAAATTTCATTTGTCTCTGTTCAGGATTTCAGTGCTGTTACAGGTAATTGCTAATCATGGGTTGAAAATTGAACATCAGTATTTAGGTTTTTATTTTACAGGAGAAATAATATTGCTCAGTTATTAATAAGTATTTTTCTTCTTTTAGTATTATTCACTGTTTGAATTTGCTCCTTGTTGCAGTGTCACGGATGTGTTGGAAATGGTTTTCTTGTTATTATAAATGTGTCAAAGAGTGTTGAGATTATAAGTTATTCATTTTGATTTATTTTAATTTTTTATCAATTTCTTTATTTTGTGTATGTAATGATTTGTCGGTTCATATAAAAATTTTAATGCATTGAAGAAACTGTTGGTAACATATGATTATTGTTCTGGTTTTGTGCTCCAAATTTCGGTGATGATGTATCTAAACCTGAATGTTGTGTTTCTGTATGACCTATTGTGGGCCAACCGGCCCTATGATTTTAGTTTTAATTTTTGCGTGTACACGAAGAGGATGGTACTCAGCAGCAATGTATAGAGAAAAGAAAGTGGGGAAAGACAGTTTTTTTATTGCAGTGAAAAAAAAATAGAAAAGTTTAAAAAAAAAATTTAGAAAAAAACAAAAATAATAAAATGTGAATTTTACAGGACGTAAAATCTGAGGAGAGAGTGATGAACTGATCGTAGTCAAGGTGGCCGTTATTGGCCGGGGTAAGTGTAGTGTCAACAGATTTTTCCTCTTTGTTAGAGGAAGGACGGTCACGTTGTGGTTTGGTTGGCACTTGCAAAAATGACGGTTATAGGTTAGCTTGGGTTTGGCGTCACCAAACCCTCTCCCGATTCGTTGTTATGACACTTTCGGGTCAAAACAACCAAGCATTGATTCGCGATGCCCATATTATGGGCACTTGGGAAAAAGCCCATAGTAGGCAGTCTAGTTTTGGAGGCCTATAGAGTGTGTTACGAGAGAAAGGGCAGGTGCCAACATGTGTGCCGAACCGAGTACCATTTTTCTGAGGCCTTTTCCTTAATAACGGAATGCAATCATAATTAAGGGCGCCCTTGTAACTTATGAGAATATAGTCTGTGTAAAATGATTAACTAGGCTATTATTTGTGCATGAAATCCCCCTTCATTCGTGTTTTCCTAAATTGATTGAAAGCCAATATGACCCATATCGGGTCATATATATATATATATATATATATATATATATATATATATACATATATATATATATATATATACTCGTATAAGTGGATGAGAAAGTTGGTAGAGTAATAAGAGCTTTAAGTGTGGAGGAAATTCCCCTTTAAATTTCGATGAAGTCACCGGCAAGAGGGTGAAGGATAGGGTTTAAGGCGATGGATAAACTGTCTCTTCGGGTTTTACTTCTGATGCCTGAAAGTTGATCTTACAAGTATTAGTATGGATCGGCAGGGGTCACTTGCCTTAGTTAGATAAGCACTGTTCATCACAAGGAACTGGCTATCCTTTGATGTATCTAGCCAATGATTCCTCTATGGATTTAGTCAGTCGTGGAAAGAGAAGATCTGAAGATGACAGAATGGCACATAGCCCCGGGCATAGCGGGGTGCTAAGAATATCCCGGCTTATAAATACTAAAGAATAATTGAAAATAGATAATTGGAATGTTAGAACTATGAATGAAATTGGGAATTTACAGAAGGTGAAGAGTGAATTTATGAAATATAGTTTAGATATCTTGACCCTAAGTGAAACTCGTTGTAAGGGAATTGGTAAGGAAACTTTACACCAAGGGAATATATATATATATATATATATATATATATATATATATATATATATATATATATATATATATACTCAGGAAGATCAGATACATTTGGAAAAGAAGGGGTAGGTAATGATGGCACCAGGAGCAGAAAAGGCATTAAGCGAGTGGAGAGCTTCAAATTTGCTATGCCCCAGCAAATGATTCCCCTGAAGAAAGGAAAGATGAATACTATAAAGTACTGCAGAGGGAAATAGATAAATAGATGAGATCCCTGAGAGAGCTATGAAAATTGTGATTGGTGACTTCAATAATAAAGATGAAAGGAATAATCAAGGGATAGAGAATGGGATGGGTGTCGAGGGTCTCAGCGAAGTTGTAAATGAAAATGGAGCACATTCCATCAGTTTCTGTTCAGCAAATAATCTCGTCATTAGAGGTACTCTTTTTCAACACAAGAACATCCACAAGTATACATGGTGTACCAACCGTGTGTCACATGATCGTACATATATTATTTTGTTTATATTATGCTTGTATCTGCGCTCTTCCCTCGCACTAAAAAGAACCTGAATAATCATGTCTCCGGTTTTCCTCTGTAACATTATCATTTCCTCGAACGTGTATTTTCCTGTTGCCTTGAGGTTTTGTATATAAAGGAGAGTATTCTTTAATATAGTACTCAGTTGATTGCATCCTGGCTTTGAGTTCACAACCCTCTCTCGGCCCGTCACATTGGTGACCCCGGAAGTCGACTCGCTCCCACCACCTTCCACCCCCACCCCCTCGCCCCTCCATCGTTGGTACTATGGCGGACTCTACAGCAGTTGGTGCTGCGGCCGCTCCATTCAAACTTTCATCATTTGCCAGCGGAGAGGCGTTTGCTTGGTTTCAGTGCGCAGAAGTCCAGTTTCGTGTCAGGGGCGTGACTCGCTCAACCACCAAAGAAGATTATGTTCTCGCGGCGATACCCGAGGACACCTTCCCAGAAATATCCGACTGGCTTTGTGAACAAGGAGACACCCCAATAGCGTATGACGCCCTCAAAACATACCTTCTGCAGCAGTACTCGCCGTCGCCAGCCGCCCGTATAGCAAAGCTTTTTCAGCTCTCGCAACAACCGTTGGGGGACCAAAGGGCTTCGCTTGCCCTCAGGGAAATGACCAGTATCGCTCGCCTTCAACCTGCCGTAGACGGCTCTCCTCGTGAGGTGAACCTACTTCGTGCCTTTTGGATACGCCGTTTACACGGACCTATACGCACTGCCATACCCGATGTCGATAGTTTACCCATAAAAGACTTGATGACCAAACCGACGCCCTTATGGACAGCCACTTCAAGACCTCCATCAACGCCTCCACCCCTGACGAATAGGATGCCTATTCAACGTCAACCGAAGCTGACATGAATGCCGTAGGACATACACGCCTACCCCGTGACGTGCCGAAGCAGCGACAAAGCCGCCCACCACCCACCAATCGCTCGCACCCCAACGAACGACTTCTACAGCCACTTACTACCTCCCATCCACCGCAGTTTTGCTACTACCACTTCAGATTCGGGGAAACCGCGAAGAAATGTGCCAAGGATTGTCAGTGGCCAAAAAACGTGTAAGTAGGCCATCGCTCGTGGCAGTGGCCTCCCGTGTTTCTAATCTTTTCTTTTTACAGGATGCAGGAACGGGCGTGCAATTTTTAATAGACACGGGTGCTTGTCGTTCTCTTTTGCCAAGGAAACTCTTCAAGTCACGACATTGTCTGTCTACATCTGCCGACGTCCACTTGGTAGCTGCCAACGGATCTGCGATACCCACCTACTGTTACGAGAACCTCACATTATCGTTCGGGAATGGTAAATTCAATTGGAAGTTTCTCGTTGCTGACGTCACAATGCCAATCCTCGGTGCGGATTTCCTCTCTCATTTCCACCTTCTGGTCGATATCGCCCACCGACGATTGGTCAACGCAGACTCGTACTTGTCGACACCTCTTCAACCCGCCCCCTCTAACCTCGCTCTCCACATCAGCGCACCCACGGATGCCTACGCCCACCTCCTCACGTCGTACCCGGAAGTTTTCCATCCAGAACTTCGCCAAATGCCCACGGTTCCTGCCAAGCATGGTATTTATCACCATATCAAGATGACGGGACCCCCAGTCTTCACAAAATTCAGACATCTGGCACCGGAACGATTGGCAGCCGCCAAACAGACGTTCGCCGAAATGGAGGAAATGGGCCTTTGCCAAAAGGCCTCCAGCCCATGGTCGTCACCCTTACACATCGTTCTGAAGAAAGACGGCTCCCTCCATCCGTGCGGGGATTACAGGCGCCTGAACATGCAAACAGAACCGGATCACTACCCCCTCCCAAACATTGCCGACGTGACCTCTACCTGCACAAAGCAAAGGTTTTCTCTACGCTCGACCTCCTGAAGGGGTATTATCAGGTGCCTATGAACCCAGAAGACATCCCCAAGACAGCCATCACCACTCCATTTGGTACATACACCTTCAATTACTCCTGTTTTGGCCTTCGTAATGCTGGGGCCACGTTTCAACGTCTCATGGATGGCATCTTAGGGGACCTCCCTTTCTGTGTATGTTATGTGGACGATATACTTGTGTTCTCCTCCTCAAAAGAGGAACACCTCCATCACCTGCGCATCGTGCTCGACCGCCTGCAACAAAACGGCCTTGTAGTCCGGTACGACAAGTGTACCTTTGGCGCCAACGAAGTGTCGTTCTTAGGGCACCGTATCACTCCTGAAGGAGTCCACCCCCTCCCTGAGAAGGTAGCAGCCGTTCAGAACTTCCCCGCGCCCTCGACCGTCAAAGCTCGGCAGGAATTCTTGGGCATGATCAACTATTATCACCGTTTTCTGCCAGCCATTGCCGCCACTCTTGCTCCCCTCTACGCTTCCCTCAAGGTCAAGCCAAAGGACCTGAAGTGGGGTTCCCTTCAAGAAGAAGCCTTCTGCAATGCAAAGAAGGCTCTATCAACTGCTGCGGCTCTCACTTTTCCTATCCCACACGCCCCTCTCCTTCTCTCCACCGATGCCAGCGATGTCGCTATTGGTGCAGTACTCGAGCAGGTGGTCAACGGCTCGCCCCGCCCATTGGCCTTCTTCAGCAGAAAACTGTCCAAGGCAGAATCAGGTTATTCTACCTTCGATCGAGAATTGCTGGCGGTGCACTTGGCTGTCCGTCACTTTCGCCATTTCTTAGAAGGTACGCCCTTCGTCATTTGCACAGACCACATGCCTCTGGTGCATGCCTTCACTCGACAGTCTGACGCCTGGTCCGCCCGTCAACGCCGACATCTCTCCACCGTGGCTGAATACAATTGCACCCTTCAATACATCCCTGGGAAAATGAATCCCGTTGCCGATGCCCTGTCAAGAAACACGTTGGCTGCCGTTCAACTGGGATTGGATTACAATGCCCTGGCTGAAGCCCAACGACAGGATCCAGAGTATCAAGCATGTAGGACATCCTGCACATCCCTCCATTGGGAAGACTTTCCCCTCGAAGACTCCAACACCACCCTCCTCTGTGATGCCAGTACTGGTAGACCGCGACCTTGGATTCCTGCTCCCATGCGCCGACAGGTGTTTGATTTCATTCACGGCCTTCCACATCCCTCGTGCCGTTCTACTGCACAGCTGCTGAAGGGAAAGTTCATTTGGCACGGCATTTCTAAGGATGCTAAGGATTGGGTCCGCGCCTGTACTTCTTGCAAAACTTCCAAAGTACATCGACACACGGATTCAGGAGTGGGCACCTTTTCTCAACCTCAGCGTCGTTTCGCACACATTCACGTCGACGTTGTAGGCCCCCTACCCACATCACAAGGACATCGTTACCTGTTTACCATCATTGACCGCTCCACTCGTTGGCCTGAAGCCATTCCCATGGAAACTGCAACGTCCGCCTCATGTACATCTGCCTTACTCTCTGGATGGATTTCAAGATTCGGTATCCCTGAGCATATTACTTCTGACAGGGGAACCACTTTCACCTCTCAATTGTGGACATCATTAGCGAATCTCCTGGGCATCACCCTACATCAGACAACGGCCTACAACCCCGCTGCCAATGGAATGGTTGAACGTTTTCATCGCACCCTCAAAGCAGCTTTGATGTCCCGCTGCAAGGATTCAAACTGGTTTACTCAGCTTCCCTGGGTCCTCCTGGGACTAAGGACCACTCCCAAAGACGCCCTTGACGTCTTGGCAGCTGAAATTATGTATGGCGACCCGTTGGTCGTCCCTGCCAAATTTTTTCCTTCTACAACCTCCTCCGACGATCTCCAGCGCATACGTCACATCGTGGGAAAATTTACTCCGTGCCGCCAGACTTACAAGCCCCCAGCAAAGCATCACATACCAACGGACTTGCACTCTGCAACGCACGTCTTCCTGCGCAACGACACTAGCATGCCACCGCTAACGCCCCCTTACACGGGCCCTTTCCTTCTGATCCGACGTAGTCCGAAAGCATTCCTACTAAACATTCGTGGCAAAGAAGACTGGGTCTCCATTGATCGTCTAAAACCTGCTTATCTTCTGCCAGATGACCCGTCTACAGTTCGCCTCTCTAGATCAGGGCGCCCTATTTAACATGTACAGTATGTCATTTCTCGGGGGGGGAGCCATGTACCAACCGTGTATCACATGATCGTACATAAATTATTTTGTATATATTATGCTTGTATCTGCGCTCTTCCCTCGCACTAAAAAGAACCTGAATAATCATGTCTCCGGTTTTCCTCTGTAACATTGTCATTTCCTCGAACATGTATTTTCCTGTTGCCTTGAGGTTTTGTATATAAAGGAGAGTGTTCTTTAATATAGTACTCAGTTGATTGCATCCTGCCTTTGAGTTCACAACCCTCTCTCGGCCCGTCACAATGGACTTCACCATGTGGCATTTACAAAAATCAGAGAGATCACATTGCCATTAATAAAGAGAGAAGGAGGACTGAAAAATGTAAGAGGGTATAGAGGTGCCGATATTGGTAGTGATTACCACTGAAATTAAAACCGAAAGCACCAAACAGAAAGATGGATAGAATACGTAGGTATGATACAACTAAGTTTTTAAAAGAAGAGCAACGAGAAATTTTTGCAATTGAATGTAGGAATTGATTGGCAGTCTTAGCAACTTTAAGAGACGAAGAACTGATAATTAATGAAGAATGGTGTGATATTAAGAACATATATCAGTCAGTTGGTGGTGAAGTCTTAGGACACGTAGTTACAAGATGAAAACCATGTATATCAAATAATACATGGGATATTATGAAAAGGAGACAAAGACAAAAATTGATTGTTGAAATAATTTGAGGAAATAATGAAAATTTAAAGGTAGAGCATGCTAAGTATTCCAGTATTGACAGTGAGGTCAAAAGAAAAGCCAGGAATGACTGGAGAGAATATTTAGACAGTAAAGCAGATGAGGCTGACAAAGCTATGAGTTCAGGAATTGGATATGGTGTAGGAATTACTCATAGAGTTATCAATGAAATCCCAACTGGGGCAAAGAAGAAGCATAAACACATCAAAGAGAGAGATGGTTCTGTCATAGCAACATAAGATGAAGAAAGACAACGTTGGATGGAACACTTTAGTGAGGTTATAAATAGGAATTATGAAGGGAATAATTTTATTGATATACCTGAAACTAATGAAGATTATGTGCCCATGAATGGATTCAGTGTGTTTGAAGTTGAAGCTATCCTAAAAAATCTAAAGAGATGAAAAGCCCCGGGATGCAGTAGAATAACTGCCGAAATGATATTGGCCAAAAATGAAGTGACTACCAGACTACTAACAAGATTATTTTGTAGAATGTGGCATGAAGAGGAAAACCTGATGTATAGAAGTTAGAAGTATTGGTGAAAATAGCAAATAGCAAAAAAAAAAAAAGGGAAACCTGACTGAATGCAATAATTACAGAGGCATGATACTTACGTCATTTGTTATGAAAATGTATAGTATGCTTATTCTAAAGAGACTGGAGAGAAGAATTGATGAAACACTGAGAGATCAGCAAGCAAGATTTAGAAAAGGTAGAAGTTGCGCCGACCAAATTTTCATTTTGAGACATGTATAGCAATGCGTAGAATATAGAAATCCCCTTTTGATAGCATTTGTGGACTTTGAAAAACCCTTTGATAGTATGCGCTTGCCAATTTTGTGGAGAGCCCTGCATTATTATGGAATTCCTCTTAAATATGTAAATTTGATTAAGTCTGCTCACGGGCATAGCAAGTGCAAAGTTGATGTTAAAGGAGTCTTATCAAATGAATTTCCAGTGAACAGCGGAGTACTCCAAGGGAATGTGTTGTCACCTATGATGTTTATCATCCTCATGGATTTTGTAATGCATGGAACAGTCAGAGATGATGGAGAAGGACTGGACTGGATTGGTGATAGGAATTTAGCAGAACTAGAGTATGCTGATGATGCTGTCCTTATTAGCAGAACACCACAGGATTTGCAATGCTTGCTTACCAGAATGTATGAAATATCACACGAAGATGGGCTGAAGATAAATAGAAGAAAGACAGAGATGATGAGAACGGAGTATGCAATGGAAGATGAAATATTATTGGAAGTAGAAAGGATTAATGAGGTAGAATCATTTAGTTATTTAGGAACTATGATCACCAATACAGGGTCTTTAGAATTAGAGTATAGTGATAGATTGAAAAAAAGCAAACCAGACAATAGCTAGGTTAAGTAAAATTGGGAAATCAAATTGCCTGATATTACATATAAAAATCAGACTATATATCAGCTTAGTGAGATCAGTGTTACTCTATGGACATGAGTCATGGTATGACAATGAAACAATCTCCAATAGATTTAGTAGATTTGAGAACAAAGCCGTCAGAAGGATATTGGGAGTTAAATGGCAGGACAGGATTAGAAATGAAACTACAAGAGAGATTACTCAAGTGCCATGCGTGAATGAGATCATGATGAGGTGTAGATGGAGATGGTTTCGGCATGCTTTCCGCACTCCCCAAGAGAGATTAATTCACCAAACATTCAGCTTGGCTCCACAAGGCACTAGAAAAGTTGGAAGACCGAGGCCTATATGGCTGAGAACTCTAAAGGGTGAAGTCAGGGATGATGAATGGAGAAGTATTGAATTTAAAGCTCAAGATAGAGGCAACTGCCAAAATTTTACCAATGCCTTTTGCATTAACAGGGGTAGTAGGAGATGACGATGATGATATATATAGTATATATACATATATACAGTATATATATATATATATATATATATATATATATATATATATGTGTGTGTGTGTGTCTGTATATATATGAATATAAAAATATATAATTGTGTGTGTATATATATATATGCATATATATATATATATATATATATATATATATATATATATATATATATATATATATATATATATATATATATATATATATATATATATATATATATATATATATATATATGTATATTAGGTTACCGTAAAATTATTTCTTTGGTTTATTTAAATCAGCCTTGTTTTCTTTTAAGTTTAAGTATTTTTGTTGAGTTTGTTTACTATGGTGTTCATGTAAGTTAAGTGGCTTTAAGATTGTTGAATAGTGTTTTTGCGCCTCCTCCTCATCCTTTGTGTATTAGTGAACTATCGTTTTAACGATTGTTATTTTTTTTGCTTTGGGAGTTGATAAACGCTGGGAAGGTGATGAGTGGACATGGTCGACCGGTGAATGGAGTTCGGGTCTTGACAAGCTCTCACCGACACTATTTACCGTCTCAGCATTTATTGTGACTTGGAGGACGAATTTGGCTATTACCTTCGCACTTCCGTTGAAGTGTTTAGCAGGTGCTCTGTCATCTGCGACGGTAGTTTTCTGCTACTTGTTCCCGTCGGAGTATTTGCACGGGAGTTGTGTCGACGCTGTTTCCCGACACTGAATTTTGATTTTACTGGCCGTATTCATCCAGTCCTGCTGTGTACGGGTGTGAGAGCAAACTGGCTCGTGAGGTGTTACGTAGGGAGGCTGACGCCAGGTAAGACAAATTATCGTTCCTCTTGTATAGGGAAGTGGATTGCCCTTCAATGCCTGGCGTACAGTTTTACCCTTCCGTTTAGCGGCTTGATGGATTAAGTACGGCCCTGCATTCAACTCCTCTTCTGTACTTCACTTGAGGTGAAGTTGTGTATTATCAATTTTTGTCTATTTCAATATGTACGAGTTTTATTGTTATATGTTGTGCATTTATGTTTTATTCTGCATTGTTTAGTTTTGTAAGGTAGGTAGGAATATTAAGGTTTTCATTGTTTTAATCTCCTACTTCCTTCTACCTTTTTATTATTAGGTTAATGATTATTTTGGCTAGCCGTATTTGGATCCACCTTGTTATTATTAAGTGTTTTCTCTCTTGGAATTTTCTCATGTTTAGGGCTCAGTGTAGTAGCTTTAGGTTTTTCTTGTGAGTTCCCGAGAACCAGTTATTTGTTCTCTTGAATATTCTGTACAATTAAGTGTATTTAATCTCACAAGGTTGATTTAAGTCTTTGTTCTAGTTTATAATAAATATTGTTAAGTTTTCTTGAGTTTCTGTTTCTGTTCTTCCTTGTCACTGACGTGCATGTACTGACTGCAATCCTTGAAAATATGAAGACCTTAAAAGAACCTGTACTGCAACCTGGGAGGTTGTAACAGTGGGCGACCGTGACATGATAGCACTCGGGTGTACTCGGTGGTTTGGTTGGCGGATCTGTGCTCAGTGGATTTACCAATATTTGTTATTGTTTAGTATGTTGCCTTACTCCCCCTTTAATTTTGAAATAATGGAAGAATATATTTTTGATCCAGCAGAGTTTTTGGGATCAGCAGATTGCCTTAGGCATCTTCCTGTATAAAGTAAAGAGTATTTGGTGAGTTGTGCTCGCTGGTTAGGTATCCCATTTAGGGTTGCGAACACTAGGGCCCAGTTGTTGTTAGCTGTAGAGAGTAAGGTAGCTCAGGATATGGCTGAAGGAGAGAATATAGCTAGGGATTTCGACAGTGTTGATGATAGTGGTTCAGAGCGCGAGGATAGTATGATTGATGATGTGAGTGTGAATCCGGGCCTTTCTTTGTTTGAAGACCCCACCTCGTACTGGAACTATTTTTGAAGGAAATGCTAAATTGCAAGTTAAAGCTAACGTGTCTACTAACCCATTTGTTGTAGAAAAATCTGTCCCGGAGAATGTAGTCCCAGTGCAGCCTGTGTTGTCCCAAGAGACAATGAATATAGACTAATTTGTAAGAGGATAGAGTTAATGAAGCTTGAGTTTGAGGAGAACGAGAAGGTGCGGCGACATGAACTAGAGATGGCTAATGTAAATTTGGAGTTGGCTAAATTGCAAAGTGTTCCTAATAGATTAAGTACTCCTTGTGGTCCATATGTCGATAAATTTGATATAGGGGCAGCTTTGAAGTTAATCCCTGTATTTGACGAAAAAAATGTGCCGGAATTTTTTAAAGCATTTGAACGGGTAGCTACCAGGTTGTCTTGGCCCGCCAAGATGTGGACAGTTTTAATTCATTGTAGGCTGGTGGGCAAGGCAATCAGGGTTTATAATTCTTTGGAGGAGGGCGCAGCCCGTGATTATGGTAAAGTAAAGGTGTTAGTCCTTGGGGCTTATGATCTTGTCCCTGAGGCCTATCGTCTAAAATTTAGAAATTTTAGTAAGCATGCTTCCATTTCATACGTGGAGTTTGCTAGGCTCGAGGAGGAGCAATTTGATAATTGGCTAAAGAATCGTCAGGTAGTCTCTTTCTCCTTCTTGAGGGAATTAATGTTGTTGGAAGATTTTAAGAAGTATTGTAGTAAAGAACTGAGAATATATTTGGAAGAGGTAAAAGCAGTCAGTCTAAGTAAAGCGGCTCAGATTGCCGATGAATTTATTTTAACCCATCGAGCAGGGTCCGGCAATTTTGGGTCTCAGGTTACAGATTTCCAGTCTGCCAAACCAAATGGTTGTAATAATAATTCTAATAATATAGCGAACAACAGGGTAAAACATTCAGGTGTTCCGATCTATTATAAGAATGAGAAGACTTGGGGAAAAATTTCAAATGAAGAGCCCTCTAGATTCTCCTCCAAAAACAGGGTAGTGTCTGGTAATGTAAGCAAAGGTAATGGGATCTGTTTTTGGTGCAATAAGCCTGGACATTATCAAGCTCAGTGTAATGCCAGGAGGAGGTATCTGGAGAGAAATAACAATATTGACAACCCTATATCTGTAATTACAAATAAGTCTATTCCTATTACTCACAAGGTTGAGAATCCACCGGTAATGGAAGGTAGCAATGTAAATAGTAGTGATAGCAGCAATATAAAACCAACTGGTAATAGACCTTCATGACTGTATGATAAATATATATGGCCTGGTAGACTGGTTACGAATTCACGAGTACTTAAGGTAAAATTTTTGCGAGACACAGGGTCAGCTCGGTCTTTAGTGTTAAGGGAATCTTTAAATGGTTTAGTTGAATATTCAGGGAATTATGTGATTCCGGGAGGTTTCCCGAATACGGTGGTTTCAGCTCCATTGGTGGAAGTTGAATTGTCCTTCCCTGGGTATAATGAGGTAACAGAGTTGGCTGTGGTGGAGAATCTCCCTATTCCAAATATAGACGGTATTTTATTTTAGGAAATGACATGGTAGACCATAGGGGTCTGGAATTATTCCCTATTTTGACTGTGAATGCTTGTCCTATGGCGGTGGTGACTCGGGCATCCGCTAAGGCAGCTGATTTGATAAATGATGATGACTTAGATTTCAGTAGTTTAGAAGTAGAGTTAGAAGGGCCCAGGCCAGTAGATAGTCCTAGTAGTATTAGTAATATCTTGCAACCTGATTGGGACCGTTTAACGTTTATTGAGGCTCAGAAACAAGAGTTTGATTTCGAGTTGGGTGACACAGCCGATTTAACTAAACCGAGGTTTTGTGTAATAAAAGGTTTGTTATATCGAATTAGTCGCCCATCTACACATGAAATGAACAATACTTCTCGAGTGGAACAAATTGTGGTTCTCTCACAATTTAGGGAGTCTGTTTTGAAGTTGTCACATGATGATTCTTTTTCTGGTCACTTTGGAGTATTTAAGACTTTCAAAAGATTAGCAAAATTTTTTTGGTGGCCAGGATTGAAATCATCAGTGAAACGATTTGTTAATAATTGCAAGGTTTGTCAGGTGATGGGAAAGCCCAATCAAGTGATCCCTAAAGCACCTCTAAATCCCATTCCTGCAATTGGGGAACCTTTTGTGGAATTGGTCATGGATGTGGTGGGGCCTTTGCCCAGAACAAAGACTGGGTTTACTCATCTCCTGACCATCATGGACCAAGCTTCTAGATTTCCTGAAGCATTCCCAATGAAAAAGATCACTTCCAATGCAGTATTTGAGAAGCTCATTGAATTTTTCTCCCGATACGGACTTCCTCGTAAAATTCAGACCGACTGTGGGACGAATTTTACGAGTAAGGTATTTAGGGGTAAGTGTGCTGAACTGGTCATTCAGTGCACTACCAGCGTACCTTACCACCCAGAGAGTCAGGGGGTGGTGGAAAGATTCCACCAGATACTTAAATCAGTTTAAAAAAAATACTGCTATGAACAAGGAGAGGATTGGGAAAAAGGACTTCCCTTTGCTCTCTTTGCCATAAGGAACCATCCAAATGCATCTACAGGTGTAGCTCCCTTTGAGCTGATCTATGGGCACAAAGTACGTGGTCCGTTGGAAATTTTCCATGAGTTGTTATCATCTGGTCAGAAAGAGAAAATTAATGTGATGAAGTTTGTAGAGAATTTACGGAAGAAGTAAGCCATTGCGTGGAAATTTGCAAGAGAAAATTTGACTTCCTCCCAAGCAATCATGAAATCAAATTTTGATAGGAAAACCAAGGAGCGATTGTTTGAGACTGGGTAATTGGTATTGGTGTTGAGTACAGACTCAGACAATTTCCTCGAACCAAGGTATAAGGGGCACTGGAAGGTTTTGAGAAAATTGTCTGAGGTAAATTATGAAATTGAAACCCCCGGGACCAAACGAAAGTCCCGGGTCTTTCATATTAATAGATTAAAATCTTATATTTCATGGGGTAGAGATCCTTTAGCTATTGTATATGAACCTGTGTCTGTAGAAGTAGAGTCTCCAGAGGATAACTTTGAGGACTTAGTTGGTCAGGTATCTTCTGATGCTCTCTTTAATAACATTCAAAATCTAGAGGTTTTGAAAAGAGAGCTGGACCATCTGGAAGTTACCCAGAAAAGGGACATTATTAATTTAATCTGTTCTTTTTCAGAAGTATTTCGTAGTTTGCCAGGTAGGACTAGGTTGCTTCAGCATGATGTGGATGTGGGCAGTGCTTCCCCTATAAAGCAGAGTCCTTATCGACTGAATCCAGTGAAAAGGGACATAGTCGAGGAGGAAATAAAGTATATGCTGAAGCACGACCTCATCCAACCTTAAATAAGTCCTTGGAGCTCTCCGATAGTTTTAGTTAAAAAGTCTGATGGAAAGTACCGAATGTGTGTGGATTACCGTAAGGTTAATGCCAGTACCAAAAATAACTCTTTTCCTTTGCCCCGCATTGACGACTGTCTCGATCAGATAGGGTCTGCAAAATTCATAACCAAGTTGGATTTGCTGAAAGGATATTGGCAAGTGCCCCTGTCTGATCGAGCCCGGGAAATTTCCACATTTGTAACTCCCTTTGGGCTTTACGAATGCAAAGTGATGCCCTTTGGGATGAAAAATGCTGCATGCACCTTTCAGCGGCTTATGAACAGAGTCATTTCTGGGTTGAAAGGCACTGAAATTTATATTGATGATTTAGTTGTTCACAGCAATGATTGGCAAACTCATATAGTAAGATTGAGAAAAGGTTTTGAAGCTTTGAGGGATGCCGGTCTTGTTGTGAACTTAAATAAGTGTGCATTTGGTAAAGCCAAAGTGTGCTATTTGGGTCATGAGGTTGGTTTGGGTCAGGTAGCCCCTAAACAAGCCAATCTCGATGCCATTTTAAATTTGAAGAGGTCGAGTAATGTCAGGGAAGTTCGGAGAGTCCTTGGAATGACGGGTTATTATAGAAGGTTTGTACGAAACTTCTCGGATATTGCTCAGCCGCTTACTAAGTTATTAGAGAAAGGACAGAAATTTGTGTGGTGTCCTCAATGTGAGGAGTCTTTTATTAAACTTAAACTGCTGTTGGTGTCAAACCCAATATTAATGTCCCCTGATTTTCAGAAACTTTTCATTATCGCGGTGGATGCTAGTGATGTGAGCATTGGAGGTGTCCTCTTTCAGAGAAATGGGGCTGGAGAGGTTCTTCCCGTGTCTTACTTTAGCCATAAACTATTGGCAGCAGAGAAACGGTATTCAACTATCGAGAAGGAGGCCTTGGCCTTGGTTCGTACTTTGTTACATTTTAAACCCTATGTGACCAATTTCTCCTTCCTGATAGAGATTTGGACTGATCATAATCCTCTAGTGTTCATAGAAAGGATGAAAGGGTCCAATCAGAAGATTTTGAGATGGGCTTTGCAGTTGCAGTAGTTCACTCTGGTTATCAAACATATTAAGGGATCGGAGAACCATATTCCTGATGCCCTTTCTCGTATGTAATTTTGGCTTTTATCCTTCCATCGCACTTCTCGTGTCTTCGTCGGGTTGGTATAGAAACTAGTTTTACGCAATAAAATATAATGACAAGTGTGTGAGTGAGTATGAGTGAGTACTTAGTTTATATGTAGGTTCAATCTTAGTGAGGTCTAGCATTTTTTTTTTCTTTACTCGTTCGAGTTATAGTTTAGCCTTATTTGAGAGTCCCATTTTCTGATTTGGTAAGTTTTCTTCGTGAAGCTATGTGTTTTTTCTCTCTGGCATGTGTATTGTTATAATATTTAACTTCTTTTCAGGTTTTGTATTTCTATGACATTATGTTAATTCCTTTTCATTTCAGCATTTTTACAGTATTTAATTTTGGAAAAAAAAAATGTATTCTATGTGAATAATTTTTTTTGTTTTGGGGGAGGAAGGTATTAGGTTAACGTAAAATTATTTCTTTGGTTTATTTAAATCAGCCTTGTTTTCTTTTAAGTTTAAGTATTTTTGTTGAGTTTGTTTACTATGGTGTTCATGTAAGTTAGGTGGCTTTAAGATTGTTGAATAGTGTTTTTGCGCCTCCTCCTCATCCTTTGTGTATTAGTGAACTATCGTTTTAACGATTGTTATTTTTTTTGCTTTGGGTGTTGATAAACGCTGGGAAGGTGATGAGTGGACATGGTCGACCGGTGAATGGAGTTCGGGTCTTGACAAGCTCTCACCGACACTATTTACCGTCTCAGCATTTATTGTGACTTGGAGGACGAATTTGGCTATTACCTTCGCACTTCCGTTGAAGTGTTTAGCAGGTGCTCTGTCATCTGCGACGGTAGTTTTCTGCTACTTGTTCCCGTCGGAGTATTTGCACGGGAGTTGTGTCGACGCTGTTTCCCGACACTGAATTTTGATTTTACTGGCCGTATTCATCCAGTCCTGCTGTGTACGGGTGTGAGAGCAAACTGGCTCGTGAGGTGTTACGTAGGGAGGCTGACGCCAGGTAAGACAAATTATCGTTCCTCTTGTATAGGGAAGTGGATTGCCCTTCAATGCCTGGCGTACAGTTTTACCCTTCCGTTTAGCGGCTTGATGGATTAAGTACGGCCCTGCATTCAACTCCTCTTCTGTACTTCACTTGAGGTGAAGTTGTGTATTATCAATTTTTGTCTATTTCAATATGTACGAGTTTTATTGTTATATGTTGTGCATTTATGTTTTATTCTGCATTGTTTAGTTTTGTAAGGTAGGTAGGAATATTAAGGTTTTCATTGTTTTAATCTCCTACTTCCTTCTACCTTTTTATTATTAGGTTAATGATTATTTTGGCTAGCCGTATTTGGATCCACCTTTTTATTATTAAGTGTTTTCTCTCTTGGAATTTTCTCATGTTTAGGGCTCAGTGTAGTAGCTTAGGTTTTTCTTGTGAGTTCCCGAGAACCAGTTATTTGTTCTCTTGAATACTCTGTACAATTAAGTGTATTTAATATGTATATAGATATATATATATATATATATATATATATATATATATATATATATATATATACATATACATAAATACATATATATGTATTTATATATATACAATTATATATATAAATACATATATATGTATTTATATATATACAATTATATATTTATATGTATACATACATACATATATATATATATATATATATATATATATATATATTTTTATATATATGTGTGTGTGTGTGTGTGTGTGTGTGTGTGTGTGTTTGTGTAGATATATATGTATATGTGTATATATATATGTATATATATATATAAATATATATATATAAATATATATATAGCCTATATATATAAACATACGATTTAAAACAAAAATGTCAACAGCTTGAACTATATTCATTGATAAGATCAACCAAGTTCTCGGGAAACAGTCTTTCCCAGTCATCAAGAATAAAACCTAAAATAATTTATATTAATGTTCATGTTTCAGACCCAATGATGGGGAAGATGGTTTCCCGAAATCTTGGTAATAAGCATAATAATATATATATATCATTATGGTCCCGTGGTCTGAGAACCAAAAATATATACACATATATATTACGGCTGGCAAGTTATACAACCTCTTGAGTTCCACTCTCACCGGTTTGTTTTTACCTAAATTTGTTATCTTTCAATAATACCCGAACCCTGAGAAAATTATATAATTCTCAGACGGCAATACATAAAAACACTGAATATCTAAACAACACTGGGTAATTATTATTAAGAACTATTCAAAACAACCTTTAACTTCAATTCTTTAATAGGGATACGAGATAGTTCTGAAATATATACAGGAGATCGAAATAATACCCTCTTTACAAAAGTAAAAATATTCTATAAAAATTACAACACTTTAAAAGAATTTGCATAAAAAAGAAATCACTCGAAATATTAAGTCTGACCAAACTTAGATGAGGACGAAAGAAAGTAATACTTATGAAAATTATACAATCACTTTTTTCACTGGAAATTAAATGTTACACCAATATTTAATTTTGATACTTAATGAAAATAGTTAACCTTTAACACTCTACTGATTAAACTCATAGAAATTACATAAAGTAACTGATAAACTTGTGAGTTTTTAGCTCGCACAAAGTAATCGAAGTTAAGCCAAAATAAAGACA
>NC_090726.1:122769695-122794695 GCF_036898095.1 Palaemon carinicauda | reverse complement strand
GAGTCCCTCAGACACCCTGCCTGACTCCCAGCTCATGGCTTCGTCTGCCATATCCTCTGACAGTACCTAACGCCAACCTCGACTCATATCTCTTTGCTGCCACAGTGATGCTCACTGTCTTGGTCAGCAGAGATACGTTTGCCTGATTTTGTTATGCTAGAATTCAGTTCCGCATCAAAGGTGTGATCCATTCAAGTAGAAAAGCAGACTATATCCTCACTGTGATCCCAACAACACTCTCCCAGATATCTCCATTTAGATTTACTAACAAAGGGATGCCCCATATAGTACGTTGCCCTCAACTCATACCTTCTGGAGCAGTACTCATCTTCGCCAGCTGCCCGTGTGGCCAAGAGTTTTTGGCTCTTTCGTCATCCATTTGGGGATCAAAAGGTGTCGTTTCCCAAAGTGAAATAATCAGTATTGCTCACCTTGCGCATACTGCATACCTGCAGAAGCCTGGAAGGCTCTTGATGAGGAAGGAATTGACATATTGTGGCAGTTAATGAAAAAGATTATGGAAAGTGAGACAATACCCGAAAAATGGAGGGAAAGTATATTAATCCCAATATTCAAAGAGAAAGGGGACATACAGTGTTGTGAAAATTATCGAGGAATAAAACTCATGTCACATACACTGAAGGTATTTGAAAGAATTATGGATGAAAGATTACGGCAGCAAGTTTCCATCGGTAGACAGCAACTAGGATTCATGAAGGGGCTTAGTACTGTGGATGGTATTTTCGCTTTGAGACAAATTATGGAAAAATACAGAGAGAAGCAAAAGGTCTTGCATATGGCCTTTATAGACCTAGAGAAGGCATATGACAGAGTACCACGACAGGAAATATGGAGATGTCTCAGGGGGAGAGGAGTGATGGAGAAGTATGTCAGAATGATCAGGGAGATGTATAGAAATGTAAAGACCAGCGTCAGATCTACAGTTGGAAGAACAGAAAATTTCCAAGTTGGAGTCGGGCTACATCAGGGATCTGCTCTAAGCCCACTCCTGTTTAACATCGTCTTGGGTGTGTTAACAGAGGATGTCAGGGAGGAGCCACCATGGTGTCTGCTCTATGCAGATGATATAGTCTTGGTAGCCGAGAACAGGGAAGAACTGGAGGGGAAACTAGAAAGATGGAGATATGCCTTGGAGAGTAGAGGTTTAAGAATAAGCAGGAAGAAGACAGAGTATATGACAACCGAGATGGATGGCGACCAGCAAACAACGATCAAATTAGGCGGAGGAAACATCAAAAGGGTTCATAAATTCAAGTACCTTGGTTCAGTGATCGACAATGGGGGGAACATGGAAGAGGAAATTAACAACCGGATTCAGTGTGGTTGGAACAACTGGAGGAAGGTGTCTGGCATCATATGTGATAGGAAAGTCCCTATAAGATTGAAGGGCAGAGTGCACAAGGCAGTGGTCAGACCAGCAATGACATATGGATTGGAAGCAGCACCCCTAAAGAAAACAGAGGGTAGAAAGTTGAACGTAACCGAGATGAGGATGCTTAGGTGGATGAGTGGAGTAACCAAAAAGGACAGGGTTAGAAATGAACATATTAGGGGTACAGTAAAAGTCACTGAGGCATCAAAGAAAGTGCAAGAGGCAAGGTTAAGATGGTATGGCCACCTGATGAGAAGAGAAGGGCAACACATGGCAAGAGAAGTGATGGACGTGGAGGTGGATGGAACACGAAGGAGAGGAAGACCTAAGACCAGGTGGAGAGATTGCATTAGAGATGATATGAGGGAGAAGGGAGTATGGGAGGAAATGACACAGGACAGAGGGAGGTGGAAGAGACTCATTAGAAACGGCGACCCCGAATAGGGATAAAGCTGGGAAGAAAAAGAAAGCTCACCTTGCGCCTACAGCAAACAGTTTTCCTCGTGAAGAGAACCTACTTCCTGCACTTCCGGTACAATGCCTGCCGGAACCTGTGCCAGCCTCCCTTCCCGATCGACACCTTGCCTATGAAGGAGACTTACTGACAAATGTCAACGCTCTCGTGGACAGCACCTTCCCCGCCATTAAGAACTCAATTTCTCACAAAAGGGACAATCCCTCAATGCCGACTGAAGCTGAGTGAATGGTATAGGACATCGTCGTCCAATTTGGTAGTGGGAAGAAGGCATTGATAAAGCTTATACTAAAGAAAGCCTACTTAGAAAATATTTATCCTCCAGAAATCCTACCTTATATAAAACTTAACCACAGCAAAAAAAATTACCTTGGCAAAAACTTACTATAGAAGCATAAACTGTATAAAGCTTACAGTATATAAAATTTATCCTTACTATCAGCTTACCACAAAAACAAACCCTTCCTCTAAAAAAAGCTTAACTTAGATAAAGCTTATCACTACAAAAAAAAAATACATGACATGGAGTGGAACAAAATTATCCTGGAATATTAAATTATCAAGAAAAATTAAAAAAATAAAGGACATTAAGAGGGACAAAATTATCATGGAATATGAAACTGACAAGAAAAACCGAAAAAATAATGCAGGACATGGAGAGGGGAAATCAACATGGAAAATGAAATTGACATGAATATTAAAAAAAAAAATTACATGAACAGGGACGAAACTATCGTGGAAAAGTAAATTAATATAAAGAAGAAAAAAATACAGGACATGGAGAAAGACAAATTTATCATGGAAAAGGAAATTGACATAAATAATAGAAAAAGACAGTATATGGAAAGGAACAAAATCATTACGAAAAAGGAAATTAAAAAGAAAAAGAAAAAAAAATTACGACATGGAGAGAAGAAAAAATTTCTTAGAAAATGAAATTGATGTGAAGAATAAAAAATATATGACAAAGTGAGGGACAAAATTCTGAAAACTGAAACTGATATCAAGATTAGAAATATACAGGATATAGAGAGGGACAAATTTATCAGGGAAAAGTTAATTGATATGAAGAATAGAAAAATACAGGACAAGCAGAGGGACAAATTTATCACGGAAAAGTTAATTGAAATGAAGAATAGAAAAATACAGGACAAGGAGGGGGACAAATTAATAATGGAAAAGAAAATTGATATGAAGAATAGAAAAATAGAGGACATCGAGAGGGACACATTTATCATGGAAAAGGGAATTGATAAGAAAAATAAAAAAATAGAGAGCAAGGAGAGGGCCAAATTTATCATGGAAAAGTTAATAGATATGAAAAATAAAAAAATACAGGAAAAGGAGAGGGACAAATTTATCATGGAAAAGTTAATTAATATGAAGAATAGAAAAGTAAAGAACAGGGAGAGGGACATATTTATCATGAAAAATTAAATAGATATGAAGAATAAAAAAAAAGAGGACATGGAGAGAGACAAATTCATCATGGAAAAGTTAATAGATATGAAGAATAGAAAAAAACAGGACAAGGAGAGGGGCAAATTCATCATGGAAAAGTTAATTGATATGAAGAGTAGAAAAATACAGGACATGGAGAGGGACAAATTCATCATGGAAAAGTTAATAGATATGAAGAATAGAAAAATACAGGACAAGGAGAGGAACAAATTTATCATGGAAAAGTTAATAGATATGAAGAATGGAAAAAACAGGTCAAGGAGAGGGGCAAATTCATCATGGAAAAGTTAATAGATATGAAGAATAGAAAAAAACAGGTCAAGGAGAGGGGCAAATTCATCATGGAAAAGTTAATAGATATGAAGAATAGAAAAAAACAGGACAAGGAGAGAGACAAATTCATCATGGAAAAGTTAATAGATATGAAGAATAGAAAAATACAGGACAAAGAGAGGGACAAATTCATCATGGAAAAGTTAATAGATATGAAGAATAGAAAAAAACAGGTCAAGGAGAGGGGCAAAATCATCATGGAAAAGTTAATAGATATGAAGAATAGAAAAATACAGGACAAGGAGAGGAACAAATTTATCATGGAAAAGTTAATAGATATGAAGAATAGAAAAAACAGGACAAGGAGAGGGACAAATTCATCACGGAAAAGTTAATTGATATGAAGAATAGAAAAATACAGGACAAAGAGAGGGACAAATTCATCATGGAAAAGTTAATTGATATGAAGAATGGAAAAATACAGTACATGGACAGGGACAAATTCATCATGGAAAAGGGAATAGATATGAAGAATAGAAAAATACAGTACATGGACAGGGACAAATTTATCATGGAAAAGGAAATAGATATGAAGAATAGATAAGTACAGGACATGGGGAGAGACAAAATTATCATGGAAAAGGAAATAGATATGAAGAATAAAAAAATAAAGTACATGGAGAGGGACAAATTTATCATGGAAAAGGAAATAGATATGAAGAATAGAAAAATAGAGTACATGGAGAGGGGCAAAACTATCATGGAAAAGGAAATATATATGAAGAATAGAAAAATACAGTACATGGAGAGGGACAAATTTATCATGGAAAAGGAAATAGATATAAAGAATAGAAAAATACAGTTTATGGAGACGGACAAATTTATCATGGAAAAGGAAATAGATATAAAGAATAGAAAAATAGAGTACATGGAGAGGGAAAAATTTATCATGGAAAAGGAAATAGATATGAAGAATAGAAAAATACAGTACATGGAGAGGGACAAAATTATCATGGAAAAGGAAAGAGATATGAAGAATAGAAAAATACAGGACATGGAGAGGGACAAATTCATCATGGAAAAGGGAATAGATATGAAGAATAGAAAAATACAGGACATGCAGAGGGACAAAACTATCATGGAAAAGGAAATATATATGAAGAATAGAAAAATACAGTACATGGACAGGGACAAATTTATCATGGAAAAGGATATAGATATAAAGAATAGAAAAATACAGTACATGGAGAGGGACAAATTTATCATGGTAAAGGAAATAGATATGAAGAATAGAAAAATACAGTACATGGAGAGGGACAAAATTATCATGAAAAAGGAAATAGATATGAAGAATAGAAAAATATAGTACATGGAGAGGGACAAATTTATCATGGAAAAGGAAATAGATATGAAGAATAGAAAAATACAGGACATGGAGAGGGACAAATTTATCATGGAAAAGGAAATAGATATGAAGAATAGAAAAATACAGGACATGGAGAGGGACAAAACAATCATGGAAAAGGAAATAAATATAAAGAATAGAAAAATACAGTACATGGAGAGGGACAAATTTATCAAGGAAAAGGAAATAAATATAAAGAATAGAAAAATACAGTACATGGAGAGGGACAAATTTATCAAGGAAAAGGAAATATATATGAAGAATACAAAAATACGTGACATGGAGAGGGACTAAATTATCATGGAAAAGGAAAGAGATATGAAGAATAGAAAAATACAGGACATGGAGAGGGACAAAACTATCATGGAAAAGGAAATAGAATGAAGAATAGAAAAATACAGTACATGGAGAGGGACAAAACTGTCATGGAAAAGGAAATAGATATAAAGAATAGAAAAAAGAGGTACATGGAGAGGGACAAATTCATCATGGAAAAGGAAATAGATATAAAGAATAAAAAAAAGAGTACATGGAGAGGGACAAACTTATCATGGAAATGGAAATAGATATGAAGAATAGAAAAATACAAGACATGGAGAGGGACAAATTCATCATGGAGAAGGAAATAGATATGAAGAATAGAAAAATACAGGACATGGAGAGGGACAAAACTATCATGGAAAAGGAAATAGATATGAAGAATAGAGAAATACAGTACATAGAGAGGGACAAATTTATCTTGGAAAAGGAAATAGATATAAAGAATAAAAAAAAAGAGTACATGGAGAGGGATAAATTTATCATGGAAAAGGAAATAGATATGAAGAATAGAAAAATACAGTGACATGGAGAGGGACTAAATTATCATGGAAAAGGAAAGAGATATGAAGAATAGAAAAATACAGGACATAGAGAGGGACAAAACTATCATGGAAAAGGAAATAGAATATGAAGAATAGAAAAATACGTGACATGGAGAGGGACTAAATTATCATGGAAAAGGAAAGAGATATGAAGAATAGAAAAATACAGGACATGGAGAGGGACAAAACTATCATGGAAAAGGAAATAGAAATGAAGAATAGAAAAATACAGTACATGGAGGGGGACAAAACTATCATGGAAAAGGAAATAGATATAAAGAATAGAAAAAAGAGGACATGGAGAGGGACAAATTCATCATGGAAAAGTTAATAGATATGAAGAATAGAAAAAAACAGGACAAGGAGAGGAACAAATTTATCATGGAAAAGTTAATAGATGTGAAGAATAGAAAAAAACAGGACAAGGAGAGGGACAAATTCATCATGGAAAAGTTAATTGATATGAAGAGTAGAAAAATACAGAAAAAAGAGAGGGACAAATTCATCATGGAAAAGTTAATTGATATGAAGAATGGAAAAATACAGGACATGGAGAGGGACAAATTCATCATGGAAAAGGGAATAGATATAAAGAATAGAAAAATACAGGACAAGGAGAGGGACAAATTTATCATGGAAAAGTTAATAGATATGAAGAATAGAAAAAAACAGGACAAGGAGAGGGACAAATTCATCATGGAAAAGTTAATTGATATGAAGAATAGAAAAATACAGAAAAAAGAGAGGGACAAATTCATCATGGAAAAGTTAATTGATATGAAGGATGGAAAAATACAGGACATGGAGAGGGACAAATTCATCATGGAAAAGGGAATAGATATGAAGAATAGAAAAATACAGTACATGGACAGGGACAAATTTATCATGGATAAGGAAATAGATATGAAGAATAGATAAGTACAGGACATGGGGAGAGACAAAATTATCATGGAAAAGGAAATAGATATGAAGAATAAAAAAATAAAGTACATGGAGAGGGACAAATTTATCATGGAAAAGGAAATAGATATGAAGAATAGGAAAATAGAGTACATGGAGAGGGGCAAAACTATCATGGAAAAGGAAATATATATGAAGAATAGAAAAATACAGGACATGGAGAGGGACAAATTCATCATGGAAAAGGGAATAGATATGAAGAATAGATAAGTACAGGACATGGGGAGAGACAAATTCATCATGGAAAAGTTAATTGATATGAAGAATAAAAAAATAAAGTACATGGAGAGGGACAAATTTATCATGGAAAAGGAAATAGATATAAAGAATAGAAAAATACAGTACATGGAGAGGGGCAAAACTATCATGGAAAAGGAAATATATATGAAGAATTGAAAAATACAGTACATAGAGAGGGACAAATTTATCATGGAAAAGGAAATAGATATAAAGAATAGAAAAATACAGTTCATGGAGACGGACAAATTTATCATGGAAAAGGAAATAGATATAAAGAATAGAAAAATAGAGTACATGGAGAGGGACAGATTTATCATGGAAAAGAAAATTGATGTGAAGAATAGAAAAATACAGTACATGGAGAGGGACAAATTCATCATGGAAAAGGGAATAGATATAAAGAATAGAAAAATACAGGACATGGAAAGGGACAAAACTATCATGGAAAAGGAAATAGATATGAAGAATAGAAAAATACAGTACATAGAGAGGGACAAATTTATCATGGAAAAGGAAATATATATAAAGAATAGAAAAATACAGTACATAGAGAGGGACAAATTTATCATGGAAAAGGAAATAGATATGAAGAATAGAAAAATATAGTACATGGAGAGGGACAAATTTATCATGGAAAAGGAAATAAATATAAAGAATAGAAAAATACAGTACATGGAGAGGGACAAATTTATCATGGAAAAGGAAATAGATATGAAGAATAGAAAAATACGTGACATGGAGAGGGACTAAATTATCATGGAAAAGGAAATAGATATGAAGAATAGAAAAATACAGGTACATGGAGAGGGACAAAATTATCATGGAAAAGGAAATAGAATATGAAGAATAGAAAAATACAGTACATGGAGAGGGACAAAATTATCATGGAAAAGGAAATAGATATGAAGAATAGAATAATACGTGACATGGAGAGGGACTAAATTATCATGGAAGAAGTTAATAGATATGAAGAATAGAAAAAACAGGACATGGAGAGGGACAAATTCATCATGGAAAAGTTGATAGATATGAAGAATAGAAAAATACAGGACATGGAGAGGGACAAAATCATCATGGAAAAGGAAATAGATATGAAGAATAGAAAAATACAGTACATGGAGAGGGACAAAACTATCATGGAAAAGGAAATAGATATAAAGAATAGAAAAATACAGACATGGAGAGGGACAAATTCATCATGGAAAAGGAAATAGATATGAAGAATAGAAAAATACGTGACATGGAGAGGGACAAATTATCATGGAAAAGGATATAGATATGAAGAATAGAAAAATACAGGACATGGAGAGGGACAAATTTATCATGGAAAAGGAAATATATATAAAGAATAAAAAATACAGGACATTGGAGAGGGACTAAATTATCATGGAAAAGGAAATTGATATGAAGAATAGAAAAATACAGGACATAGAGAGGGACAAAATCATCATGGAAAAGGAAATAGATATGAAGAATAGAAAAATACAGTACATGGAGAGGGACAAAATTTATCATGGAAAAGGAAATAGATATAAAGAATAGAAAAATACAGGACATGGAGAGGGACAAATTCATCATGGAAAAGGAAATAGATATGAAGAATAGAAAAATACGTGACATGGAGAGGGACTAAATTATCATGGAAAAGGAAATAGATATGAAGAATAGAAAAAATAGTACATGGAGAGGGACAAATTATCATGGAAAAGGAAATAGATATGAAGAATAGAAAAATACATGACATGGAGAGGGACTAAATTATCATGGAAAAGGAAATATATATGAAGAATAGAAAAATACAGGACATGCAGAGGGACAAATTCATTATTGGAAAGTTGATTGATATGAAGAATAGAAAAATATAGGACAAGGAGAGGGACAAATTTATTATGGAAAAGTTAATTGATATTAAGAATAGAATAATAAAGGACAAGGAGAGGGACAAATTTATCATGGAAAAGGAAATAGATATGAAGAATAGAAAAATACAGGACAAGGAGAGGGACAAATTTATCATGGAAAGGTTAATTGATATTAAGAATAGAATAATAAAGGACAAGGAGAGGGACAAATTAATCATGGAAAAGGAAATTCATATGAAGAATATAATAATAAAGGACAAGGTGAGGGACGAAATTATCATGGAAAAATGAAATTGATATGAAGATTAGATACATCCAGGACATGGAGAGGGACTAAATTATCATGGAAATTTAAATTGCCAAGAAGAATAGAAATATACAGGACATAAAGATGGACAAATTTATCATGGAAAATAAGATTGAGAAGACAAATAGAAAAATACATGACATGGAGAGGGACTAAATTATCATGGAAAAATGAAATTGACAAGAATAGAATATACAGGACATGAAGAGGAGTAAAATTATCCTGGAAAATGATATTCATATGAAGAATAGCAAAATACAGGCCATGAAAAGGGACAAAATTATCATGGAAAATTAAATTGACAAGAATAGAAAACTTCAGGACATGGAAAGGGACAAAATTATCATGGAAAATGAAATTGACAAGGAGAACAGTAAAATATAGGACATGGAGAGGGACCAAATTATCTTGGAAAAGGAAATTGACCAAAGAATAAGAAATACAAGACATGGAGAGGAACAAAATTATCATGAAAAAGGAAATTGACAAGAAGAATAGTAAAATATAGGACATGAAGAGGGGCAATATTATCATGGAAAATGATCTTGATAAGAAGAATAGAAAAATACACGACACGGAGAGTGACAAAATTATCCTGGAAAATGACATTTACAAGAATAATAGAAAATATAACACAAGGAGAGGGCCAAAATATCCTGGAAATGAAATTGACATTGAAGAATAGAAAAGTAACTTCATTCTTCTCAAAGACCTGTAAATTTTGTTCCTTGATGGGTTTTTCCATCTACCTTTTCATAGTTTTATTTTGCCCTATATATTTGTCCTTCATTTCCTTAATTTTTTGCTCCATGTTTCTTCTCTCTGGTTCCCAAATCATTCCATGTCCTCTATTTTCATCTTCGTTTTGATTTTATTTTCCATGATAATTTGTTCTTCCAGAGTTTTTCCATGATCACATTAAGTTGTTTCACAGTAAGTTTTTCCTTTTCAGAGTCTTATAGTTAACGTTCACATATGATTTGTTTTTCAACTGCATGTCCTGAATTTTATGTTGCCCAATATATTTTCTTTCTCCAATTCCTGTAATTCATGTTTCATCTTGTTCCCAAATTGAGCATTTTTCAATCTCTAATTGTACGATCCTTACTAATATTTTTTTTATTGCAAACGCACATTCACATTCTCTTTTCACATAAAGCATGGTTATGATTGTTGGCGTCCTTCCGATTGCCGAGCATTGCCATTTCTTTTATGTACCTTTTCAAAGTACTCCTACCCTCTGCTAGTTTCAATTTTCACCCTAGCCTCTTTCCTTATTTTGGAACTAAGCGTCTTTGTCCGTTGGCACCTGCATTTCCCTTTTCATTATCACTTTGGGACTTTTCTTCATATATTTGAATAATTGTTTGAAGTCATTAGGTAAAATCATAAATATTTGCTTGGTGCATTGCAGTTGTCCAATATATAAAAGTATTTCATCATTATCATCATCATCATCATCTGCTTCTCCTACGCCTATTCACGCAAAGGGCCTTGGAGGCATATCAACCTTTTCTAAAAGTTAATTGTCTTCTTCGAGATTTCCAGCTCGTCTAAAAGAGTGACATATCACATACCCGAACGTGCCAGTGACGTTTAGTGCGCATAAAATAATTAGATATATCAAACCTGTATGAACTGCTCCGGCATATTCATCTGGGGATAGATCCATATTTGCATCAGCAAAACAGTTGATAACAACACTTACATTGAAAGTCATTCTCAGCAATACCTACCCAGCTGCTTGAGCTGTCTAGTTTGAATATCATGATTGTCGAGGAGGGTAATTGTCCTAAGGAAGTAATTGTCCTTGGGGGTAATTGTTCTCAGGGGTAATTGTCCTAGGGGCGGTAGTTGTCCTCGCCGGCCAAGGTTCAGGGAACGATGAGCGAGTAAAAGCAAGTTACTTACAAGCCTGACAAGGAGGTTACTGAGTTCTAATATACCAAGGAATAGTTGCTATGTCTGAGACACCAAGGGGGGTTACTGAATCTGAAAAACGAAGGGAGGATTTGCTCTGACTGGCGTGAAAGGGAAGGAAGCGACCCGGAGGGGAGACTTCTTTTTAGGTCCATGAAATGAAGGGTTAACAGATAGAGTCTGTCAATAGGAGAGAAAGTATTATAGCAGCGAGTCCCAGTAAGTATAAGAGACTGGGAGAAGAGAGAAAATTTTTAAGTCAAAGAGAAAAGTAGTAGTTTTAGGGAAAGAAGCTTATCCCTGCTCGTTGGCTAGTAGGTGAAAATGGCGGAATAACTCCAGGAAGTTGGGGATTTTGGCAAGAAAAATATCTCTGGTAACGATTTTGATAGTGAGGAAATGAGGTTTTCAAGGTTCAGTGACTCAACTAGTTGAGCAAGGGTTTAGGTAGGATTGGAAGGAGTAGGATTTGGGAGGGGGCCTGCAATTGGTTAACCGTAGGTTTCAGAACCAGGTAAGGTGGGCGGCTGACGTTGAGTTCTCTGGCGAGGAGGTCTCTGGCTCTTGAGTGGCTGTTGCTGCGTCGAAGGTGCTTGCTGAGGGTTGGTGGGGGCTAGCCTGGGTGGGAGGAGTTCTTTATGGTTGCGATCCTTTTTAGCCACCTTGAGCATCGCCTATTCCAAGCGTGATGAGGCCGGGAGCAGTTGAGGCACTTTGGCTGGGTTTCTTTGCCATGAAACATGTCTCATGGCGCTGCCTGCAGACACCGCAAATGGTGCGTCCCATGCAGTCTTCTCTGTGATGCCCAAAACGCTGGCAGCGAAGACACCTGAGGGACTCTGGTGTGTACTCGTGGATGGAAAAAGTCCCCCATATGCCTAAATCCAGTGAGGGTGGAACTGGACAGATGAAGGTGACGATCAGCTTGCTGACAGGGACATCATTTTTTATCTTGCAGCGCACTGCCCTGTCGATGTTACTGCAAGAGTTAACTAAGGTGAGTGGCATAGTGACTAGATACTTAGTGACGACGGCTTTCCTCTGAATCAGGGCAGGGTCGAGCAGTGTCAGGGAGGGTTCCTTTTGCAGAGAGCTGGTGGTTTCCTGATCCTTGGAGAGATAATAAGCTCCACCTTACAGTTCGATCGAGCTGTAATTTTAATTCCAGATTTGGCGGCTATAGCAGCAACTGCGTTGTAATAAATAGAGCTGTCAGTTTACAGGATTTTGAATTTAGGAAGATGTTTCTTCTCCTCTTTCTTCAGTACTTGTACAGGAATGCTGGAGGCAATAGCAGTGGCTTCTTTCAGGAGATGGGTTAGACACTCAGTGCAGTTGCAGTCCAGGGAATGGTTTCCCTTAGGTACCGCCAGGGTCCTAGCAATCTGTTCTTCAGTTTCCAAGGCTGTGGAAATCTTAAGCGCCAAGGTTTGAGCCAAATCTGATGCTGCAACTGACTGCTGTGTGGTTGATTGTACAGGTGAGGGTTGAGGAGTTGATTGAGACTGGGGAGTTGTAGCAGGTGATGACTGAGGTGTTGGAGGTACTGGGGAAGGGTGTTCTGGGCTCTTCTTGCGTTTGGAGGGGGTTGCATCCGGCTCCTTAGGCGCTTTAGGGGTCCTGAAGTAGCGGGGCCACTTGTCTGATGCAATTTTGCATTCCTTACAACTGCATCTCATGGTGTGGTTTGGTAGGGATTTGTCACTGACATCAGTGGTTTTAAGGCCTGTCTTGGTAAACATCCTAGCCCTATTCACTTAATAGGCCATACAGCCGTCGCAGTCACAGGATGGGTCTCTTTACCGCGTCTTACAGTGACTTTCATCTTCTGGATACAAGTGCCATGCCCAGTCTCCAAGATGACCAGACTCTACGGGGTCTACACTGAGATTTTCACTTAGTGGGAGCAGAATGCTGAGAGATTTTGTCGGCGGGAGAGCTGCTCTGGGACTGAGTCCGACCTAGTCTCTGCCTCCCTCTTTCCTTTTATATAGGGAACAATACTCGAGAGAATTTTGGACCATTCAAGACTATCATTGCGCAATAACGACGCGCCAGGAGCCCATTCTCGAATTATCCTGTTGAACTCACTTTCGTCAGACGGCTGGCGCCGAAGTACAGTAGTTATGAGAAGTATCTAGAACTCCCGTTCCAGAACACATTGATATTTTGAGTTACAATTACATTACCATATATAAAAAGGAATTTCTTTGTTTTTAAATTAACATAAATGAAAAAATAAGCCATTTTCACAGGCTTTGTAATAAGGTATACATAAATTTAGCGTAACATATAACAAATCCCCGTACCTTGCGAAAAGTTGGGGGATCATTAACCAACAAATTTTCACAAATATAAACAAAATAATCTTATAAATGATCAAATAGAAAAATTTCATTGCCAGGAAGATAAGATACAATTTTCCACATCAAACTCCAAAAGAAAAATCAAAATTTACAGAGCTGATAAATGATGACAAATATCAACAAAAATCATTCGAAAAATAATAAAAACGTTCTTATTATCATAAACAAAATTTACAAGCAATATTCAACCTATGCCTCTTTTCGGCATCGGTTTAAAAAAATTTACAAGGACTTGACAAAATAACACATCAAATGAAGGAATGTACATTAGAGAGAATTTCAGATAAGACTGATTGGATTTTACAATAGCTTGACACGCAGGGAAAGCATGATAAAACTGATTCACATCCTGCCAAATATTATGCAAATAGTAATTTCAAATCATTATTCAAAATTGTACTCTCTTTAAAAGGAGCAGTCATAGGCTGTTCATGAGTGAGACCGAGAACATTATTATTATTATTATTATTATTATTATTATTATTATTGTTGTTATTGTTATTGTTTGCTAAGCTACAACCCTAATTGGAAAAGCAGGATGCTATAAGCCCGGGGGCCCCAACAGGGAAAATAGCTCAGTGAGGAAAGGAAACAAGGAAAAATAAAATATCTTAAGAACAGTAACAACATTAAAATAAATATTTCATATATAAACTTTAAATAATTTAACAAAACAAGAGGAAGAGAAATCAGATAGAATAGTGTGCCCGAGTGTACCCTCAAGCAAGAGAACTCTAACCCAAGACAGTGGAAGACCATGGTACAGAGGCTATGGCACTACTCAAGACTAAGAGAACAATGGTTTAATTTTGGAGTGTCCTTCTCCTAGAAGAGCTGCTTACCATAGCTAAAGAGTCTCCTCTACCCTTACCAAGAGGAAAGTAGCCACTGACCAATTACAGTGCAGTAGTTAACCCCTTCGGCGAAGAAGAATTGTTTGATAATCACAGTGTTGTCAGGTGTACGAGGACAGAGGAGAATCTGTAAAGAATAGGCCAGACTATTCGGTGTATGAGTAGGCAAAGGGTAAGTGAACTGTAACCAGAGAGAAGGATCCAATGTACTACTGTCTGGACAGTCAAAGGACCCCATAACTCCTTAGTGGTAGTATCTCACTTCGATTCACAGGGATAATAATGTGAACACCAGATTGGTCAGATTTCCCAATTACAATGGACTTTGAATAAGACTTAGGATTACAATATTCATTAAATAACAAAATATCAGTTGTTTCTGACACATATCTGGAAGATGACAAATCATCACTAAACGCATCCAACAAAAAAGACTTAATATCATCATTGGAAGAGACATTATCACGAGCAAAAATATCTTCAAAAGACAGGTTATTAGAATTCTCAAAGAAGGAATCAACACAAACTAACATGTCTTCTCGAGACAAGTTAGCAGAACAGTCATAAGGCATGACACTATGAACCAAAATGTCTTCTCGAGACAGGTTGGTAGAACAGTTGACAGCAGAATCATTATCTTTAGCTCTCTCCTCGGCTTATAATTGTTCATGTTTTAATTCTGCTTCTAAATACTGACGTTTAAACTCTTCTTCGCTTCTTTCACGCTCAGCCTCTTAACTGTTCACGTTTTAACTCTGCTTCTCTTCCCTCACGCACAGCCTGAGCTTCCTCTTTTTCTCTTGAACGAGATTCTATTCTAAGTCTTTCAAGTTCTACAGCAGGTAAATCAGAACACACTGATTCTCTATCCATCGTATCTAACTCATCCAGAGGGAACACATCGTCTTCAAACAAATGTTGAACTAACACAGTCATGTTTAATATCCTCTTTCTTCATTGAATTCTTAATATTAAGATCAAGATGTCTGCCCAAACTCACTAAGATAGATTTCTTAAGATCACTACACCTCTTAATTTGGGGATCCTCACAAAATTTGTCAAGAAACTCAGATGCGTTAAAATCTGACATGTTTGTGGGTTATTTTATATAATTAGCAAAGGTTTATGAGCAATGTTTGAATTACAAAATTAATAGGATAACAATTGATATCCCGGATATAAGCCCCCAATTCTGTTACGTTCAACTATTGTATACTACGTGTGTTATGCAAAATCTACTCAAAAAGTTTATGAAACAAAAGCAAAACATTAACAGCATTATGAAAATAATAGACAGCAAACAGAAAATAAAACTATATTTAAGATTTAACATAAATATTTACAACATTACACAATATTCGCCGAATACTCACTGCACCAAAACTAATGAGCAATTACACAAGTTGATATGAAGTAAAACGAGTTGACTCTCCAAACTTCCATACAGCGAGGAACAGACGGCGTTGTGTAGTTTTAGTCATAAAATGTTGACACAAAAAATCAGATTCCGAGCTTCTGTCTGTTAATGAATGTTATTTTAATCTTCTTTGTCTTCTTCAAAATACTTTATCGTTGTTTGTGATCACCAACTTTCAGAGTCACAAAGGGAGTAGCTGGAAACAAAATGTCTCCTAACACAAGCAGTGTTCAATCAGGTCTCTCTTGTCTCTTCCTCCCCGTGTCCTTTTAAATATGGAACAATACTGTAAAGCATTCCGGAGCGTTCATGACTAACATTACACAATAACGACGCGCCAGGAACACATTGAGAGACAGACAGGATAGGGTAAGTGGATTTCTGTCTTCAAGATCTCAAGGAAATAATCTACAAGATAGACACATCTGAGGGAAAAGGTCGAACTTGTTCTCGTATGCAGTTTCTTGTTAGATATTCACTTGTACTGTTTCTTTATCAGGTGGACAAAGGCAAAATAATTAAGTCTGACTACTATGCCAGTAAAATGAATTCCTTTCCAAAGGACACATCAAAATAGAAGTAGTCAGACATGTTTGTTCTGCATTTGTCCACCTGACAAGGAAACAGTGCAACCAGAACAAGTTTGACCTCTTCTTTCTGATGAGTTCAACTTGTATAATATTCCTATGAGATCTGGAAGACTGGAATCCATATTTCATATCCTGCTTGTCTCGCAATACCTGATAATTTCGCTGGCTGCCATTCTCAAGGCTGCTCTCATCTGTACCAATCATCCTGTTCCATTATTCTAGTACCATAAATTCTTCCCCAAGGAACACATAATACTAGAAGCAATCAGACTTGTTTGTTTTGCGTTTGTCCACCTGACAATGTGGCAGGATGTCACGAGAACAACCCCTACACCCTTGAATCACTAACTGACATATGTCTCCTCAGCACAAACTTTCCCCTTACGTTATCAACTGGACTCTTAGATAGAAGGGAAATCAAAACAAAACATAACCTTAATACTATATTTCTTAAAACTAAAACGTTTAATACAAAACCATCCACAATCAAAATAATAATCCCACTTAAAACTAATCATAAAATTAACACTAAAGTATTAGAGTTTCGCTAGAGTGTAGACGTGTTGTGTTGAGCTCTGCTATTCATGCCCTGAGTCATATTTTAGATTTGGGTTTCTCGCCTAGAATATCATTGAAAAGATATTGATTAGTCTTATGGCGAAACATAAATGATAAGAAATAGTACACCATGACTGCTTCTAATTATATCTGCTTCAAATGTAATGAAACGGATGGAGATTGGAAAAAAATGGATAGCATGTGAATGCAAAAGACTCTATCATAAGAGATGTGTGCATATAGTGACAACCATCAGTGAGATTGACCGGGATAGCCTAGACTGGTTATGCCCTCACTGCGTACGTGATGCCAGACAAAACAATTTAGGAATATCAAAATTAAAGGAAGATGCTAACACGAGAAATCTGGCCCTGAACGAACAAGATGCGAAAATAGATGACTTGGAAAACAAACTTGCGGACCTTGGCGCAGACTCAGCAAATTCCACCCAGATCACCAACCTCACAGAGAAAGTCAACATTCTTACCATGAATATGGAATCAATTAAAGCAACACTTCAAACATTGATAGACCCAAAACCGGGGAAACCGACATTTGCTGACAAAGTTAAGGGAAAAAATCTGTTGATAATTAAATCAACAAATACAACAACTAAAATTACTGAAAGAAAACGTGAGGTTGAGCAAGCACTTAAAGACATTCCTATACTTAACACCAGGTCAACTACGTATGGAAATGTTGTTGTAAACTTTACAAACAATATGATCAGAGAAGAGGTAGCAAATAAAATTCAGACATTGGTGGCTGACACCGGAACGAGAAAAATCGGAAAACTAAAACCGAAAATAATGATATGCAATGTATACAATGATGAAGATGATGTAGTAAATGCTTTGATTCAAAGAAATCACTGCCTGGACCAAATCCAAAATATAGAATATAAGATAAGTTTAGTCCTGAAGAAAAATGCCTCGGGGGGTGGGGGACCACCCACTATGTGCTGAAATGTGATCCTGAAGTTCGGAGGGCTATTTATGATAATGGAGACAAAGTTTCGTTAAGATGGGGTATCTATAACATACGTGATAGGTACCACGTGATCACCTGCTACCACTGTCAGGGGTATGGACATTTGGAAAAAGATTGCTGCAAGTCTAAGAATGAAGATAAAGTCTGCGGGAAATGTTCAGGGAGACACCACCAGAGAGTGTAATTCGGAAGTGTCAAAGTGTATAAACTGCACAAAATTAAACAGACCAAGTGACCATACAGTAAATTCTAGAGACTACAATGCTTTTGACTTGGAATTGTAAAGACTGACGGAAAATACTGATCATAGCTACTAGGGATGTCATAAACTGTGGCTATGTAAATATACAATCTGTGGGTAATAAGACTGTTCAAATTCGAGAATTGATAAACGAGAAATATTTAGATATACTAGCATTATCTGAAACATGGCTAAATAACTTTGACAAGGCAAAGATCACTGAAATGACGCCCCCCACACATGCCTTCTTTCACATACCGAGAGAAGATAGGTCTGGTGGGGGTGTCGGACTCTTTATTCATAAAAGTTACTCAAATCTCAAAACGTTGAAAAGAATTTGTGTAACATGCTTTGAATATATAGAAATAAAATTTACGCCAAAAAATAGAAGAATATCCTTTGTAACAATCTATAAACCTCCTAGAACAAACTCTAGTATCTTTTTTGAAGAATTTGGTGCTCATTGAGATGATTATCATGGAAAAAAATGAATTAGTCAACTGTGGAGATTTCAATTTTTGGATGGCTGACGCATCAAATCCTGACGCTTTGGCATTTAGTGAGTTACTAGAATCATATCGACTTTTGAATAATGTCGACTGCACAACTACTTTAACTGGTCATACGTTAGACTTAATTATAAGTGATGACATGAATAATATTGTATCTGATATAAAAGTCGAAGAGAAATGTATTATCTCCCCGGTACACAAACTTATTACGTTTAGTCTACCTCTACAGAAACATGCATTAGTAAAGAAAATAAACTTTAGACATAAATCAAATTTTTCTCCTACCGTATTTATTGAAGAAGTTACAAAGAAAATAAATGATGCTATCAACATCTCCTGTGATCATGATGACCAACGTCTGTTAAGAGGTAAGTGTGCTAACTGTCTTATGACCACTTACAATAAAGTGAGTAAAAGTTAATATGATACCATGTGCCCACCGATGAAAAAGACTGTAACCGTAAAAGACCAATCTCCTTGGTTTGATGGAGAGACTTTGGTAAAAAAAGAGGGAAAAAAGACGTAAAGAAAGAAAGTGAAATAGATTAAAAACTGAAAGTACTTAGGCAGAATGCAAAACTGCTGCGTGTCAATATAACTACCTACTAAGAAGGAAAAAAAGTGAATACTATAAGAGAAAGATCCTCGAAGCAGCAACAGACATAAATAAGTTATATCGTCTCCTGAATGATATAATAGGAAATGTAAAAGAAAAGAAGCTACCTGATGGATACAGTGACCAGGAAATAGCAAATAATTTTCTAGTATTCTTTAAAAACAAAATTGAAAACATAACGAGATCATTTGTAAATACTCAACATCAGATTAATGATACACCAGGCACACAGACAAAATTAATACGGTTTAACAACATAACACAAGATGACATCATCAGAATTATCAAGAGAGCAAAGAAAACAAACTGTGCAATCGATCCTATGCCAATATCTGAAGTAATTGGAGAGAGAGACTTTTCTAGTCTAGCCGAAATAATAATGAGAATAGCAAATGCAAGCTTTGATGAATGTAAGTTCCCTAAATCTGAGAAAATGGCTATAGTCACACCAGTTCTGAAAAATGCACTGGACTACCAGGAATTAAGCTCATATAGACCTATTTCAAATCTATCCTTTGTCTCAAAAGTGCTTGAATATGTAATTCTTGAACAACTAGTCAGCCACGTAGGAGTAATAGAAGCTTTGCCTGACAACCAATCTGCCTACAGAAAACTATACTCTACGGGAACAGCCATATGCTCTGTTGTAAATGATATGCTAGAAATGATGGATGAAAATAAATGTGGTATTTTAATATTGCTCGAGCTTAGAGCTGCTTTTGATACAGTTGTGCATGAACTGCTACTAGATGATCTACGGTCCATCGGCATTGAAGATCAAGCTTTCGAATACCTAAAAGACTACTTGGTTGGTAGAAATTACTGTGTACAAATTTGAAACTCTTCATCACATGAACCCTTAAACAGAGGGGTACCCAAGGGGAGTGTACTTGGCCCAATCTTATTCTGCATCTATACTATTGGTCTATCGAAAATGCTACAAAGGCATGGCGTGAAGTTTAAACTATTTGCAGATGACACACAATTTTACTTCTCCATAAATGAAACTCTAAACCGAATGCTTGATAGTGTTAGAGAATGGATGACATTTAAACAACTAAAATTGGATGAGAACAAACCTGAATTCATGGTGGTGGGCAAGAGAAACAGTGTGAGAAACTTAGGTGATATTCAAATGAACATAAATAATGATTCGGTGCCGATATCTAGTTAAGTTCGAGATCTAGGTGTATTTCTTGACTGCAACCTGTTTCTAAATGCCCAAATAAATAATGTAACAAAAAGTGCTGGTTATCATCTAAGAAATATTGTGTTTATAAAAAAGTACCTGGACGAAGATTCTGTTAAGAAACTTGTGATAAACTGTGTTATTACCAGGATTGGCTACTGCAACTCTATCTACTACAATTTACCAAAAGTGCAACTTAAGAAATTACAAAACATAATAAACAGAGGAGCAAGACTGATAAAAGGTGTCTCACCTAGAGAAAGGATCACCCCTATACTAATTGATTTACACTGGCTGCCGATTAAAGCGAGAACTGAATTTAAAATATGTACAATAACCCACCAAGTTATCAGAACCAGTCGTCCAAAATACTTAAGAGAATTGCTACATATTGCGCAGCCAACAAATCGAGTCGACACGAGAATAGTTACAGATGGCTTCAAACCTAGATTTATGTCTACTTTAGGCTCCAGAGCCTTTGAATATGCGGCCCCGAGACTATATAATAAGGTCCCACGAAACATTCGAATGATTGAAGACATTAAGGCTTCCAAGAGGAAACTGAAGACTTTCTTATTTCATGAGTCTTTTGACAGTGACGATTTAACAATAAATGAACAATATGTGACTTGAAAAGATAAATACTATGAACGAACAAGGTAAAACGACAGCGGAGGTCCTGTAGAGAGTGGGGTTCTCCTGCTGTATGGGACCGGAAAAGCAGCCATCAAAGAAAGTAAGTAAGTAAATCTACAATAAACGTAACACCATTCAAATAAACGAAAACAACCTTACACTCCTAAGATTAAACGACACACCAGCACCAAAATATGTATGTTTTTATAACATATTATGTTGACACCAACACAGTCGTCCACACAATGCCGAATTGTCTTTTGCGGCACACTACCACAGCTCTGTGGTTAACAGTCCACTGTGTGGCAATTTTCCACAACCACCTCCTTAATGGGGTCGTGGTTATCATCATCATCATCATCATCAACAGCAATCAAAAGTCCATCCAGTCTGGGTCGTCACCAATTATGTAATTCTGAGTAGTTGTATCAAGTTCCTTATCATAAGCCAGGTCATCAACAATCAATTCCACATTCAAGGATAAATCTCTCCAAAGAAGGAATTACAGCTGCTGAAATAAATAATCACTTCCACGTTGGTCGAAATAATATAAAGTAAATCCAGCACTCAAACCACACAGAACTGACTCTTGCTGCAGTCATATAAAAAAAGCATTCGTCTAAGACATTCACCACTGTCCTAACCTAGCTAAAAACATAAACAAACAACCTCGATTATACCAACAGTCTTTCTCACTAGTGTTTCGGTATGCCGGTGAGTGAATACACTTGTGCAACCCTATAAATATCCTGATTTAACACGGATAACAAAAGGCTATCAAGTGCAATATAGCTACAAGTTTTCGTGAATAGTCGGTGATTAGTTTGAGGTCAGAAAAGTGGGATAAAACGTCGGCATAGGATAGTTATCTTGTGAATTACTAAAAATCTGATCAAGATGGCGCTCTATAATACAGGCAAAGCTTGGAGGGACATTTGACTTCCTCCCAAGCAATCATGAAATCAAATTTTGATAGGAAAACCAAGGAGCGATTGTTTGAGACTGGGTAATTGGTATTGGTGTTGAGTACAGACTCAGACAATTTCCTCGAACCAAGGTATAAGGGGCACTGGAAGGTTTTGAGAAAATTGTCTGAGGTGAATTATGAAATTGAAACCCCCGGGACCAAACGAAAGTCCCGGGTCTTTCATATTAAGAGATTAAAATCTTATATTTCATGGGGTAGAGATCCTTTAGCTATTGTATATGAACCTGTGTCTGTAGAAGTAGAGTCTCCAGAGGATAACTTTGAGGACTTAGTTGGTCAGGTATCTTCTGATGCTCTCTTTAATAACATTCAAAATCTAGAGGTTTTGAAAAGAGAGCTGGACCATCTGGAAGTTACCCAGAAAAGGGACATTATTAATTTAATCTGTTCTTTTTCAGAAGTATTTCGTAGTTTGCCAGGTAGGACGAGGTTGCTTCCCCTATAAAGCAGAGTCCTTATCGACTGAATCCAGTGAAAAGGGACATAGTCGAGGAGGAAATAAAGTATATGCTGAAGCACGACCTCATCCAACCTTAAATAAGTCCTTGGAGCTCTCCGATAGTTTTAGTTAAAAAGTCTGATGGAAAGTACCGAATGTGTGTGGATTACCGTAAGGTTAATGCCAGTACCAAAAATAACTCTTTTCCTTTGCCCCGCATTGACGACTGTCTCGATCAGATAGGGTCTGCAAAATTCATAACCAAGTTGGATTTGCTGAAAGGATATTGGCAAGTGCCCCTGTCTGATCGAGCCCGGGAAATTTCCACATTTGTAACTCCCTTTGGGCTTTACGAATGCAAAGTGATGCCCTTTGGGATGAAAAATGCTGCATGCACCTTTCAGCGGCTTATGAACAGAGTCATTTCTGGGTTGAAAGGCACTGAAATTTATATTGATGATTTAGTTGTTCACAGCAATGATTGGCAAACTCATATAGTAAGATTGAGAAAAGGTTTTGAAGCTTTGAGGGATGCCGGTCTTGTTGTGAACTTAAATAAGTGTGCATTTGGTAAAGCCAAAGTGTGCTATTTGGGTCATGAGGTTGGTTTGGGTCAGGTAGCCCCTAAACAAGCCAATCTCGATGCCATTTTAAATTTGAAGAGGTCGAGTAATGTCAGGGAAGTTCGGAGAGTCCTTGGAATGACGGGTTATTATAGAAGGTTTGTACGAAACTTCTCGGATATTGCTCAGCCGCTTACTAAGTTATTAGAGAAAGGACAGAAATTTGTGTGGTGTCCTCAATGTGAGGAGTCTTTTATTAAACTTTAACTGGTGTTGGTGTCAAACCCAATATTAATGTCCCCTGATTTTCAGAAACCTTTCATTATCGCGGTGGATGCTAGTGATGTGAGCATTGGAGGTGTCCTCTTTCAGAGAAATGGGGCTGGAGAGGTTCTTCCCGTGTCTTACTTTAGCCATAAACTATTGGCAGCAGAGAAACGGTATTCAACTATCGAGAAGGAGGCCTTGGCCTTGGTTCGTACTTTGTTACATTTTAAACCCTATGTGACCAATTTCTCCTTCCTGATAGAGATTTGGACTGATCATAATCCTCTAGTGTTCATAAAAAGGATGAAAGGGTCCAATCAGAAGATTTTGAGATGGGCTTTGCAGTTGCAGTAGTTCACTCTGGTTATCAAACATATTAAGGGATCGGAGAACCATATTCCTGATGCCCTTTCTCGTATGTAATTTTGGCTTTTATCCTTCCATCGCACTTCTCGTGTCTTCGTCGGGTTGGTATAGAAACTAGTTTTACGCAATAAAATATAATGACAAGTGTGTGAGTGAGTATGAGTGAGTACTTAGTTTATATGTAGGTTCAATCTTAGTGAGGTCTAGCATTTTTTTTTTCTTTACTCGTTCGAGTTATAGTTTAGCCTTATTTGAGAGTCCCATTTTCTGATTTGGTAAGTTTTCTTCGTGAAGCTATGTGTTTTTTCTCTCTGGCATGTGTATTGTTATAATATTTAACTTCTTTTCAGGTTTTGTATTTCTATGACATTATGTTAATTCCTTTTCATTTCAGCATTTTTACAGTATTTAATTTTGGAAAAAAAAAATGTATTCTATGTGAATAATTTTTTTTGTTTTGGGGGAGGAAGGTATTAGGTTAACGTAAAATTATTTCTTTGGTTTATTTAAATCAGCCTTGTTTTCTTTTAAGTTTAAGTATTTTTGTTGAGTTTGTTTACTATGGTGTTCATGTAAGTTAAGTGGCTTTAAGATTGTTGAATAGTGTTTTTGCGCCTCCTCCTCATCCTTTGTGTATTAGTGAACTATCGTTTTAACGATTGTTATTTTTTTTGCTTTGGGTGTTGATAAACGCTGGGAAGGTGATGAGTGGACATGGTCGACCGGTGAATGGAGTTCGGGTCTTGACAAGCTCTCACCGACACTATTTACCGTCTCAGCATTTATTGTGACTTGGAGGACGAATTTGGCTATTACCTTCGCACTTCCGTTGAAGTGTTTAGCAGGTGCTCTGTCATCTGCGACGGTAGTTTTCTGCTACTTGTTCCCGTCGGAGTATTTGCACGGGAGTTGTGTCGACGCTGTTTCCCGACACTGAATTTTGATTTTACTGGCCGTATTCATCCAGTCCTGCTGTGTACGGGTGTGAGAGCAAACTGGCTCGTGAGGTGTTACGTAGGGAGGCTGACGCCAGGTAAGACAAATTATCGTTCCTCTTGTATAGGGAAGTGGATTGCCCTTCAATGCCTGGCGTACAGTTTTACCCTTCCGTTTAGCGGCTTGATGGATTAAGTACGGCCCTGCATTCAACTCCTCTTCTGTACTTCACTTGAGGTGAAGTTGTGTATTATCAATTTTTGTCTATTTCAATATGTACGAGTTTTATTGTTATATGTTGTGCATTTATGTT
>NC_090726.1:122727195-122759695 GCF_036898095.1 Palaemon carinicauda | reverse complement strand
TCTGATTAAATAACAATCAACAATCTTGCACTTGTTTATTTGGAGAAACAAGAAATATTGGGAAAATAATAGATTTTCCTTTTTCGATAATAATTTCCAACAAAAGACCTATGACTAGAAAGTTATATGGTTATGCACGTACAGCAAGCAACGCATATATAAATAAAGAAGTATGCCATATCTATGTTTTTTTCTACACTGCAACACCTATCAGACTCCACATTAAAAAGCCGTTAAAGTAACAACGTAATTACACCGTTATTATATTGTCTACTTTTATGCCAATAACAACTTTAATGATAAAAACCATTGAATATACTTTTATAATTGTCACCCATATGTGACCCCTTGCGGGCCTATAAATATGTGTGTGGTCTTTGAATACCTTAAATAGCTTAGGTGCTGTCTTCGTTTTAACTACTCCTTAACTCTCATTACATTGGTGACCCTACAGAGTCCCTCAGACACCCTGCCTGACTCCCAGCTCATGGCTTCGTCTGCCATATCCTCTGACAGTACCTAACGCCAACCTCGACTCATATCTCTTTGCTGCCACAGTGATGCTCACTGTCTTGGTCAGCAGAGATACGTTTGCCTGATTTTGTTATGCTAGAATTCAGTTCCGCATCAAAGGTGTGATCCATTCAAGTAGAAAAGCAGACTATATCCTCACTGTGATCCCAACAACACCCTCCCAGATATCTCCATTTAGATTTACTAACAAAAGGATGGCCCATATAGTACGTTGCCCTCAACTCATACCTTCTGGAGCAGTACTCATCTTCGCCAGCTGCCCGTGTGGCCAAGAGTTTTTGGCTCTTTCGTCATCCATTTGGGGATCAAAAGGTGTCGTTTCCCAAAGTGAAATAATCAGTATTGCTCACCTTGCGCATACTGCATACCTGCAGAAGCCTAGAAGGCTCTTGATGAGGAAGGAATTGACATATTGTGGCAGTTAATGAAAAAGATTATGGAAAGTGAGACAATACCCGAAAAATGGAGGGAAAGTATATTAATCCCAATATTCAAAGAGAAAGGGGACATACAGTGTTGTGAAAATTATCGAGGAATAAAACTCATGTCACATACACTGAAGGTATTTGAAAGAATTATGGATGAAAGATTACGGCAGCAAGTTTCCATCGGTAGACAGCAACTAGGATTTATGAAGGGGCTTAGTACTGTGGATGGTATTTTCGCTTTGAGACAAATTATGGAAAAGTACAGAGAGAAGCAAAAGGTCTTGCATATGGCCTTTATAGACCTAGAGAAGGCATATGACAGAGTACCACGACAGGAAATATGGAGATGTCTCAGGGGGAGAGGAGTGATGGAGAAGTATGTCAGAATGATCAGGGAGATGTATAGAAATGTAAAGACCAGCGTCAGATCTACAGTTGGAAGAACAGAAAATTTCCAAGTTGGAGTCGGGCTACATCAGGGATCTGCTCTAAGCCCACTCCTGTTTAACATCGTCTTGGATGTGTTAACAGAGGATGTCAGGGAGGAGCCACCATGGTGTCTGCTCTATGCAGATGATATAGTCTTGGTAGCCGAGAACAGGGAAGAACTGGAGGGGAAACTAGAAAGATGGAGATATGCCTTGGAGAGTAGAGGTTTAAGAATAAGCAGGAAGAAGACAGAGTATATGACAACCGAGATGGATGGCGACCAGCAAACAACGATCAAATTAGGCGGAGGAAACATCAAAAGGGTTCATAAATTCAAGTACCTTGGTTCAGTGATCGACAATGGGGGGAACATGGAAGAGGAAATTAACAACCGGATTCAGTGTGGTTGGAACAACTGGAGGAAGGTGTCTGGCATCATATGTGATAGGAAAGTCCCTATAAGATTGAAGGGCAGAGTGCACAAGGCAGTGGTCAGACCAGCAATGACATATGGATTGGAAGCAGCACCCCTAAAGAAAACAGAGGGTAGAAAGTTGAACGTAACCGAGATGAGGATGCTTAGGTGGATGAGTGGAGTAACCAAAAAGGACAGGGTTAGAAATGAACATATTAGAGGTACAGTAAAAGTCACTGAGGCATCAAAGAAAGTGCAAGAGGCAAGGTTAAGATGGTATGGCCACCTGATGAGAAGAGAAGGGCAACACATGGCAAGAGAAGTGATGGACGTGGAGGTGGATGGAACACGAAGGAGAGGAAGACCTAAGACCAGGTGGAGAGATTGCATTAGAGATGATATGAGGGAGAAGGGAGTATGGGAGGAAATGACACAGGACAGAGGGAGGTGGAAGAGACTCATTAGAAACGGCGACCCCGAATAGGGATAAAGCTGGGAAGAAGAAGAAAGCTCACCTTGCGCCTACAGCAAACAGTTTTCCTCGTGAAGAGAACCTACTTCCTGCACTTCCGGTACAATGCCTGCCGGAACCTGTGCCAGCCTCCCTTCCCGATCGACACCTTGCCTATGAAGGAGACTTACTGACAAATGTCAACGCTCTCGTGGACAGCACCTTCCCCGCCATTAAGAACTCAATTTCTCACAAAAGGGAATCCCTCAATGCCGACTGAAGCTGAGTAAATGGTATAGGACATCGTCGTCCAATTTGGTAGTGGGAAGAAGGCATTGATAAAGCTTATACTAAAGAAAGCCTACTTAGAAAATATTTATCCTCCAGAAATCCTACCTTATATAAAACTTAACCACAGCAAAAAAGATTACCTTGGCAAAAACTTACTATAGAAGCATAAACTGTATAAAGCTTACAGTATATAAAATTTATCCTAACTATCAGCTTACCACAAAAACAAACCCTTCCTCTAAAAAAAGCTTAACTTAGATAAAGCTTATCACTACAAAAAAAAATACATGACATGGAGTGGAACAAAATTATCCTGGAATATTAAATTATCAAGAAAAATTTAAAAAATAAAGGACATTAAGAGGGACAAAATTATCATGGAATATGAAACTGACAAGAAAAACAGAAAAAAAATGCAGGACATGGAGAGGGGAAATCAACATGGAAAATGAAATTGACATGAATATTAAAAAAAAAAATTACATGAACAGGGACGAAACTATCGTGGAAAAGTAAATTAATATAAAGAAGAAAAAAATACAGGACATGGAGAAAGACAAATTTATCATGGAAAAGGAAATTGACATAAATAATAGAAAAAGACAGTATATGGAAAGGAACAAAATCATTATGAAAAAGGAAATTAAAAAGAAAAAGAAAAAAAAATTACGACATGGAGAGAAGAAAAAATTTCTTAGAAAATGAAATTGATATGAAGAATAAAAAATATAGTACATGAGGGACAAATTTATCATGGAAAACTGAAATAGATATGAAGAATAGAAATATACAGGACATGGAGAGGGACAAAATTTATCATGGAAAAGGAAATTGATATGAAGAATAGAAAAATACAGGACATGGAGAGGGACAAATTTATCATGGAAAAGAATAGATATGAAGAATAGAAAAATACAGGACAGGAGAGGGACAAATTAATAATGGAAAAGAAAATTGATATGAAGAATAGAAAAATAAGTACATGGAGAGGGACAAATTTATCATGGAAAAGGAAATAGATATAAAGAATAGAAAAATAGAGACAATGGAGAGGGCAAATTTATCATGGAAAAGGAAATAGATATGAAAGAATGAAAAATACAGAAAGGAGAGGGACAAATTTATCATGGAAAAGGAAATAGATATGAAGAATAGAAAAATACAGAACATGGAGAGGGACAAATTTATCATGGAAAAGGAAATAGATATGAAGAATAGAAAAATACAGGACATGGAGAGGGACAAATTCATCATGGAAAAGAATAGATATGAAGAATAGAAAAATACAGGACAGGAGAGGGGACAAATTCATCATGGAAAAGGGAATAGATATGAAGAATAGAAAAATACAGGACATGGAGGGACAAATTTATCATGGAAAAGGAAATAGATATGAAGAATAGAAAAATACAGTACAAGGAGAGGGACAAATTTATCATGGAAAAGGAAATAGATATGAAGAATAGAAAAATACAGTACATGGAGAGGGACAAATTATCATGGAAAAGGAAATAGATATGAAGAATAGAAAAATATAGTACATGGAGAGGGACAAATTTATCATGGAAAAGGAAATAGATATGAAGAATAGAAAAATACAGTACATGGAGAGGGACAAATTTATCATGGAAAAGGAAATAGATATGAAGAATAGAAAAATACAGGACATGGAGAGGGACAAAATTATCATGGAAAAGGAAATAGATATGAAGAATAGAAAAATAAAGTACATGGAGAGGGACAAATTTATCATGGAAAAGGAAATAGATATGAAGAATAGAAAAATACAGTACATGGAGAGGGACAAAACTATCATGGAAAAGGAAATATATATGAAGAATAGAAAAATACGTGACATGGAGAGGGACTAAATTATCATGGAAAAGGAAATAGATATGAAGAATAGAAAAATACAGGACATGGAGAGGGACAAATTATCATGGAAAAGGAAATAGATATGAAGAATAGAAAAATAGAGTACATGGAGAGGGACAAAATTTATCATGGAAAAGGAAATAGATATGAAGAATAGAAAAATACAGTACATGGAGAGGGACAAATTATCATGGAAAAGGAAATAGATATAAAGAATAGAAAAATACAGGTACATGGAGAGGGACAAATTATCATGGAAAAGGAAATAGATATGAAGAATAGAAAAATACAGGACATGGAGAGGGACAAAATTATCATGGAAAAGGAAATAGATATGAAGAATAGAAAAATACAGGACATGGAGAGGGACAAAACTATCATGGAAAAGGAAATAGATATGAAGAATAGAAAAATACAGTACATGGACAGGGACAAATTTATCATGGAAAAGGAAATAGATATAAAGAATAGAAAAAAGAGTACATGGAGAGGGACAAATTTATCATGGAAAAGGAAATAGATATGAAGAATAGAAAAATACAGTACATGGAGAGGGACAAATTATCATGGAAAAGGAAATAGATATGAAGAATAGAAAAATATAGTACATGGAGAGGGACAAATTTATCATGGAAAAGGAAAGAGATATGAAGAATAGAAAAATACAGGACATGGAGAGGGACAAACAATCATGGAAAAGGAAATAGATATGAAGAATAGAAAAATACAGGACATGGAGAGGGACAAAACTATCATGGAAAAGGAAATAAATATGAAGAATAGAAAAATACAGTACATGGAGAGGGACAAATTTATCATGGAAAAGGAAATAGATATAAAGAATAAAAAAAGAGTGACATGGAGAGGGACAAATTATCATGGAAAAGGAAATAGATATGAAGAATAGAAAAATACAGGACATGGAGAGGGACAAAACTATCATGGAAAAGGAAATAGAATGAAGAATAGAAAAATACAGTACATGGAGGAGGGACAAATTGTCATGGAAAAGGAAATAGATATGAAGAATAGAAAAAAGAGGACATGGAGAGGGACAAATTCATCATGGAAAAGGAAATAGATATGAAGAATAGAAAAATACAGGACATGGAGAGGGACAAATTTATCATGGAAAAGGAAATAGATATAAAGAATAAAAAAAAGAGTACTTGGAGAGGGACAAATTTATCATGGAAAAGGAAATAGATATGAAGAATAGAAAAAACAAGGACATGGAGAGGGACAAATTCATCATGGAAAAGTTAATAGATATGAAGAATAGAAAAATACAGGACAGGAGAGGGACAAATTATCATGGAAAAGTTAATAGATATGAAGAATAGAAAATACAGGACATAGAGAGGGACAAATTATCATGGAAAAGGAATAGATATAAAGAATAAAAAAAAAAGTACATGGAGAGGGACAAATTTATCATGGAAAAGAAATAGATATGAAGAATAGAAAAATACAGGACATGGGGGGACAAAATTATCATGGAAAAGGAAATAGATATGAAGAATAGAAAATACAGTACATAGGAGAGGACAAATTTATCATGGAAAAGGAAATAGATATGAAGAATAGAAAAATACGTGACATGGAGAGGGACAAATATCATGGAAAAGAAAAGATATGAAGAATAGAAAAATACAGGACATGGAGAGGGACAAATTCATCATGGAAAAGGAATAGATATGAAGAATAGAAAAATACAGGACATGGAGGGGGACAAATTCATCATGGAAAAGGAATAGATATGAAGAATAGAAAAAAAGGACATGGAGAGGGACAAATTTATCATGGAAAAGTTAATAGATATGAAGAATAGAAAAAAACAGGACAAGGAGAGGGACAAATTATCATGGAAAAGTTAATAGATATGAAGAATAGAAAAATACAGACAAGAGAGGGACAAATTCATCATGGAAAAGTTAATTGATATGAAGATAGAAAAATACAGAAGACAGGGACAAATTCATCATGGAAAAGGAATAGATATGAAGAATAGAAAAATACAGGTACATGGAGAGGGACAAATTTATCATGGAAAAGGAAATAGATATGAAGAATAGAAAAATACAGGACAGGAGAGGGACAAATTATCATGGAAAAGGAATAGATATGAAGAATAGAAAAAAAACAGGACATGGAGAGGGACAAATTCATCATGGAAAAGGAAATAGATATGAAGAATAGAAAAATACTAAAGAGAGGGACAAATTATCATGGAAAAGGAAATATATATGAAGAATAGAAAAATACAGGACATGGAGAGGGACAAATTCATCATGGAAAAGGGAATAGATATGAAGAATAGAAAAATAAGTACATGGACAGGGACAAATTTATCATGGAAAAGGAAATAGATATGAAGAATAGAAATACAGTACATGGAGAGGGACAAATTTATCATGGAAAAGGAAATAGATATGAAGAATAGAAAAATAAGTACATGGAGAGGGACAAATTATCATGGAAAAGGAAATAGATATGAAGAATAGAAAAATAGAGTACATGGAGAGGGGCAAAACTATCATGGAAAAGGAAATATATATGAAGAATAGAAAAATACAGACATGGAGAGGGACAAATTATCATGGAAAAGGAAATAGATATGAAGAATAGAAATAATACAGGACATGGAGAGGGACAAATTATCATGGAAAAGTTAATTGATATGAAGAATAAAAAATAACAGTACATGGAGAGGGACAAATTCATCATGGAAAAGGAATAGATATAAAGAATAGAAAAATACAGGACATGGAGAGGGACAAAACTATCATGGAAAAGGAAATAGATATGAAGAATAGAAAAATACAGTACATAGAGAGGGACAAATTTATCATGGAAAAGGAAATAGATATAAAGAATAGAAAAATACAGTTCATGGAGAGGGACAAATTTATCATGGAAAAGGAAATAGATATGAAGAATAGAAAAATAGAGTACATGGAGAGGGACAAATTTATCATGGAAAAGGAAATTGATATGAAGAATAGAAAAATACAGTACATGGAGAGGGACAAATTTATCATGGAAAAGGAAATAGATATAAAGAATAGAAAAATACAGGACATGGAGAGGGACTAAATTATCATGGAAAAGGAAATAGATATGAAGAATAGAAAAATACAGGACATAGAGAGGGACAAATTTATCATGGAAAAGGAAATAGATAAATGAAGAATAGAAAAATACAGTACATGGAGAGGGACAAAATTTATCATGGAAAAGGAAATAGATATGAAGAATAGAAAAATACAGTACATGGAGAGGGACAAATTATCATGGAAAAGGAAATAGATATGAAGAATAGAAAAATACGTGACATGGAGAGGGACTAAATTATCATGGAAAAGGAAATAGATATGAAGAATAGAAAAATACAGTGACATGGAGAGGGACAAATTATCATGGAAAAGGAAATAGATATGAAGAATAGAAAAATACATGACATGGAGAGGGACTAAATTATCATGGAAAAGGAAATATATATGAAGAATAGAAAAATACAGGACATGCAGAGGGACAAATTCATTATTGGAAAGTTGATTGATATGAAGAATAGAAAAATATAGGACAAGGAGAGGGACAAATTTATTATGGAAAAGTTAATTGATATTAAGAATAGAATAATAAAGGACAAGGAGAGGGACAAATTTATCATGGAAAAGGAAATAGATATGAAGAATAGAAAAATACAGGACAAGGAGAGGGACAAATTTATCATGGAAAGGTTAATTGATATTAAGAATAGAATAATAAAGGACAAGGAGAGGGACAAATTAATCATGGAAAAGGAAATTCATATGAAGAATATAATAATAAAGGACAAGGTGAGGGACGAAATTATCATGGAAAAATGAAATTGATATGAAGATTAGATACATCCAGGACATGGAGAGGGACTAAATTATCATGGAAATTTAAATTGCCAAGAAGAATAGAAATATACAGGACATAAAGATGGACAAATTTATCATGGAAAATAAGATTGAGAAGACAAATAGAAAAATACATGACATGGAGAGGGACTAAATTATCATGGAAAAATGAAATTGACAAGAATAGAATATACAGGACATGAAGAGGAGTAAAATTATCCTGGAAAATGATATTCATATGAAGAATAGCAAAATACAGGCCATGAAAAGGGACAAAATTATCATGGAAAATTAAATTGACAAGAATAGAAAACTTCAGGACATGGAAAGGGACAAAATTATCATGGAAAATGAAATTGACAAGGAGAACAGTAAAATATAGGACATGGAGAGGGACCAAATTATCTTGGAAAAGGAAATTGACCAAAGAATAAGAAATACAAGACATGGAGAGGAACAAAATTATCATGAAAAAGGAAATTGACAAGAAGAATAGTAAAATATAGGACATGAAGAGGGGCAATATTATCATGGAAAATGATATTGATAAGAAGAATAGAAAAATACACGACACGGAGAGTGACAAAATTATCCTGGAAAATGACATTTACAAGAATAATAGAAAATATAACACAAGGAGAGGGCCAAAATATCCTGGAAATGAAATTGACATTGAAGAATAGAAAAGTAACTTCATTCTTCTCAAAGACCTGTAAATTTTGTTCCTTGATGGGTTTTTCCATCTACCTTTTCATAGTTTTATTTTGCCCTATATATTTGTCCTTCATTTCCTTAATTTTTTGCTCCATGTTTCTTCTCTCTGGTTCCCAAATCATTCCATGTCCTCTATTTTCATCTTCGTTTTGATTTTATTTTCCATGATAATTTGTTCTTCCAGAGTTTTTCCATGATCACATTAAGTTGTTTCACAGTAAGTTTTTCCTTTTCAGAGTCTTATAGTTAACGTTCACATATGATTTGTTTTTCAACTGCATGTCCAGAATTTTATGTTGCCCAATATATTTTCTTTCTCCAATTCCTGTAATTCATGTTTCATCTTGTTCCCAAATTGAGCATTTTTCAATCTCTAATTGTACGATCCTTACTAATATTTTTTTTTATTGCAAACGCACATTCACATTCTCTTTTCACATAAAGCATGGTTATGATTGTTGGCGTCCTTCCGATTGCCGAGCATTGCCATTTCTTTTATGTACCTTTTCAAAGTACTCCTACCCTCTGCTAGTTTCAATTTTCACCCTAGCCTCTTTCCTTATTTTGGAACTAAGCGTCTTTGTCCGTTGGCACCTGCATTTCCCTTTTCATTATCACTTTGGGACTTTTCTTCATATATTTGAATAATTGTTTGAAGTCATTAGGTAAAATCATAAATATTTGCTTGGTGCATTGCAGTTGTCCAATATATAAAAGTATTTCATCATTATCATCATCATCATCATCTGCTTCTCCTACGCCTATTCACGCAAAGGGCCTTGGAGGCATATCAACCTTTTCTAAAAGTTAATTGTCTTCTTCGAGATTTCCAGCTCGTCTAAAAGAGTGACATATCACATACCCGAACGTGCCAGTGACGTTTAGTGCGCATAAAATAATTAGATATATCAAACCTGTATGAACTGCTCCGGCATATTCATCTGGGGATAGATCCATATTTGCATCAGCAAAACAGTTGATAACAACACTTACATTGAAAGTCATTCTCAGCAATACCTACCCAGCTGCTTGAGCTGTCTAGTTTGAATATCATGATTGTCGAGGAGGGTAATTGTCCTAAGGAAGTAATTGTCCTTGGGGGTAATTGTTCTCAGGGGTAATTGTCCTAGGGGCGGTAGTTGTCCTCGCCGGCCAAGGTTCAGGGAACGATGAGCGAGTAAAAGCAAGTTACTTACAAGCCTGACAAGGAGGTTACTGAGTTCTAATATACCAAGGAATAGTTGCTATGTCTGAGACACCAAGGGGGGTTACTGAATCTGAAAAACGAAGGGAGGATTTGCTCTGACTGGCGTGAAAGGGAAGGAAGCGACCCGGAGGGGAGACTTCTTTTTAGGTCCATGAAATGAAGGGTTAACAGATAGAGTCTGTCAATAGGAGAGAAAGTGTTATAGCAGCGAGTCCCAGTAAGTATAAGAGACTGGGAGAAGAGAGAAAATTTTTAAGTCAAAGAGAAAAGTAGTAGTTTTAGGGAAAGAAGCTTATCCCTGCTCGTTGGCTAGTAGGTGAAAATGGCGGAATAACTCCAGGAAGTTGGGGATTTTGGCAAGAAAAATATCTCTGGTAACGATTTTGATAGTGAGGAAATGAGGTTTTCAAGGTTCAGTGACTCAACTAGTTGAGCAAGGGTTTAGGTAGGATTGGAAGGAGTAGGATTTGGGAGGGGGCCTGCAATTGGTTAACCGTAGGTTTCAGAACCAGGTAAGGTGGGCGGCTGACGTTGAGTTCTCTGGCGAGGAGGTCTCTGGCTCTTGAGTGGCTGTTGCTGCGTCGAAGGTGCTTGCTGAGGGTTGGTGGGGGCTAGCCTGGGTGGGAGGAGTTCTTTATGGTTGCGATCCTTTTTAGCCACCTTGAGCATCGCCTATTCCAAGCGTGATGAGGCCGGGAGCAGTTGAGGCACTTTGGCTGGGTTTCTTTGCCATGAAACATGTCTCATGGCGCTGCCTGCAGACACCGCAAATGGTGCGTCCCATGCAGTCTTCTCTGTGATGCCCAAAACGCTGGCAGCGAAGACACCTGAGGGACTCTGGTGTGTACTCGTGGATGGAAAAAGTCCCCCATATGCCTAAATCCAGTGAGGGTGGAACTGGACAGATGAAGGTGACGATCAGCTTGCTGACAGGGACATCATTTTTTATCTTGCAGCGCACTGCCCTGTCGATGTTACTGCAAGAGTTAACTAAGGTGAGTGGCATAGTGACTAGATACTTAGTGACGACGGCTTTCCTCTGAATCAGGGCAGGGTCGAGCAGTGTCAGGGAGGGTTCCTTTTGCAGAGAGCTGGTGGTTTCCTGATCCTTGGAGAGATAATAAGCTCCACCTTACAGTTCGATCGAGCTGTAATTTTAATTCCAGATTTGGCGGCTATAGCAGCAACTGCGTTGTAATAAATAGAGCTGTCAGTTTACAGGATTTTGAATTTAGGAAGATGTTTCTTCTCCTCTTTCTTCAGTACTTGTACAGGAATGCTGGAGGCAATAGCAGTGGCTTCTTTCAGGAGATGGGTTAGACACTCAGTGCAGTTGCAGTCCAGGGAATGGTTTCCCTTAGGTACCGCCAGGGTCCTAGCAATCTGTTCTTCAGTTTCCAAGGCTGTGGAAATCTTAAGCGCCAAGGTTTGAGCCAAATCTGATGCTGCAACTGACTGCTGTGTGGTTGATTGTACAGGTGAGGGTTGAGGAGTTGATTGAGACTGGGGAGTTGTAGCAGGTGATGACTGAGGTGTTGGAGGTACTGGGGAAGGGTGTTCTGGGCTCTTCTTGCGTTTGGAGGGGGTTGCATCCGGCTCCTTAGGCGCTTTAGGGGTCCTGAAGTAGCGGGGCCACTTGTCTGATGCAATTTTGCATTCCTTACAACTGCATCTCATGGTGTGGTTTGGTAGGGATTTGTCACTGACATCAGTGGTTTTAAGGCCTGTCTTGGTAAACATCCTAGCCCTATTCACTTAATAGGCCATACAGCCGTCGCAGTCACAGGATGGGTCTCTTTACCGCGTCTTACAGTGACTTTCATCTTCTGGATACAAGTGCCATGCCCAGTCTCCAAGATGACCAGACTCTACGGGGTCTACACTGAGATTTTCACTTAGTGGGAGCAGAATGCTGAGAGATTTTGTCGGCGGGAGAGCTGCTCTGGGACTGAGTCCGACCTAGTCTCTGCCTCCCTCTTTCCTTTTATATAGGGAACAATACTCGAGAGAATTTTGGACCATTCAAGACTATCATTGCGCAATAACGACGCGCCAGGAGCCCATTCTCGAATTATCCTGTTGAACTCACTTTCGTCAGACGGCTGGCGCCGAAGTACAGTAGTTATGAGAAGTATCTAGAACTCCCGTTCCAGAACACATTGATATTTTGAGTTACAATTACATTACCATATATAAAAAGAAATTTCTTTGTTTTTAAATTAACATAAATGAAAAAATAAGCCATTTTCACAGGCTTTGTAATAAGGTATACATAAATTTAGCGTAACATATAACAAATCCCCGTACCTTGCGAAAAGTTGGGGATCATTAACCAACAAATTTTCACAAATATAAACAAAATAATCTTATAAATGATCAAATAGAAAAATTTCATTGCCAGGAAGATAAGATACAATTTTCCACATCAAACTCCAAAAGAAAAATCAAAATTTACAGAGCTGATAAATGATGACAAATATCAACAAAAATCATTCGAAAAATAATAAAAACGTTCTTATTATCATAAACAAAATTTACAAGCAATATTCAACCTATGCCTCTTTTCGGCATCGGTTTAAAAAAATTTACAAGGACTTGACAAAATAACACATCAAATGAAGGAATGTACATTAGAGAGAATTTCAGATAAGACTGATTGGATTTTACAATAGCTTGACACGCAGGGAAAGCATGATAAAACTGATTCACATCCTGCCAAATATTATGCAAATAGTAATTTCAAATCATTATTCAAAATTGTACTCTCTTTAAAAGGAGCAGTCATAGGCTGTTCATGAGTGAGACCGAGAACATTATTATTATTATTATTATTATTATTATTATTATTATTGTTATTGTTATTGTTTGCTAAGCTACAACCCTAATTGGAAAAGCAGGATGCTATAAGCCCGGGGGCCCCAACAGGGAAAATAGCTCAGTGAGGAAAGGAAACAAGGAAAAATAAAATATCTTAAGAACAGTAACAACATTAAAATAAATATTTCATATATAAACTTTAAATAATTTAACAAAACAAGAGGAAGAGAAATTAGATAGAATAGTGTGCCCGAGTGTACCCTCAAGCAAGAGAACTCTAACCCAAGACAGTGGAAGACCATGGTACAGAGGCTATGGCACTACTCAAGACTAAGAGAACAATGGTTTAATTTTGGAGTGTCCTTCTCCTAGAAGAGCTGCTTACCATAGCTAAAGAGTCTCCTCTACCCTTACCAAGAGGAAAGTAGCCACTGACCAATTACAGTGCAGTAGTTAACCCCTTCGGCGAAGAAGAATTGTTTGATAATCACAGTGTTGTCAGGTGTACGAGGACAGAGGAGAATCTGTAAAGAATAGGCCAGACTATTAGGTGTATGAGTAGGCAAAGGGTAAGTGAACTGTAACCAGAGAGAAGGATCCAATGTACTACTGTCTGGACAGTCAAAGGACCCCATAACTCCTTAGTGGTAGTATCTCACTTCGATTCACAGGGATAATAATGTGAACACCAGATTGGTCAGATTTCCCAATTACAATGGACTTTGAATAAGACTTAGGATTACAATATTCATTAAATAACAAAATATCAGTTGTTTCTGACACATATCTGGAAGATGACAAATCATCACTAAACGCATCCAACAAAAAAGACTTAATATCATCATTGGAAGAGACATTATCACGAGCAAAAATATCTTCAAAAGACAGGTTATTAGAATTCTCAAAGAAGGAATCAACACAAACTAACATGTCTTCTCGAGACAAGTTAGCAGAACAGTCATAAGGCATGACATTATGAACCAAAATGTCTTCTCGAGACAGGTTGGTAGAACAGTTGACAGCAGAATCATTATCTTTAGCTCTCTCCTCGGCTTATAATTGTTCATGTTTTAATTCTGCTTCTAAATACTGACGTTTAAACTCTTCTTCGCTTCTTTCACGCTCAGCCTCTTAACTGTTCACGTTTTAACTCTGCTTCTCTTCCCTCACGCACAGCCTGAGCTTCCTCTTTTTCTCTTGAACGAGATTCTATTCTAAGTCTTTCAAGTTCTACAGCAGGTAAATCAGAACACACTGATTCTCTATCCATCGTATCTAACTCATCCAGAGGGAACACATCGTCTTCAAACAAATGTTGAACTAACACAGTCATGTTTAATATCCTCTTTCTTCATTGAATTCTTAATATTAAGATCAAGATGTCTGCCCAAACTCACTAAGATAGATTTCTTAAGATCACTACACCTCTTAATTTGGGGATCCTCACAAAATTTGTCAAGAAACTCAGATGCGTTAAAATCTGACATGTTTGTGGGTTATTTTATATAATTAGCAAAGGTTTATGAGCAATGTTTGAATTACAAAATTAATAGGATAACAATTGATATCCCGGATATAAGCCCCCAATTCTGTTACGTTCAACTATTGTATACTACGTGTGTTATGCAAAATCTACTCAAAAAGTTTATGAAACAAAAGCAAAACATTAACAGCATTATGAAAATAATAGACAGCAAACAGAAAATAAAACTATATTTAAGATTTAACATAAATATTTACAACATTACACAATATTCGCCGAATACTCACTGCACCAAAACTAATGAGCAATTACACAAGTTGATATGAAGTAAAACGAGTTGACTCTCCAAACTTCCATACAGCGAGGAACAGACGGCGTTGTGTAGTTTTAGTCATAAAATGTTGACACAAAAAATCAGATTCCGAGCTTCTGTCTGTTAATGAATGTTATTTTAATCTTCTTTGTCTTCTTCAAAATACTTTATCGTTGTTTGTGATCACCAACTTTCAGAGTCACAAAGGGAGTAGCTGGAAACAAAATGTCTCCTAACACAAGCAGTGTTCAATCAGGTCTCTCTTGTCTCTTCCTCCCCGTGTCCTTTTAAATATGGAACAATACTGTAAAGCATTCCGGAGCGTTCATGACTAACATTACACAATAACGACGCGCCAGGAACACATTGAGAGACAGACAGGATAGGGTAAGTGGATTTCTGTCTTCAAGATCTCAAGGAAATAATCTACAAGATAGACACATCTGAGGGAAAAGGTCGAACTTGTTCTCGTATGCAGTTTCTTGTTAGATATTCACTTGTACTGTTTCTTTATCAGGTGGACAAAGGCAAAATAATTAAGTCTGACTACTATGCCAGTAAAATGAATTCCTTTCCAAAGGACACATCAAAATAGAAGTAGTCAGACATGTTTGTTCTGCATTTGTCCACCTGACAAGGAAACAGTGCAACCAGAACAAGTTTGACCTCTTCTTTCTGATGAGTTCAACTTGTATAATATTCCTATGAGATCTGGAAGACTGGAATCCATATTTCATATCCTGCTTGTCTCGCAATACCTGATAATTTCGCTGGCTGCCATTCTCAAGGCTGCTCTCATCTGTACCAATCATCCTGTTCCATTATTCTAGTACCATAAATTCTTCCCCAAGGAACACATAATACTAGAAGCAATCAGACTTGTTTGTTTTGCGTTTGTCCACCTGACAATGTGGCAGGATGTCACGAGAACAACCCCTACACCCTTGAATCACTAACTGACATATGTCTCCTCAGCACAAACTTTCCCCTTACGTTATCAACTGGACTCTTAGATAGAAGGGAAATCAAAACAAAACATAACCTTAATACTATATTTCTTAAAACTAAAACGTTTAATACAAAACCATCCACAATCAAAATAATAATCCCACTTAAAACTAATCATAAAATTAACACTAAAGTATTAGAGTTTCGCTAGAGTGTAGACGTGTTGTGTTGAGCTCTGCTATTCATGCCCTGAGTCATATTTTAGATTTGGGTTTCTCGCCTAGAATATCATTGAAAAGATATTGATTAGTCTTATGGCGAAACATAAATGATAAGAAATAGTACACCATGACTGCTTCTAATTATATCTGCTTCAAATGTAATGAAACGGATGGAGATTGGAAAAAAATGGATAGCATGTGAATGCAAAAGACTCTATCATAAGAGATGTGTGCATATAGTGACAACCATCAGTGAGATTGACCGGGATAGCCTAGACTGGTTATGCCCTCACTGCGTACGTGATGCCAGACAAAACAATTTAGGAATATCAAAATTAAAGGAAGATGCTAACACGAGAAATCTGGCCCTGAACGAACAAGATGCGAAAATAGATGACTTGGAAAACAAACTTGCGGACCTTGGCGCAGACTCAGCAAATTCCACCCAGATCACCAACCTCACAGAGAAAGTCAACATTCTTACCATGAATATGGAATCAATTAAAGCAACACTTCAAACATTGATAGACCCAAAACCGGGGAAACCGACATTTGCTGACAAAGTTAAGGGAAAAAATCTGTTGATAATTAAATCAACAAATACAACAACTAAAATTACTGAAAGAAAACGTGAGGTTGAGCAAGCACTTAAAGACATTCCTATACTTAACACCAGGTCAACTACGTATGGAAATGTTGTTGTAAACTTTACAAACAATATGATCAGAGAAGAGGTAGCAAATAAAATTCAGACATTGGTGGCTGACACCGGAACGAGAAAAATCGGAAAACTAAAACCGAAAATAATGATATGCAATGTATACAATGATGAAGATGATGTAGTAAATGCTTTGATTCAAAGAAATCACTGCCTGGACCAAATCCAAAATATAGAATATAAGATAAGTTTAGTCCTGAAGAAAAATGCCTCGGGGGGTGGGGGACCACCCACTATTTGCTGAAATGTGATCCTGAAGTTCGGAGGGCTATTTATGATAATGGAGACAAAGTTTCGTTAAGATGGGGTATCTATAACATACGTGATAGGTACCACGTGATCACCTGCTACCACTGTCAGGGGTATGGACATTTGGAAAAAGATTGCTGCAAGTCTAAGAATGAAGATAAAGTCTGCGGGAAATGTTCAGGGAGACACCACCAGAGAGTGTAATTCGGAAGTGTCAAAGTGTATAAACTGCACAAAATTAAACAGACCAAGTGACCATACAGTAAATTCTAGAGACTACAATGCTTTTGACTTGGAATTGTAAAGACTGACGGAAAATACTGATCATAGCTACTAGGGATGTCATAAACTGTGGCTATGTAAATATACAATCTGTGGGTAATAAGACTGTTCAAATTCGAGAATTGATAAACGAGAAATATTTAGATATACTAGCATTATCTGAAACATGGCTAAATAACTTTGACAAGGCAAAGATCACTGAAATGACGCCCCCCACACATGCCTTCTTTCACATACCGAGAGAAGATAGGTCTGGTGGGGGTGTCGGACTCTTTATTCATAAAAGTTACTCAAATCTCAAAACGTTGAAAAGAATTTGTGTAACATGCTTTGAATATATAGAAATAAAATTTACGCCAAAAAATAGAAGAATATCCTTTGTAACAATCTATAAACCTCCTAGAACAAACTCTAGTATCTTTTTTGAAGAATTTGGTGCTCATTGAGATGATTATCATGGAAAAAAATGAATTAGTCAACTGTGGAGATTTCAATTTTTGGATGGCTGACGCATCAAATCCTGACGCTTTGGCATTTAGTGAGTTACTAGAATCATATCGACTTTTGAATAATGTCGACTGCACAACTACTTTAACTGGTCATACGTTAGACTTAATTATAAGTGATGACATGAATAATATTGTATCTGATATAAAAGTCGAAGAGAAATGTATTATCTCCCCGGTACACAAACTTATTACGTTTAGTCTACCTCTACAGAAACATGCATTAGTAAAGAAAATAAACTTTAGACATAAATCAAATTTTTCTCCTACCGTATTTATTGAAGAAGTTACAAAGAAAATAAATGATGCTATCAACATCTCCTGTGATCATGATGACCAACGTCTGTTAAGAGGTAAGTGTGCTAACTGTCTTATGACCACTTACAATAAAGTGAGTAAAAGTTAATATGATACCATGTGCCCACCGATGAAAAAGACTGTAACCGTAAAAGACCAATCTCCTTGGTTTGATGGAGAGACTTTGGTAAAAAAAGAGGGAAAAAAGACGTAAAGAAAGAAAGTGAAATAGATTAAAAACTGAAAGTACTTAGGCAGAATGCAAAACTGCTGCGTGTCAATATAACTACCTACTAAGAAGGAAAAAAAGTGAATACTATAAGAGAAAGATCCTCGAAGCAGCAACAGACATAAATAAGTTATATCGTCTCCTGAATGATATAATAGGAAATGTAAAAGAAAAGAAGCTACCTGATGGATACAGTGACCAGGAAATAGCAAATAATTTTCTAGTATTCTTTAAAAACAAAATTGAAAACATAACGAGATCATTTGTAAATACTCAACATCAGATTAATGATACACCAGGCACACAGACAAAATTAATACGGTTTAACAACATAACACAAGATGACATCATCAGAATTATCAAGAGAGCAAAGAAAACAAACTGCGCGATCGATCCTATGCCAATATCTGAAGTAATTGGAGAGAGAGACTTTTCTAGTCTAGCCGAAATAATAATGAGAATAGCAAATGCAAGCTTTGATGAATGTAAGTTCCCTAAATCTGAGAAAATGGCTATAGTCACACCAGTTCTGAAAAATGCACTGGACTACCAGGAATTAAGCTCATATAGACCTATTTCAAATCTATCCTTTGTCTCAAAAGTGCTTGAATATGTAATTCTTGAACAACTAGTCAGCCACGTAGGAGTAATAGAAGCTTTGCCTGACAACCAATCTGCCTACAGAAAACTATACTCTACGGGAACAGCCATATGCTCTGTTGTAAATGATATGCTAGAAATGATGGATGAAAATAAATGTGGTATTTTAATATTGCTCGAGCTTAGAGCTGCTTTTGATACAGTTGTGCATGAACTGCTACTAGATGATCTACGGTCCATCGGCATTGAAGATCAAGCTTTCGAATACCTAAAAGACTACTTGGTTGGTAGAAATTACTGTGTACAAATTTGAAACTCTTCATCACATGAACCCTTAAACAGAGGGGTACCCAAGGGGAGTGTACTTGGCCCAATCTTATTCTGCATCTATACTATTGGTCTATCGAAAATGCTACAAAGGCATGGCGTGAAGTTTAAACTATTTGCAGATGACACACAATTTTACTTCTCCATAAATGAAACTCTAAACCGAATGCTTGATAGTGTTAGAGAATGGATGACATTTAAACAACTAAAATTGGATGAGAACAAACCTGAATTCATGGTGGTGGGCAAGAGAAACAGTGTGAGAAACTTAGGTGATATTCAAATGAACATAAATAATGATTCGGTGCCGATATCTAGTTAAGTTCGAGATCTAGGTGTATTTCTTGACTGCAACCTGTTTCTAAATGCCCAAATAAATAATGTAACAAAAAGTGCTGGTTATCATCTAAGAAATATTGTTTATAAAAAAGTACCTGGACGAAGATTCTGTTAAGAAACTTGTGATAAACTGTGTTATTACCAGGATTGGCTACTGCAACTCTATCTACTACAATTTACCAAAAGTGCAACTTAAGAAATTACAAAACATAATAAACAGAGGAGCAAGACTGATAAAAGGTGTCTCACCTAGAGAAAGGATCACCCCTATACTAATTGATTTACACTGGCTGCCGATTAAAGCGAGAACTGAATTTAAAATATGTACAATAACCCACCAAGTTATCAGAACCAGTCGTCCAAAATACTTAAGAGAATTGCTACATATTGCGCAGCCAACAAATCGAGTCGACACGAGAATAGTTACAGATGGCTTCAAACCTAGATTTATGTCTACTTTAGGCTCCAGAGCCTTTGAATATGCGGCCCCGAGACTATATAATAAGGTCCCACGAAACATTCGAATGATTGAAGACATTAAGGCTTCCAAGAGGAAACTGAAGACTTTCTTATTTCATGAGTCTTTTGACAGTGACGATTTAACAATAAATGAACAATATGTGACTTGAAAAGATAAATACTATGAACGAACAAGGTAAAACGACAGCGGAGGTCCTGTAGAGAGTGGGGTTCTCCTGCTGTATGGGACCGGAAAAGCAGCCATCAAAGAAAGTAAGTAAGTAAATCTACAATAAACGTAACACCATTCAAATAAACGAAAACAACCTTACACTCCTAAGATTAAACGACACACCAGCACCAAAATATGTATGTTTTTATAACATATTATGTTGACACCAACACAGTCGTCCACACAATGCCGAATTGTCTTTTGCGGCACACTACCACAGCTCTGTGGTTAACAGTCCACTGTGTGGCAATTTTCCACAACCACCTCCTTAATGGGGTCGTGGTTATCATCATCATCATCATCATCAACAGCAATCAAAAGTCCATCCAGTCTGGGTCGTCAACAATTATGTAATTCTGAGTAGTTGTATCAAGTTCCTTATCATAAGCCAGGTCATCAACAATCAATTCCACATTCAAGGATAAATCTCTCCAAAGAAGGAATTACAGCTGCTGAAATAAATAATCACTTCCACGTTGGTCGAAATAATATAAAGTAAATCCAGCACTCAAACCACACAGAACTGACTCTTGCTGCAGTCATATAAAAAAAGCATTCGTCTAAGACATTCACCACTGTCCTAACCTAGCTAAAAACATAAACAAACAACCTCGATTATACCAACAGTCTTTCTCACTAGTGTTTCTGTATGCCGGTGAGTGAATACACTTGTGCAACCCTATAAATATCCTGATTTAACACGGATAACAAAAGGCTATCAAGTGCAATATAGCTACAAGTTTTCGTGAATAGTCGGTGATTAGTTTGAGGTCAGAAAAGTGGGATAAAATGTCGGCATAGGATAGTTATCTTGTGAATTACTAAAAATCTGATCAAGATGGCGCTCTATAATACAGGCAAAGCTTGGAGGGACATTGCTGCAGTCAGCAAAAGTAAATTCCATGAGTTGGCGAAACAAGAACTCGACCGTCTGATAACAGAGGTTACTAGTAACTCCAACCAGTGTGACGGAAAAATATTCGCAGACATATTGAAACAATATGATCCAATATACTGGAGCAAATCTGCGGAAAACATCAGCAAAATAATAGAAGAAATTCCAAAGAAGATCCAAGTGATAAAGAGACTTATAAAGAAAGTTTACATCAATCAACACATTCCATCAAAGAACAATAAGAAGTCCAATATGGTGAATATGCTGATTGATGCATTGGGAAAAAGAATGCCAAAATGGTGTAATACATGTAAGATATGGTATTCCATTAATAATACTCAACAACTGATTAGAAAATGCGATGCCTGCCATGTTCCAACACACCCTACATGTGCTGAAATGCAGAAAAAAATAAAAAATAGAGACACAAAGGTATTCTGCTCAACATGCTTTGTCTGGATAGAAAATATAATTAAGTCGAGACTAAATCTGCAAATAGTTGAAGATAAAGAAGAAGAAGAAGAAGAAGAAGAAGAAGAAGAAGAAGAAGAAGAAGAAGAAGAAGAAGAAGAAGAAGAAGAAGAAGAGAAAAATGAACAGGATATGTGTAAGGATGCAGAGGAAATCATTGATATAACTTATGATGCCATCCAACAACATATTTACGAAGAAATAAATTATCAGATGGAAACAAATAATAGACCCAAGAGACTCTACCCGGACCTACATACTTTTAGGGAAGAGCAAGAACAAGAAAAAAAAAAGAAAAGAAAGATATAGTCTGCAATTTGCTGAAAAGAGGGAATTGCAGATTTGGCGAAAGATGCTACTACAAGCATCCAAAGATATGCCATAATTATAAAATATATGGTAAATGTGCGTATTTAGACGGATATGGAGACGAATGCAAAGATCTCCATCCAAAAATATGCAAAAACCTAAAAGAAGGAAAAGGATGCAGTTTCAACAAAAAGTGTCGATATATGCATCCTGCAACCATGAATGAAAGTAAGAAAACTCAGCAAACTGAAAAGAAAAATGAAAGCAAAAATGAAACAAATAAAGAAACAAAAAAAGCAGGCCCCATATATACCGCACTATGCACCAAAGGCCCCAAGATATGATGCCTTTCAACCCAAATATGCACATTTAGAGCCCAACTATAATGCCAGGGGTTGGTGCAGATATGGGGATAATTGCAGGTATACGCACAATTATAAATATGAAGGCGAAAAAGCAAATATAATAGAAAAGTTGGATTTTTTAGTGGCAGAATTCCTGGAAATGAAGAAAAGAAGATATCAGAACAGGAAGGATGCATGGGAGAATCCATATTATTACCAATATTAAATAATGGGGATGAAACACAAACCATAATAGTGATGAATGCGCAGGGTTTAGTCACGAGTAACTCTAAAAGGAAAATAGAGTTCTTAGAAGAACTAACCCAAATTGAAAAAATAGACAAAACAAATAGGAATCAAGGGGGAACCGCAATATATGGAAGAGACATAAATCAAGGAAAAGTCTGTGAAAAATACAGCAACACAGAATGTGAATTGATTGCGGTAGAATTTGAATTTGAAAAACTAGTGAATATTGTAGTTTACAGACCCCCAAATACTAAGGAGTTTGACATAATAATAGAAAAAATAGATGATATGTGTAGAAACCATAAAGACTGGAATATACTCCTATCCGGAGATTTTAACTTTCCTTTCGTGGATTGGAAAGAACGGATAGAAGAAAGTGGTTGTATGTACACATATAAAAAAGAGAGTAATAGTAGCGCAGAAGATAAGAGGCAATTTGAAAAGTTTCAAGATGTGCTATTAGAACATAATATGCAACAAATAAACTCCATTCCAACAAAAAAGGAAAATGTCCTAGATCTAGTATTTGTGAATGAGGTGAATTATGTTAAAGAAATAATAGTGTATAGCACGGGAATTTCAGACCACAATGTCATAGAATTAATAGTCCATTCCAAAGCAAGTGATCGCAGAATTAATCAAAGCACAAAACGTTGGGATGGATATGGAAAATATAATTTTTATAGTAAGAATATGAAATGGTCAGAAATAAATGAGGAACTGAACAAAGAATGGAAAAATGTATTTCTAAGTGATAATATGCAGGTAAATACGGACATACTGTACAAAATACTGGAGAAAATTGTTGAAAAATATGTACCGAAAAAAAAAAAATAAACAAAAGACATGCATACCAAGAGACAGAAGGATCTTATTTCAGAAAATTAGAAAGTGGAAGAAAAATCTTGCAAAAGAAAAAAATGTGTGGAAAATGATGGAAATAAAATGTAAGATAAAAAATGCAAAACAAAGGACTATACAGTCGAAAGAAAATGAAAAAAGGGACTTAGAAGAAAGGACACTTCAAAATATAAGAAAAAAAAACTAAGTATTTTACTCCTATGCAAAAAAGATGAATAAAGGGAGTGTACCAACCGTGTGTCGCACGATCGTACATAGTTCATTTTGTGTATATATTATGCTTGTATCTTCGCTCTTCCTTCGCACTAAGAAGAACCAGAATAAACATGTCTGCTTTTCTCCTCTGTAACAGTGTCTGTTTTTTTAACATGAAATTTTTTGTTGCTTTGAGCTTTTGTATATAAAGGAGAGTGTTCTATAATAAAGTTACTCAGTTGCTTTCATACTGCCTTTGAGTCACAACCTTCTCTCGCCCCGTCACATTGGTGACCCCGGAAGTCGACTCGCTCCCACCGCCTTCCACCCCCACCCCCCCTCGCCCCTCCATCGTTGGTACTATGGCGTACTCTACGGAAGTTGGTGCTGCGGCTGCCCCATTGAAACTTTCTTCGTTCGCCAGCGGAGAGGCGTTTGCTTGGTTTCAGCGCGCAGAAGTCCAGTTTCGCATCAAGGGCGTGACTCGCTCAACCACCAAAGCAGATTATATTCTCGCGGCGATACCCGAGGACACCTTCCCGGAAATATCCGACTGGCTTTGTGAACAAGGAGACACCCCAATAGCGTATGACACCCTCAAAACATACCTTCTGCAGCAGTACTCGCCGTCGTCAGCCGCCCGTATAGCAAAGCTTTTTCAGCTCTCGCAACAAACGTTGGGGGACCAAAGGGCTTCGCTTGCCCTCAGGGAAATGACCTGTATCGCTCGCCTGCAACCTGCCGCAGACGGCTCTCCTCGTGAGGTGAACTTAATTCGGGCCCTTTGGATACGTCGATAATTTATCCATAAAGGACTTGATGATCAAAGCCGACGCCCTTATGGACAGCCACTTCAAGACCTCCATCAACGCCTCCACCCCTGACGAATAGGATGCCTATTCAACGTCAACCGAAGCTGACGTGAATGCCGTAGGATATAAACGCCTACCCCGTGACGTGCCGAAGCGGCAACAAAGCCACCCACCACACACCACTCGCTCGCGCCCCAACAAATGACTTCTACATCCACTTACTACCTCCCATCCGCCGCAGTTTTGCTACTACCACTTCAGATTCGGGGCAACCGCGATGAAATGTGCCAAGGATTGTCAGTGGCCAAAAAACGTGTAAGTAGGCCATCGCTCGTGGCGGTGGCCTCCCGTGTTTCTAATCTTTTCTTTTTACATGATGCAGGAACGGGCGTGCGATTTTTGGTAGACACGGGTGCTTGTCGTTCTCTTTTGCCAAGGGAACTCTTCAGGACACGACGTATTCTTTCTACGTCTGCTGACGTTCGCTTGGTAGCTGCCAACGGATCTGCGATACCCACCTACGGTTACGAGAACCTCACATTATCGTTCGGAAACGGTAAAATTAATTGGAAGTTTCTCGTTGCTGACATCACATTGCCAATCCTAGGTGCGGATTTCCTCTCTCATTTCCACCTTCTGGTCGATGTCGCCCACCGACAATTGGTCAACGCAGACTCGTACTTGTCGACACCTCTTCATACCGCCCCCTCTAACCTCGCTCTCCACATCAGCGCACCCACGGATGCCTACGCCCACCACCTCACAACGTACCCGGAAGTTTTCCGTCCAGAACTTCGCCAAACGCCCACGGTTCCTGCCGAGCACGGTATTTATCACCATATCAAGACGACGCGACCCCTAGTCTTCGCAATATTCACACGTCTGGCACCGGAACGATTGGCAGCCGCCAAACAGACGTTCGCCGAAATGGAGGAAATGGGCCTTTGCCAAAAGGCCTCCAGCCCATGGTCGTCACCCTTACACATCGTTCTGAAGAAAGACGGCTCCCTCCGTCCGTGCGGGGATTACAGGCGCCTGAACATGCAAACAGAACCGGATCACTACCCCCTCCCAAACATTGCCGACGTGACCTCCTACCTGCAAAAAGCGAAAGTTTTCTCTACGCTCGACCTACTGAAGGGGTATTATCAGTTGCCTGTGAACCCAGAAGACATCCCCAGGACTGCCAACACCACTTCGTTTGGTACATACACCTTCAATTACTCCTGTTTTGGCCTTCGTAATGCTGGGGCCACGTCTCAACGTCTCATGGATGGCATCTTAGGGGACCTCCCTTTCTGTGTATGCTATGTGGACGACATACTTGTGTTCTCCTCCTCAAAAGAGGAACACCTCCATCACCTGCGCATCGTGCTCGAACACCTGCAACAAAACGGCCTTGTAGTCCAGTACGACAAGTGTACCTTTGGCGCCAACGAAGTGTCGTTCTTAGGACACCGCATCACTCCTGGAGTAGTCCATCCCCTCTCTGAGAAGGTAGCACCCATTCAGGACTTCCCCGCGCCCTCGACCGTCAAAGCTCTGCAGGAATTCTTGGGCATGATCAACTATTATCACCGTTTTCTGCTAGCCATTGCCGCCACTCTTGCTCCCCTCTATGCCTCCCTCAAGGGCAAGCCAAAGGACCTAAAGTGGGGTCCCCTTCAAGAAGCACCCTTCTGCAATGCAAAGAAGGCCTTATCAACTGCTGTGGCTCTCACTTTTTCTATCCCACATGCCCCTCTCCTTCTCTCCACCGATGCCAGTGACGTCGCTATTGGTGCAGTACTCGAACAGATGGTCAACAGCTCGCCCCGCCCATTGGCCTTCTTCAGCAGAAAACTGTCCAAGGCAGAAACGGGTTATTCTACCTTCGATCGCGTATTGCTGGCGGTGCACTTGGCTGTCCGTCACTTTCGCCATTTCTTAGAAGGTACACCCTTCGTCATTCGCACAGACCACATGTCTCTGGTGCACGCCTTCACTCGACAATCTGATGCCTGGTCCACCTGGCAACGCCGACATCTCTCCGCTGTGGCTGAATACAATTGCACCCTTCAATACGTCCCTGGGAAAATGAATCCCGTTGCCGATGCCCTTTCAAGAAACACATTGGCTGCCGTTCAGCTGGGATTGGATTACAACGCCCTGGCTGAAGCCTAACGACAGGATCCAGAGTATCAAGCATGTAGGACATCCTGCACGTCCCTCCATTGGGAAGATTTCCCCCTCGAAGATTCCAACACCACCCTCCTCTGTGACATCAGTACTGGTAGACCGCGACCTTGGTTTCCTGCTCCCATGCATCGTCAGGTGTTTGATTTCATTCACAGCCTTTCACATCCCTCGTGTCGTTCTACTGCACAGCTGCTGAAGGTGAAGTTCATTTGGCACGGTATTTCTAAGGATGCTAAGGATTGGGTTCCACGCCTGTACTTCTTGCCAAACTTCCAAAGTACATCGACACACGGATTCAGGAGTGGGCACCTTTCCTCAACCTCAGCGTCGTTTCGCACACATTCACGTCGACGTTGTAGGCCCCCTACCCACATCACAAGGACATCGTTACCTGTTTACCGTCCTCGACCGCTCCACTCGTTGGCCTGAAGACATTCCCATAGAAACTGCAATGTCCCCCTCGTGTACATCTGCCTTACTCTCAGGATGGATTACAAGATTTGGTATCCCTGAGCATATTACTTCTGACAGGGGTACCACTTTCACCTCTCAATTATGGACATCATTAGCGAATCTCCTGGGCATCACCCTACATCAGACAACGGCCTACAACCCCGCTGCCAATGGAATGGTTGAACGTTTTCATCGCACCCTCAAAGCAGCTTTGATGTCCTGCTGCAAGGATTCCAACTGATTTACTCAGCTTCCCTGGGTCCTCCTGGGACTAAGGACCACTCCCAAAGATGCCCTCGACGTCCCGGCAGCTGAAATGGTGTATGGCGACCCGTTGGTCATCCCTGCCTAATTTTTTCCTTTTACAACCTCCTCTAACGATCTCCAGCGCATACGTCACATCGTGGGAAAATTTACTCCATGCCGCCAGACTTACAAGCCCCCAGCGAAGCATCACATACTAACAGACTTGCAGTCTGCAACGCACTTCTTCCTGCGCAACGACACTAGAAAGCCACCACTAACGCCCCCTTACACGGGTCCTTTCCTTGTGATCCGACGCAGTCCAAAAGCATTGGGTCTCCATTGATTGTCTAAAACCTGCTTATCTCCTGCCAGATGACCCGCCTACAGTTCGCCTCTCTAGATCAGGGCACCCTATTTAACATGTATAGTATATCATTTTTAGGGGGGGAGCCATGTACCAACCGTGTGTCACACGATCATACATAGTTCATTTTGTGTATATATTATGATTGTATCTTCGGTCTTCCCTCGCACTAAAATGAACCAGAATAAACATGTCTGCTTTTCTCCTCTGTAACAGTGTCTGTTTTTTTAACATTAAATTTTTTGTTGCTTTGAGCTTTTGTATATAAAGGAGTGTTCTATAATAAAGTTACTCAGTTGCTTTCATACTGCATTTTAGTCACAACCTTCTCTCGGCCCGTCACAGGAGATTAGAAATAGGCCCTCTAAGAATTGAAGGACGGCTAACGAATGAAAAAAAAGGAAATATGCAACATATTAGCAGAAAAATATAAGAGTGAGTTCTCGCCAAGAATTGCGAATGAGAATAATGAAACAGAAATGAGAGAAGAAAATGTTGAATATCTAACGGATATAGACATTAATGAAGCAGATATTGTCAAGGCTATAAACGAAATTAAAAATGGATCGTCAGCCGGACCAGATGGAGTTCCAGCGATTTTGTCAAAAAAAACTGCAAACACTATCGCGAAGCCACTTGCAATATTGCTAAGATAAAGTGTAGGTATGAGCGAAATATATGTTAAACATAAATTAGCTTATATAACCCCTATCTTCAAAAGTGGATCAAGACTAGAGGCAAGCAATTATAGACCTGTTAGTCTAACATCACATATTATGAAAGTATATGAGAGGGTAATAAAAAAGAAAATAATGAATCATTTGGTTAAAAATAATTTGTTCAATATAGGTCAACACGGTTTTGTGCCAGGAAAAAGTACACAAACCCAACTGATAGCACACTATGAAAACATATACAAAAATATGATAACTGAAAAAGGCACAGGTGTGATCTATCTAGATTTTGCAAAAGCTTTTGACAAGGTAGACCATAATATATTAGAGAAAAAAATGAGAAAGCATAATATTATGGTAAAGATAGGAAAATGGGTAAAAGAATTCCTGCAAAACAGAAAACAGATAGTGGTTGCAAATGACAAGAAATCAGATAAAGCTCAGTAATATCTGGCGTGCCACAAGGTACGGTATTAGCTGCACTGCTGTTTGTTATTATGATCTCAGACATAGACTGTGATGTTGAAAACTCAGTAGTGAGAAGTTTCGCCGATGACACAAGAATAAGTAGAGAAATTACTTGTGATGAAGATAGGAACTCACTACAAAGAGATCTAAACAAAATATATGAATGGGGAGAGATAAATAGGATGGTATTTAACTCTGATAAATTCGAATCAATAAATTATGGAAACAGAGAAGGAATGGTATAAGCATACAAGGAACCTAATAACGAGACAATCACAAACAAGGAAGCAATTAAAGACCTTGGTGTAATGTTAAAAAGGAATATGTTATGCAACGACCAAATAGCAACACTGTTGGCTAAATGTAAAGCAAAAATGGGAATGTTATTCAGACACTTTAAAACAAGAAAAGCTGAACACATGATTATGCTATACAAAACTTATGTACGTAGTACACTCGAGTACTGCAATGTGATATGGTACCCACACTACCAAAAGGATATTGCACAAATAGAGAGTGTACAAAGGTCCTATACTGCTAGAATAGAAGAAGTTAAAGACCTTGACTACTGGGAAAGACTGCAATTTTTCAAAACTATACAGTCTAGAAAGGAGAAGAGAACGCTACATGATAATACAAGCATGGAAGCAAATAGAAGGAATTACTGAAAACATCATGGAGCTAAAAATATCAGAAAGAGCAAGCTGAGGTAGATTAATAGGAAAACTAAGGAAGGCGCATAGGACATTAATCCACTACTCACCAGCATCGATAATGGAGCGACTATTTAATGTGCTGCCGGCTCATCTAAGAAACATATCAGGAGTAAGCGTAGATGTGTTTAAGAATAAGCTCGATAAATACCTAAGATGCATCCCAGACCATCCAAGACTGGAAGATACAAAATACACCGGAAGATGCATTAGCAATTCTCTGGTGGATGTACGAGGTGCCTCACACTGAGGGACCTCGGGGAACCCAAACATAAAATAAGGCAATAAGGTAAGGTAAGGCACAACAAACAATCATTACACTAGCTCTCTCTCTCTCTCTCTCTCTCTCTCTCTCTCTCTCTCTCTCTCTCTCTCTCTCTCTCTCTCTCTCTCTCTCTCTCTCTCTCTCTGGATTTAGCAAACATCAAAAAAATAAAACAAAAATTAATCCTCCACAACAAAGAAACAGTACAAGTGAATCTCTATCAAAGAACAATGCATGCCAAAAAAAGTTTGACCTCTTCCCTCTGCTGAATCCATCTTGTAGGCTATTCCCTCGAAATCTAAAAGTCTGTAGTTCACTTTCATATACTGCCTGTCTCTCACTAGCTGTTAATTCAGATGGCTGCTATTCTCAAACTTCTCTTCCTTTCCACTCTTCCTGTTCCACTATTCCAGTACCACGAATTCTTCTCCAAGTGACACAGCATACTAGTGTTATTCAGACTAGCTTGTTCTAGATTTGTCCACCTAACAAATAAACAGTACAGGTGAATCTTTATTAAGGAACAATGCATACAAGAACGATTTTGACCCCTTCCCTCTGCTGAATCTATCTTGCAGATTATTCCATCGAGATATGGAAGACCAGTCTTTACTTGTCATGTCTTGTCTATCTCTCAAAAACTGTTAAATTAGATGGCTGCTAATCTCAAACCTAGGCTCTTTTGTTCCACTCTTCTTGTTTCACTATACCAGTGGCACGAATCCTTCTTCAAGGGACACATCACACTTGAAATAGTATGACATGTTTGTTCTACATTTGCCCACCTGACAAAGAAACGGTATAAGTGAATCTTTATCAAAGAACACTGCATAGCAGAAAAAGATTGACCTGTTACCTTTGCTGACTCCATCTTATAGGTTATTCCGACAAGATCTGGAAAGCTAGAATCCACTTGTCACATCCTTTCTGTCTCTTAATAGCCATTAATTCAGATGGCGACTATTCTCAAAACTAGTTTCTTCCTTTTCACGCTTCCTGTTCCAATATTTTAGTAAAATGAACTATTTACCAAGGGACATAGCTTACTAGATGTAGTCAGAATTGTTTATTTTGCATTTGTCCACCTGACAAAGAAACAGTATAATTGAATCTTTATCAAGAAACGCTGCATTCGAGAACAAGTTTGACCCCTTCTGTCTACTGAGTCTATCTTGTAAATTATTCCTTTGAGATCTTGAAGGCTGGACTCCACTTATCATATCCTGTCTAGATGCATAGAGCAGGTAATTCTGATGCCATTCTCGAGTCTAGTCCCTTCTGTACCGCTATTCCAGTACCATGAATCTTCCCCTAGGGACACATCACACATTTGTCCACCTTACAAAGAAACAGTACAAGTGAATTTTTATCAAGGGACACTGCATACCAGAACAATTTTGACCTGTTCCCTCTGCTGAGTCTATATTGTAGATTATTTTCGCGAGATCTGGAAGGCAGGAGTCCGCTTGTCATTTCCTGTCTTTCTCTCAATGGCTGTTAATTTAGATGGCTGCCATTCTCAAACCTAGTGTCTTCTGTTCCACTCTTCTTGCTCCAGTATTCTAGTATGAATTCTTCTCCAAGGGACACATCACACTAGAAGTAGTCAGACTTGTTTTTTCTGCATTTGTTCATCTGACAAAGAAACAGTATAAGTGACTCTTTATCAAGAAACACTGTATACTAGAGAAAGATTGACCTGTTCCCTCTGCTGAATCTATCTTGGAAGTCTGGAATCTACTTGTCATATCTTGTCATATCTTGTCTTTCTCTCAAAGACTGTTAATTTAGATAGCTGCTATACTCAAGCCTAGTCCTTCCTGTTCCACTCTTACTGTTCCACTATTCAACTACCGTGAATTCCTTTCCAAGACACATCATGCTAGAAGTAGTTATACCTGTCTATTCTGCATTGGTCCACCTCATAATGAAACAGGACGAGTGAATTTCTATAAAGGAACACTGCATACTAGAACAAATTTGACCTCTTCCCTTTGCTGAGCCCATCTTGCAGATTATTCCCTTGAGATCTGGAAAGTTGGAATACACATGTCAATCCTGTCTGTCTCCCAATGGATTTTAATTCAAATTTAAAGGTTTAAAGGTCGCTCATGATTGGCAGAGGCAAGGGTCAGTGACATTACTCTATCAAGCAGGATAATGCTAAGAGACTGACCATTATATATATATATATATATATATATATATATATATATATATATATATATACATATATATATATATATATATATATATATATATATATATATATATATGATCAGCTCACAAGCCCCCTCTCAACCCAAGCTAGGACCAAGGAGGGCCAGGCAGTAGTTGCTGACGACAAAGCAGATAGACCTATAGGCTCCCCCAAACCCCCCATTCTTAGCTCACAAGAATGGTGAGATTGCAGCAACAAAAGAAACTAACGAGTTGGAGTGAGACTCGAACCCCAATCTGACGTTCATCAGTCAGGGACGTTACCACATCAGCCACCACCACCTTAAATGGCTGTAATTCAGAGTCTGCCATTCTCAAGCCTAGAGTCTTCTATTCCACTCTTCCTGTTCCACTATTCCAGTAACATAAATTCCTTTCCAATGGATACTGCGTAAAAGAAGTAGTCAAACTTGTTTGTTCTGCTTTTTAAAACCTTACAAAGAAACAGTACATGTCAATCTTTATCAAGGAATACTGCATACTAGAACAAGCCTAGTCTCTCTTGTTTCACTCTTAGGATTCAGCCACA
>NC_090726.1:122699747-122721695 GCF_036898095.1 Palaemon carinicauda | reverse complement strand
AATGTATAACAGGTTAAAGGTGTTAAGGGTTCATTAAAAGCTTAAATTTATAAAAAAAGGAAAATTTATAAGATAAGGAAAGAATATACCATACATTTCTGTATCTATTACGCAGTTCCCCATCTATAGTGGGGTTGCCAGTGATAGAGATTCACTTGTACTGTTTCTTTATCAGGTGGACGAATGCAGCAATAAAACATGTATGACTTTTTTAAGAAAAATTAATTCTACTGAAATAGTGGAACAGGAAGAGTGGAACATAAGAGACAAGGCTTGAGATTGGCTGTCATCTGAATTAACAGATATTGAGAGACACAAGGTAAGACAAGTGGAATCCAGCCTTCCTGATCTCAAGTGAACAATCTACGAGATAAATTCAGCAGAAAGAAGAGGTCAAACTTGTTCTGGTATGCAAGGTTCCTTGAAAAAGTTTCACATGTACTGCTTATTCATCTGGTGGACGAATTCTAGTATGCTGTGTCCCTTGGAGATGACTTCATGGTACTGGAATAGTGGAACAATAAAAGTGTAATAGAAAAGACTGGACTTGAGATTGGTAACCATCTGAATTAACATCTATTGAGAGACAGACAGGACATGACAAATGGAGTCCAGCCTTCAAGATGTCCAGTGAATAATCTACAAGATGGACTCATCAGAGAAAGAGCTCAAACTTGTACAGGTATGCAACGTTCCTTGATCAAGATTCCCTTGTATTGATTCTTTATCAGGTGGACGAATGCAGAACAAACAAATCTGGCTTCTTCTAGTATGCTGTGCCCCTTAGAGATGAATTCATCGTACTGGAATAGTGGGTGTTGCTGATAACCAAGGGAATAATGCAACAACAACTGAGCGATTTTGATATTTTCTATTAGTTCGATATTTATTTTGTGCTTTGTTCAAATAGACTTGGATCCCATTCTTGTCTTGTTTGAACATAGAATAGATTCGGAAATCATCACCCTAAGCTTTCGGGCTCTTGTGACCCTCGAAAACTTACTAGTTCTTGTCACACGAAGCCTACAACAGCGTGGCATGTTTCCAGATGATTTCCATCGTCAGCTGGGTGAAGCTGTTTGCTTTAATAGTTTTTTGGCCGTGGATAATGTTTTTACCTATTCACAGGAGGTTAGAAAACTTATCAAAATTGTGGGAGCAAACACAGTCGTAGAAAAGTTAAGTCTTACCGCTAAACCACCTGACTAAAATGAAGTGCTGTCACCCTTAAAACAGGATAAGTGGAACAGAAAAGATTAGACATAAGAATGGCAACCATCTGAATTAACAGCTATTGAGAGACAGACAGGATATGAAACCTGGAGCCAAGAATGAGGTCAAACTTGTACTGTTATGCAACTTTTCTTGTACTGTTTCTTTATCAGGTGGACAAATGCAGAACAAGTCTTACTACTTCTAGTATGTTGTGTCCCTTGAAGAAGAATTCATGCTACTGGAATAGTGGAACAGGAAGAATGGAATAAAAAAGACTACGCTTGAGAATGACAGCAATCTGAAATAACAATTATTGAGGGACATAAAGGATATGACAAGTGGAGTCCAGCCTTCCAAATCTCAAGTGAAAAATCTAAAAGATGGGCTCAGCAGAGGGAACATGTCAAACTTGTTGTAGTGTGCAGTGTTCCTTGCTAAAAATTTACTTGTACTGTTTCTTTGTCATATGGGCGAATACAGAACAAAAACGTCTGACTACCTCCAGTATGCTATGTCCCTTGGAGAATAGTTCACAGTACTGGACTAGTGGAACAGGAAGAGTGGAACAAGAAACAAAGCTTGAGAATGACAGCCCTCTAAATTAAAAGCTATTGAGAGACAGACAGGAGATGACAAGTCGAGTCCAGCTTTCAAGATCTCAAATGAATAATCTACAAGATGAACTCAGCAAAGAGAACCAATCAAACTTGTACTGTTATGCAACTTTCCTTGATAAAGATTCACTTGTACTGCCTCTTTATCAGATGAACGAATGCAGAACAAGCAAGTCTTAATTTTTCTATTATGATGTGTCCCTTAGAGGAGAATTCATGGCACTGGAATAGTGGAATAGGAAGAATGAAAAAAAAATGACAAAGCTTGAGAATGGCAGCCGTCTGAATCAACAGCTGTTGAGAGACAGACGGAATAAGGCAAGTGAAGTCCAGCCTTCAAGATCCTAAGTGAATAATCTTAATGATGGACTCAGCAGAAGGAAGAGCACAATTTTTTTTTCTGGTGTACAACGTTCCTTGACAAAGATTAACTCGTACTAGTTTTTTTTTTTTCATTTTTTTTGGTCAGGTGGACGAAAGCAGAACAAAATAGTGTGACTACTTCTAGTATTCTATCTTCCTTTAGGAAGAATTCAAGATATTGAAGAAGTGGAACAGAAAGAGTGGAACTGAAAAGACTAATCTTGAGAACGGAATCCATCTGAATCAACAGCTATGAAGAGACAGACAGAATAAGACAAATGGAGTCCACCCTTCCAGATCTCAAGTGAATAATCTTCAAGGTGCGCTCAGCAGAGAGAAGAGGTCAAACTTGTTCTGATAGGCCATGTGTCATGATAAAGATTAACTTGCACGTTTTTTTGTCACGTGGGGGAAAGGAGACCAAACAAGTGTGACTACTTGTAGTATGCTATGTTCCTTGGGGAAGATTTCATGATACTGGAATAGTGGAACAGAAAGAGTGGAAAAGAAGAGACTAGTCTTGAGAATAGTAGCCATCTGATTCAACAGCTATTGAGAGACAGGCAAAATAAGACATGTGGAGTCCAGCCATCCAGATTTCAAGTGGACTGAGCAGAAGGAAGAACTCAAACGTATTCTGGTATGCAATATTCCTTGATAAAGATTCACTTATATTGTTTTTTTTTTTGGGGGGGAGGGGGTGACAGGTGGACAAAAGCAGAACAAACAAGTGTGAGTACTTCTAGTATTCTAAGTTCCGTGCAGAAGAATTGAAGATACTGGAATTGTGGAACAGAAAGATTTGAGCTGAAAAGACAAATATTGAGAATGGCAGCCATCTGAATAAACAACTATTGAGAGACAGACAGAATAAGACAAGTGAGGTCAGCATTCCAGATCGCAAGTGAATAATCTACGAGATACAATCAGCAGATAAAAGAGGTCAAACTTGTTTTGGTATGTTCCTTGATAAAGATTAACTTGTACGTTTTTTTTTTGCCACGTGGGGGAAAGGAGATCAAACAAGTGTGACTACTTCTAGTATGCTATGTTCCTTTGGGAAAATTCATGATACTGGAATAGTGAAACAGAAGGAGTGGAAGAGAAGAGAATAGTCTTGAGAATGACAGCCATTTGAATCAACAGCTATTGAAAGAAAGGGAGAATAAGACATTGGGGCCAAGCCTTCTAAATCTAACGTGAATAATCTACAAGATAAAATCAGCAGGGTGAAGAGCTGAGACTTGTTCTGATATGCTGTGTTCCTTGCTAAAAATTTACCAATACTTTCTTTGTTAGGTTGGTGAATGCAGAACAAAAACGTCTGACTACTTCTAGTATGCTGTGTCCCTTGAATATTGGAAGAGGAAGAGTAGAATAGACTAGGCTTGAGAATGGCTGTCATCTGAATTAATAGCCATTGAGAGACACACAGGATATGACAAGTGGAGTCCAGCCTTCCAGATCTTAAATGAATAATCTCCATGATAGTCTCAGAAGAAGGAGCTCAAACTTGTTCTGGTATGCAACATTCCTTGATAAAGGTTCCCTTATACTGGTTCTATATCAGGTGAACGAATGTAGTACAAAAAGGTCTGACTACGTCTAGTATTCTGTGCCTTTTGGAAAATTATTTATTTTACTGGAATGTTGGAACAGGAAGAGTGGAACAGAAGAGACTAAACTTGAGAATGGTAGCCATCTGAATTAACGGTTATTGAGAGAGAGAGAGAGAGAGAGAGAGAGAGAGAGAGAGAGAGAGAGAGAGAGAGAGAGAGAGAGAGAGAGAGAGAGAGAGAGAGAGAGAGAGGGGGGGGGATTTGACAAGTGGACCCCAGTCTTCCGGATCGCAAGTGAATAGTCTACGAGATGGAATCAGCAGAGGGGACAGGTCAAAATTGGTATACAAGTGCCTTGATAGAGATTCATTTATACTGTTTCTTCATCAGGTGGAAGAATGCAGAACAAACAAGTCTAACTTCTTCTAGTACGCTGTGTCCCATGGAGAAGAATTAATCATGCTGAAATATCGGAACCGGAGGAGAGGAACAAAACAGAAAATGCTTGAGATTGGCAGCCATCTGAATTGACAGCTATTGAGAAACAGCCAGGATATAACAAGTGGAGTACAGCCTTCCGGACATCAAGTGAATAATCTACGAGATAGACTCAGCAGAGGGAAGATGTCAAACTTGTTCTGGTATGCAATGTTCCTTGAAAAAGATTCCCTTATACTGTTTCTTTATTAGGTGGACGAATTCAAACAAACAAGTCTGACTACTTCTAGTACCCTTTGTCCCATGGAGGAGAATTCATGGTTCTGGAATAGTGGAACAGGAGAAGTGGAACAGAAAAGACTAAGCTTGAGATTGGTAAACATATGGATTAACATCTACTGAAAGAAGGACAGGATATGACAAGTGGAGTCCAGTCTTCAATATGCCAAGTGAATTATCTATAATATAGGCTCATCAGAGAAAGGGCTCAAAATTGTACAGGTATACAACGTTCCTTAATCAAGATTCATTTATATCATTTCTTTATCAGGTGGGCGAATGCAGAACAAACAAGTCTGGCTTCTTCAAGTAAGCTGTGTCTCTTGGAGATGACTTCATGGTTCTAGAATAGTGAAACAGGAAAAGTGGAACAGAAAAGATACGATTTGAGAATGGTAACCATCTGAATTAACAGCTATTTAGAGACAGACGGGATATGACAAGTGGAGTCCAGCTTTCAAGAACTCAAGTGACTAATCTACAAGATGAACTCAGCAGAAGGAAGAGCTCAAACTTGTGCTGTTATGTAACTTTCCTTGATAAAGATTCACTTGTACTGTTTTTTTTTATCAGGTGGACGAATGGAGAACAAAACAGTCTAACTTCTTCTAGTATGCTGTGTCCAATGGAGAAGAATTGATTATACTGCAATAGTGGAACAAGAAGAGTAGAAAAAAGAGACAAAGATTTAGAATGACAGCCATCCTAATTAACAGCTATTGAGAGATATGATATGATAATTGGAGTCCAGCCTTTCAGTTATCAAGTGAATAATCTACAAGATAGGCTTAGCAAAGGGAACAAGTCAAACTTGTTCTCGTATGCAATGTTCCTTGATAGAAATTCAATTGTACTGTTTCCTTATCAAGTGGACGAATGCAGAACAAACAAGTCTGACTACTTCTACTATGCTGTGTCCCTTGGAGAAGAATTCATGGTAATGGTAATGTAATAGTGGAACAGGGACAGTGGAACAGAAGATATAAAGCTTGAGAATTTTAGCCATCTGAATTAACAGCTATTTAGAGACAGACAGGATATGACACTTGGAGTCCAGCCTTCCAGATCTCAATTGTATAATCTACAAAATGGACTCAGTTGAGGGAAGAGCTCAATATTGTTCTGGTATGCAGTGTTCCTTGATAAAGATTCACTTGTACTCTTTCTTTGCCAAGTGGACGAATGAAGGAATAACAAGTCTGACTACTTTTAGTATGCTGTGACTCTTAGAGAAGAATTCAATGTACTGGAATCGTGATACAGGAAGAGTGGAATAAAAGAGGCTAAGCTTAAGAATGAATGTCATTTGAATTAACAGCTATTGCCAGACAGACACAATATGACAATTGGAGTCCAGCCTCCAAGATTTCAAGTGAATAATCTAAAAGATGGACTCAGCCGAGGGAAGAGGTCAAATTTGTTTTGCTATGCAGTGTTCCGTGATAAAGATTCACTTTTACTGTTCCTTTGTCAGATGGACAAATGCAGAAGAAACAAGTCTGGCTATTTCTAGTATGCTATGTCCTGGAAAGAAATTCATAGTACTGGAATAGTGTAGCAGTAAGTGTTCAGCCACACCAAACACGGCATGCGTCAAGGTAGAAGCACGATTTGGGCGGCAGGGCAGCGACAAAACGATGTATGGCCACACTTGGAACGACATGTCTTTCATGCCTCCTCACTTTTAGCCATCATGGCACAATTGCGTTTAAGTAGGAAATTGCTTCAGATTGAAAATCTGAGTGTTAAACTTAACAATAAATTATACAACAGAGTTTGGAGTCATATTTTATAATAATCAGAGAGGGTAAAAGGGAATTATACAATTTATATTGCCAGTGTCGTTTGTACGAAGGTAAAGCTTAGGAATATTTAGATATGGCACAACAGCCGTTTGATTTTTTTTTCAACAATACAATATTTGAAGTCAGGTTCGTAAAACTAAAGACGAACTATAGACAACCTCAATCTCTCTTTTACCAGGAACTATGAAATACTTCAAATATGACTAGTTCGTAAAAATCTATTGGTCTATTTACTTTCGGATTAACGAGTATTTGTTTTGAATATTATGTTTAAACATATAAGTGAAAGTTTTTAATTTGAAATTTCCCTATTCCATCTAACAGATTTTCTGTGGTTATCTTCTCAGACTTTGGTTGGGAATTCTCTCTCTCTCTCTCTCTCTCTCTCTCTCTCTCTCTCTCTCTCTCTCTCTCTCTCTCTCTCTCTCTCTCTGTATATATATATATATATATATATATATATATATATATATATATATATATGTGTATATATACACACAGGCATATATATATATATATATATATATATATATATATATATATATATACACACACAGACATATATATATATATATATATATATATATATATATATATATATATATATATATATATATATAACATTCCTAAAAGAAATTGAATGGTGACGCTTTCTAATATATAGAATGCAACACACAAAAAGGTGTATTTATTATTCTAACTTTCCATCCATTTGCAGTTGATTGCCTATATCTTCCCAATGTTATTTCAACACTGTTATTTATGTGTATAGGATTACGAGGATCTCCCAAATTCCCTCCGGAATATATCCCCAATAAACTTTTCAGTAACCAGGGCTAGAAACGAACAACTGAAGGCGTGCCCCTTCGGAAACTGATGAAAAAATGGTGTGGTCTTGGGTGGAAACGCGCGAAGCCACCGTTTTTATTTTTTTTTAATCGTGTTTCATAGTTTGACGCCAGAGGCAAAGGTTCGGTCATTGTGGCCATGCGCATGAAATACATTACGTTCCAAATTGCCGCAATCGGTGCGACCGAACCCTTAGGTAGGGTGAACCTCGAGGGTGTAGCCATACTCTGGCGAGAGAGGGCGCGTGTACGATTGTATATCTATATAAATATTTAGTCGTCAATTTTGACGGGTCGGATAAACTAGTAATGTGATAATGTATCTTATATGTTCTGCCTGGCTTAATTTTTAACAACTGCGGTAATTGTTTACTATTATACAAAATTGAAATGCAAACAAAACAGGCTGGTGTTATTCGAATTGGTTGTTCTTATCAAAACAGCTGTTTTTCATTCGGTTGTTTATAGCAGTATGCGTTACTAATTATTCTTTTACCATTTTTCAACTTACTAAACCATGTTGGGGTAAAGAGATAAGTTTACTATAATTTGGTTTAAAAAAAAAAAAAAGAACTCGCATGCTACATGAGATACATGATAAAATCATTTGTAGGTGAAAATTTGTGGGTTGCACAGTATGTGAGATCGCCAGTTACACGATTATATACAGTATTACTGTAATTACCTTTATTGACTCAGACCTAAAGAAGACTATTTTCGGAAAAAAAATATTTAAGTCTGGAACAAAATAAAGCTTATCTTCCTTCAGAAACTCGTGATATAGATTTATTATATCATACATTTATAAATCCGCGATGTACTGAGGGAGCGTCAGGTGAACTGCGATATAGCGAGAGATTACAATTCTGTATATGCTTTTCAATTTGACCTCCCACCATCCCCACCCCCGCCACCCTTTTGCCTGTTTTCCTCACTTCTGGCTTCTTTAGCAGGGATAGTGAACTGCGGATGTTGACCTCTGTGACTTCTCTTCTTATTACCTTATTGTTGTTTATGAGACAACGGACCTGATGACGTGTATCAGTATTTCAGATTATGATGACCGTGAAATAGTAAACTTGTCAAAGAATAAGGGTAAAGAGTAAGAAGAAATAAGAAAACTGTAGATGATGATGAAAGTGACAACGAAACAGAGATAACTTTGTCAAAGAATATCGGTAAAGAGGCTAGAAGAAATTAAATAAGATTCTGATTACAGTTGTATATCAATGAGTGGTACAAGTAACATTTAATAAAGTACTGTATTTGCACAAATATTATTCAGTGCTTCAATATTCTACAGTAATGTTTGAGTGAAGAACAGTATTATAGTATAAATTTTTTTGTAGTTTATATAATGCCTTGTTTACCAGTAAGACTTTCTGTAAGGAGAGAAATCATCTAATGGTATGAAAAAATCACTTGTAATGATTCGTGTTATAACTGTTTCAATTTATGGTTTCAATTTAATAGCTGATTGGGCGGAAGTATTTTTGTCCGAATACTTCCGACCAATCAACAATCAGGAAACTTTTCTGAGATAAAAGGCCACCACTGTGAGTCGGTGCAAATCTGCCTCACTAAGAAAATTTGACTATAGTTGTTAGTTCATTGAAAAGAGAATTGGTAATATCAATTAGTCTATTAGGTTTAGGTAAATATTATTTTGCATTTCTTTTTATAATTTTGACTTTAAAATTTATTTCCATTGATAACATAGATAATTCTGAGGTTTGAATTGATATTGAAGTTAAATCTTCGAATGTATATGAGTGTATGTATGTTTACTGCATATAGCGAATAAGTTAAAGTGTAATTAGAAATATTTTAATCTGGTCGATAGTAACCCCAAAGTCAGCCACAGTGTGTCTGTGCGTGTGTGTGTGTGTATTTGTGTAAAAACTGCTAAATGATGAGCTTCATTTCCTTTTGTAACTTTTGGTTAATTGGTAATGTTGATAAAAACATCTAAATGGTTCTATTCAGGTAATCCTCTGTTCCAGAGTTTAAGATTGGTTTTCTCAGAGCATGTATACTCGTAACTTACTTTCTTTCCATATATAGTATCGTAGAGAAATCCTTATATTGCGCTCTTAAAGTTCTTGTGAGTGGCTTTGATTTTAGTGCTGCTTTTGACTGTTTCAATCTTGAAGCTTTCGTTTTTAAATTTCAACAGGTATGAATTGGTGGTCTTTCTTCAGTATTATTACTATTCTTAATAATTGAAATATAAAGATTACAATTTGATGATCACTGTGATGACTGAAAGGATGTAATTTCTTGAGAGATTATCGCCAGAGAGTTATAACAGCATTAAGAACTGACTTGAAAGTTCCATGGTGGCTATCTTTTCTTTTCCTACACAAAGACCAAATAGGTTAGCATAATTTTCATAATTTTTTCTTTTTTCTCTCACATCTGACCATACTTAAAAATACTAGCATTCTACCTGTTTCATTCTCATATAAGATAGTAGCCTTTGTAACTGATCTTTGGCTATGTCTGTTATTATAGGAAGGGTAGAAGAAATTATTTAGCCAAGGTGAATATATCATATAGGAGGAGGAAACTTCGAATTTAAATCTTTGTTGCCTGGTCTTAGAGTTATCTCTTCTGATGGTACACTAGAGCACACTTTAGTATCGGTTTCTCTTCCTCTGTTTTAAGAATAGTCTGGTGGTTTTATGAAGAGTTTGATTTTCCCTTACCTTTTTCTTTTTTATTTATCTATGACCTTCATTTCAGAGCTAACAATGCTGTGATTCCAATAGTCAAAGTGGCTTACTAGGAGGGTGCTTTGCTTATCGTTGCATGCTAGTTCTTCCATATTGACTAGTTTTTACCTGGTATATATTCATCTAGTATATGGATCATATTCATCTTTGTTTTCAGCATCTGTTTTTGTTGACATCGTTATTATTATCAATAACTTTAGTTTTAAGCGTCATGTTACTCTATCATTCATATCTAAACTCATATTAGATGAATATATTGAGCAAAGTTCTGTACCAGTGTGTTCAAACCATTGACAACGTCATTTAATGTATTGTGACTTTTTAAGACTACATAGTGACCTTGTAGTTGCTTCCAGATAGTATTATATTCTATTATGTGCAGAAACCTTGGTTTCCAAAATGAGACACTACTCTATGCTCCTCATTCCAAACTTCATGTAATTAATACTATTTAAACATGATACTAAGGATAGGGAAAGGTAGGGGTGTCGGGTCGGCTATCACAATCCAAAGTTTATTTACCCCATCATGGTAAGGAAGTCGCACTTAGCTATGAAGATCTGGCCACCAAACGTATGCTAGTTCTCTCTCTCTCTCTCTCTCTCTCTCTCTCTCTCTCTCTCTCTCTCTCTCTCTCTCTCTCTCTCTCTCTATTATTATTATTATTATTATTATTATTATTACTACTACTACTGCTACTATTGTTACTGCTATTGTAACTGCTAATTCTACTACCACTATTATTATTATTATTACCTCCGACTAAGAGGTTATAAAATCAAGTCTGTTTATATATTTACTTGTCTGTGTATCTGCCTTTCTGTTGATAGGATTTTCGTCCCCATTAAATTTTGTAGATGATCTGGATTCCAGATCCGTAATTGTCTTTTTTTTTTTTTTTTTTTTTTTTTTTTTTTTTTCCATTTAAAAATAACGTCCAAACGAACTTAAGGATTTTGACGAAATTTCCACCACAGATTGATATTAGGCCAAGGACGACTCCATTAACTTTTGGAGATGATCCGGATCCGGATCCGGATTCTAGATCCAGATTTGCATTTTTCACAATCTTAAAAATCACGTCAAAACAAATGGATGGATCTTGACGAAATTACAGTTCCACAAAATTTGTAACAATAAATCGATATTATGCCACGGAAAAAACCATGAAATTTTGGAGGTGATACGGATCTTGATCACGATTCTGTTTCAACATTGCGCTTTTCACTATCTTCGGTAATCATATGAAAAGGAGGATGCACTGTCCCTAGACTTTGGTTAAATGTCATAGTAGAATCTACTGTAACATTCCAAGGAGTAGATTCATCCTCAGGCTGCATATGAAAAAACAAGTGTTTCGTCCGTAGGCTTTTTTATGTTTTAAGGTGGTCCAACTTTATTGATATCTTGGACCACATCAGCTCCAAGCAGTTACATGGAGGGCCACTGAAAATAAATAATATATATATATGTATATATATATATATATATATATATATATACATATATATATATACATATATATATATATAAATATATATATATATATATATATATATATATATATATATATATATATATATATATATATATATCTATCTATCTATATATATATATATATATATATATATATTTTAAGAACTAAGGCAAAAGCAGTGCCTACTAGCAAAGGAAAATTAATAATATTATATTCATAAAAATGAATATAACAATAACCGCTGTGAACGAATAAAAAGTTGTGGTAGTCGTTGCTTACTAATGACAAGTCTAGTTATACAGCTTATCTTATTCAAATGCTTCCCTACCAACACCAAAGTTAGTAGGGACACGCCGAAGACATATAACCAGTTTTAATTTTCCAATAGGTTTTTCGTTTTAGAATTTACTTGCTTCATAGATGAAAATTTGCATTCTCATATGTACTACCAAAACATGGGTGCAGTTTAGAGGTAATCTCTCAACTTGGGGAATCTGTCCTTGCAAACAAATTTCGGAAATTCTCCTCCTGCTTATCAGTTTTCTTCGCAAGCAGCATTGAGTCAGACTGTAGTTTACATAACTCAAGTTGAAATCCTGGTAACACTGCCTCCATATTAACTTCCATTGGGTTAATAAGTATCTAATTCTGTTTTCAAAGTTACGAGATAAGATTTTAATTTTCCTGACAGAGCCTGAAACGTCTGATTTTATATCATGTCTTGATCTCACGGCATGATGGAAAGTGTGCAAAATAATGTTTAGTTAAGCAAGCATTGAATAGTAACAGCTTCTTGTGGAAAGCTTCAAGGTATCCAACCAGTTGAGAAACGATTTGTTGCTTGCCTTTTAAGCTCAGATTAAGTACATCCGAGTGGGTGATTATGACTCTGAGAAATACTATAGCAGGTGAATCTCCTTCTTGTTGCGGAGTTACGTAAAATTCTGTATTGCTACACTGTTCACTTTGAAGATAGAAAAGAATATCATTCTAAAGAGCAAAACCAAAAGAATCTAGAGCATTTTTCTAGAACTAAGCCAGCTGATACTTGAGTGCAGGGATACATATATCACTAAGTTCTGCATTCACTTCTTCAAGGAAACATTTACATTTTCTTTGTTGTTGTGACTTATTAGCACCTCTGATTAGATTCACTATCCTAACCACAGTCTGCAAGACATCACTCCTCTGTAATACATCGTCACATAATGTTTCTTGGTGGATATTGTAACATAGTGTGAAAAAATAAACTCCATTTTCCTTCAGTAAACCAACTAGTTCCACATTACTGTCAATAAAAGCTCTTGCACCATCTTGTACCAACCGTGTGGCACACAATTGTACATAATTATGTTGTATATATTATGCTTGTATCTGCGCTCTTCCCTCGCACTAAAAAGAACCTGAATGATCATGTCTCCGTTTTGCTCTGTAATATTGTCTGTCTCTCGAACAGGTCATGTCCTGTTGCCTTGAGGTTTTGTATATAAAGAAGAGTGTTCCTTAATAAAACTCAGTTGATTGCATCCTGCCTTTGAGTTAACAACTCCTCTCTCGGCTCGTCACATTGGTCTGAATTTTGCGAAGACTGGGGGTCCCTTCGTCTTCATATGGTGATAAATACCGTGCTTGGCAGGAACCGTGGGCGTTTGACGAAGTTCTGGACGGAAAACTTCCGGGTACGACGTGAGGAGGTGGGCGTAGGCATCCGTGGGTGCGCTGATGTGGAGAGCGAGGTTAGAGGGGGCGGGTTGAAGAGGTGTCGACAAGTACGAGTCTGCGTTGACCAATCGTCGGTGGGCGACATCCACCAGAAGGTGGAAATGAGAGAGGAAATCCGCACCGAGGATTGGCATTGTGACGTCAGCAACGAGAAACTTCCAATTGAATTTACCGTTTCCGAACGATAATGTGAGGTTCTCGTAACCGTAGGTGGGTATCGCAGATCCGTTGGCAGCTACTAAGCGGACGTCGGCAGATGTAGACAGACTACGTCGTGCCTTGAAGAGTTTCCTTGGCAAAAGAGAACGACAAGCACCCGTGTCTACCAAAAATCGCACGCCCGTTCCTGCATCCTGTAAAAAGAAAAGATTAGAAACATGGGAGGCCACCGCCACAAGCGATGGCCTACTTACACGCTTTTTGGCCACTGACAATCCTTGGCACATTTCTTCGCGGTTGCCCCGAATTTGCAGTGGTAGTAGCAAAACTGCGGCGGATGGGAGGTAGTAAGTGGCTGTAGAAGTCGTTCGTTGGGGCGCGAGCGATTGGTGGGTGGTGGGCGGCTTTGTCGCCGCTTCGGCACGTCACGGGGTAGGCGTGTATGTCCTACGGCATTCATGTCAGCTTCGGTTGACGTTGAATAGGCATCCTCGTAGTCAGGGTGGAGGCATTGATGGAGGTCTTGAAGTGGCTGTCCATAAGGACGTCGGCTTTGGTCATCAAGTCCTTTATGGGTAAACTATCGACATCGGGTATGGCAGCGCGTACAGGTTCGGGTAAACGGCGTATCCAAAGGGCACGAAGTAGGTTCACCTCACGAGGAGAGCCGTCTGCGGCAGGTTGAAGGCGAGCGATACTGGTCATTTCCCTGAGGGCAAGCGAAGCCCTTTGGTCCCCCAACGGTTGTTGCGAGAGCTTAAAAAGCTTTGCTATACGGGCGGCTGGTGACAGCGAGTACTGCTGCAGAAGGTATGTTTTGAGGGCTTCATACGCTATTGGGGTGTCTCCTTGTTCACAAAGCCAGTCGGATATTTCTGGGAAGGTGTCCTCGGGTATCGCCGCGAGAACATAATCCGCTTTGGTGGTTGAGCGAGTCACGCCCCTGATACGAAACTGGACTTCTGAGCGCTGAAACCAAGCAAACGCTTCTCCGGTGGCGAACGGTGAAAGTTTCAATGGGGCGGCGCCAACTGCTGGAGTAGAGTCTGTCTCCGTCATAGTACCAACGATGGAGGGGCGAGGGAGGTGGGGGTGGAAGGCAGTGGGAGCGAGTCGACTTCCGGGGTCACCAATGTGACGAGCCGAGAGAGGAGTTGTTAACTCAAAGGCAGGATGCAATCAACTGAGTTTTATTAAGGAACACTCTTCTTTATATACAAAACCTCAAGGCAACAGGACATGACCTGTTCGAGAGACAGACAATGTTACAGAGCAAAACGGAGACATGATCATTCAGGTTCTTTTTAGTGCGAGGGAAGAGCGCAGATACAAGCATAATATATACAACATAATTATGTACAATTGTGTGCCACACGGTTGGTACAATCTGCTACATGTAAGAGCATATTCGTTCACAACTGACTCAAGGTCAGCATAATCATCTGGGTCTCTTTCTTTCTAATTTTTGTTATATTCATGTGTAAAAAAAAAAAAGAAAAAAAAAAAAAAGTCAACTATAAACATTCAAACTTTAGCTTTTTGAGATGAGACCCAAGTCAGCTCTCTATCGAAGGTTAGACCTACAAATTGCGTTTCTTCAGCACAGGGAATACGTTTCCTTTTTTCTTTTTTTTTCTCTTTTTTTAGACATTAATATTAACTTAAACTGCAGAGTGAGGATATTTTGTACAAGTACCAGTGATGTAGCTTAACAGCAATAGGAGAGAGAGAGAGAGAGAGAGAGAGAGAGAGAGAGAGAGAGAGAGAGAGAGAGAGAGAGATATTAAATAAAACTTTTACTAACCCATAAGTTTTACTATTTCTTATAAAGACAGAAACTCAGTTTCTCGTGTACAAGTAAATTTGTAATACAAGTGATCGTGGGACAGAAATAATCGACCAGCAGGCCACATTTGGCCCGCGAGCCTGTAGTTGGACCAGCTTGTCGGGAGTGGGGAGCAGAAGAATGAGCCTATCTTTGATGAGGTATTGGGAAGTGGAATTTGAAGCATTGGCAATACTATGTAAACAGACACGAATCGCGTCCGCTACTTCCATTATTGAACTAGCCAATTATAAAATTTGGGGTCGTTTAGTTGCCGAACTAGGTACTGGACGAATTCTTTAACAAGTGAAAATCTGGGTAAAGAATTATTGTTTTACACTTGATCTTGAAGACTGGAGCTGGGCGGTTCTCTTTTCGAGATCGCCATTAATAATTTAGAATAAGACTGCGCCCTCCAACTAAATAACTTGGAGTAAGTAACTGTATAAATTAATTCATTCCATTTGTAATTTACTGGTCAATTCAAATTCAAATTTGTTATTTCTGTTTTGATTGGTTTTGTTGTAATATACTTATTATTGTTTTTTGTAAGTCGTAATATAAGTGTAATTTAATATTAATTTCGGTCTGTTGACACTTTCTTTGTAAAAGTGGGATAAAAATGTTATTGTAATTATTTCATTTGCAGAATGAAATGTCTGTAACGACTTCAACGTCGTGACGTTACATGCCTCGTTCGTATGGTTGGTTGAGGTGTCAATGGTCTTATTCTGATTGGGCAGGTGCAAGCCCCTGCAGTTGCGCTACATTTCATTTCCAATGCTCTGCGGAATCGAGGAAACTTTAAAGTAAGTTCGCTCCAATTTGTGCCTTGTGGTATGTAAATTGTCCTCAAGGTCAACTCGTTCATAAATTACTTAAATGTCAACAACAGCAAACAAAAGTGTCAACGAGTTTAGTTAGCGAAAGCTGATTGTTTGAATGCCTAAGTAGTTGGTTCCGTCAATGACTCGTCGTCTAGAAAAGTGGCTATTATCAGTTATCGACCCAAAGTTGGTGTTTTGAAGTAATACTTCTTGTGTTCCATTTCTCATAATTGGGTCTTTGAATTCATCGTTTGAGTTTTGTACTGCTGTTTACTGTTCAATCTCGTAAACATGCCTTCCAGGAAAGTGAAATCTTTGACTCAGAAGAAATTTGACATTGCCTTTGAGACCTGGAATATTGAAAGTTTGGACGCCGAGACCATCTTAGCAGATGCAGAGAACGCCACTGTTGATGATCTAAGGTTATCATTGAACTCTCTTCGTGAATCATATAGTGATTTGAAAAGTGTGTCCGTAGGCAATCTGACTTGTGACAATACTTTGAAAACATTGCGTGATGCGAGTGTTACCTTCCACAAGCTGAGGACGCAGATAAATGAACAAATGGAAAAGCTATCGGTGAAAGAGGACATTCCTAAGCATGCTAATGAGGTCAGCAAATCTAATTCGTCATTCGTCCAATTGAAGAAACTTTCTTGTCCGACGTGGGATGGTGAAGTTCGATCGTATAAAAGATTCAAGAAAAATTTCGAGCTATTAGTTCAGAGCCAGATGTCTGGGGAGATGGCACTTTTGAGACTGAGAGAAGCATTGCGAGAAAATTCGAGAGAAGGCCTCATTGTTCAGTCGAAATCGAGCTTGGATGAAGCATGGTCAGCATTAGATTGCATTTATGGAAGAGGAAACACCATCCGTGACGCAGTCCTCAAGGACGTCCATGACATTAGGCCTGTCAGAAGTGAGTCTGATGCAGATGGTCTTCGTCGGTTGGTAACGGAACTTACTGTCGCTAAAGAGGACCTGAGATCAGTAAACCGAACGTCTGCATTAGGTGAGTCGGCATTTTCTATCGTAATGGAAAAAATTCCAGTAGAACTGCGCAGGAGAATCGACAGAAAAATTCTGGCAGATGACCTTGATGCTGAAGCCTCCTTCGATCTACTCTTAGAAATGGCCGACACGGCAGCCTCAATCAAAGAAACAGCTAAATTGCGAGCAGAAGCTCATTCTAGCTACATTTTCAGAGAAGAGCCGACGATGGTCGTTAAGAATTATCAGGTTAGCAGTAAGGACAGAAACACTGATAACAGCGGTTCGAAAGGTGCCAAGCCTGGCAAGAATGGAACGCCCAAAAAGGGTAACGGTTGGAAGGAATCGAAACCAGGGAAGCCAAAAAATTCCCCATCTTCCGTTCAATCGTGTATTTTTCATTCTATGGCTGATCACCAAACGTCTGAATGCAGAGTGTTCCTAGGTCTTTCGTCCATAAAAAAGAAAGAAACCTTGAAGGAACATAACCGGTGTGAAAAGTGCTTTGGTTCTCACCCTTCAGATCAGTGCAGAAATAAGCATGTTTGTCAGGAGGTTAATTGCAAGACGCCAGACAATCATCATACTCTATTGCATGCTGCTTGCCTAGCTGCGTCAAGCATGGTTTATGGTCCTGTTGATTGTGAGAAACTCCGTCATCATCTAGGCCAGAACACAATGAGACCTAGTCATACAGCCTTCATGAAAAGGAAATGCAATCTTTTCAAGGTTTCAGTTCTTTATGATTTGGGAGCTACTGTCTCACAGATTCTGAACTCGGTGGCAAGGGAAGCTTGTATCAAACCAGTATCCAGAATCAAGAACTTGATGATGAGGACTGCTGGGGAGAGCCAGCCACAAGATTGGGGACCGGCTGATCTGTACAGCATCCCACTCTACGATGCAGAAGGTAACTTCGTGACTGCAGTTGATTGCATAGGTGTCGATTACATCGGTGAACTTGATGGAGGCAGTTATCATGCAGCTGCTGACATGTTCAAAGATGATGTCGATCCATCAGAACTTTTAGAGCCTGTTCATGGTGACATCGAGTTGCTCATCGGAGATAATTATGCCAGCATATTTCCGCGAACGGTGAAGACAAGAGAAAACCTTGTTTTAGCTGAGACTAACTTCGGGTTCATTCTACATGGTTCTCACGAGACATTTTTTGCTGCCCATTCTCATGAACCAAATGTGATGCTGTCAGAGCTTCTCAACAGAAAGATTTCTGCTGTTCTTCTGCAGTCAACGTCATCAGTTGCAGTAAGTCTTGCTGAACGGCCGAAAGGGGAAGTTTCCACAGATAAAGCCCGGAGCAATGGCTCCGTGCAGCAGGTTGCAGAAAGTGGTGGACATTCGGTTCTTTCAATAAAGACCAGTGCTGAGACTGTGTTTGATCGTATGTGTGAAGTAGAGGATGGTCCGGTTTGTCATCGGTGCGACGCGGTTGGCATAAACTCAGAAGAGGAGCGAAGAGTACAGACATACAAGAGTTGTCTCACCTACGACCCTGAACAGAAGATATTTGTTTGCAGGTTACCATGGAGGGAAAGCTTCCGTACCTTGTCGGACAATCGACCTATTGCCCTCAAACGCCTAAATTCGTTAACACGTACCATGTCCAGAAACGAAGCTTTAAAGAACTGGTATGTAGACGAATTTGAAAAGTTGATCAACGACGGCTACATGACAGAGGTTACAGCTGAGGAGGATGCGCAGTGGAAATCTGATGGTGGCAAAGTCTACTACATCTGTCATTTCGCACACTTTAATGAGCATAGTTCCTCAACCCCACTCAGAATCATATTTGATGCAAGTGTTCCATTTAAAGGCAAGGCTATCAACTCCTTGTGGGAACCACCACCAAATTTGATTCCACCAATTCCAACCCTGCTGTTGAGGTTCCAAGAAAGAAAAATACCAGTTGCAATGGACATTAGTAAAGCATACTTCACTGTTCGCCTTGAGACTGAAGAATCTCATCTGCACCGCCTTTTGTGGAATCAACTGGACAAGGAAAAAGAAGTCAAGACGCTGCGATTACTTCGAAACTCCTGGGGAACTACTCCGGCAGGTGGTATATGCAGTGTAGCAATGCTCATCATAGCTGAGAAATTCAAGGACAAGTACCCACAGGTATATGAATTCGTAAAATCGAACTTGTATGTTGATGATGGTACAACAAGTGTTGATGATGTTTCCACGGCATTACAACTTGCTAAGGAACTCAACATTGTCCTCAGTGAGGCATCCTTCATCATAAAGCATTTCATGATCGGTGGAAGTGAAAGGGATATTGATGCCCACATAAAGAAGTGCCCAGATGTACCTGACAATGTGCGACGAACACCAGAGCAGGAAAGAATCCTGGGTATAATATATCATTCTGCCAACGATGAAATTTCCATTTCAGGTAGAATTAACTTCTCAAAGAAAAGGAGAGGCATTAGATCAGAAGAAGATATCAGTTTAGAAAACTTTGATGATGCCTTCCCTGACACTTTCAGTCGAAGAAATTATCTACAGATCATAGCAACCATCTATGATCCAACGGGACTTGCAACTCCAGTTACCATCTGCCTGAAGCATGAACTTGGTCAAATATTCCGCCTCAAACAGGAATGGGATCCTAGATGGTAATGATGACCTACCTACAACCCGCAGTCAGTGTAAAGAAGTGATTCGTTCGATCTACGGTCTAAAAGAAGTCAGGTTTGTTCGCTGTCTTACACCGGAAACTGCAGTTGACAAACCCACTCTAGTAATTTTTTGTGATAGTTCTCAGACTGCCTATGGATGTGTCGCATACTACAACTGGAAGTTGGAAAATGGCGAGCGAGCATCTGTTCTTGCCATGTCAAAGGCAAAACCTTGGCCACAAATTCCGACGTTAACTATCCCCCGTGGTGAGTTACTTGGATGTCTGCTGGGTGCCAGAATGCAACAGACTATCGTCAAGAAATCAAGCTTCATTTTTGAAAGGGTAATGTTGCTAACTGACAGCACCATAGTTCTGGGACAACTGCGTCATGAGCCCTACAAGTACAACATGTGGACAGCCAGCCGTATCAGTGAAATACAAACTCTGACTGATATTCGCGATTGGTACCATGTGGACTCTGGAAACAACGTTGCCGATGATGCGTCACGCGGTCTTAACCCATCTGAAATGGGAAAGGATTCCAGATGGCAAAAAGGTCCAGACTTCATGAAGAAGGACATCAACGAATGGCCAATCAAACATGCAAATGAAGTTCATGCAAAGAAAGAAGATCTGGACATAAGAATAAAAGATCCACGGATGACCATTGGAAGATGCAAGTCACTATGTGTCCAGATTGATGGTGGAACAAATGAAGATTATTCAGTTATTCTTGATATCCTAAAAACATTTAACATAACGGTCGACAAAAATGACAGCCTGATGAAGATTAAACGTCGCATCTCTAGAATCATAAGATTTATGGAAAAAGCTTCACAATTTTTCAGAGATCGACTGAAGAGAGCAGTGAAGACTACTCCAGTTGCCATCAGTAGTATGACGAAAGCAGAACGTTCGAGATGGTTTGCTGAATATGATATATTTGTGCCTACCAAGCGTGAGTTAGTAATATCAAACTTGTTTCTTATTCAACAGGCTCAGCAGTCGCTACCGTCAGATGTGGAACGTAAGCTAAAGTCACTGAACCCAATACTGGACGCCGACGGTGTGTGGAGAGCACTAGGTCGTACTGGTGCTGCTATATCAAACCCGCCTGCGATTATACCATGCTCTGAACCCTTTGCAGAGATCTTGGTGCGTAACTGTCACCAACCGCAGCACTCTGGTGTGGATACTACTCTTGCCCTAGTACGTGAGCAGTTCTGGATCCTCAACGGTAAACGGTTCGTCAGCAAAGTTGTGTCGCAGTGGCCATATTGTCGCTTTCTACGGAAGAAGATCGCCCAAGTAGAGATCACTCCTCGTAAGGTGGAACAACTCGTGCGATCGCCAGTATTCGAACATGTGGTCATTGACATAGCTGGTCCGTTCAATACCATCGCAGATCGTCGCGAGACGAGAAATTACCGGGTAAATTCTGGTAAAGCTTGGATTCTGGTTATCGTGTGTCGTGCATCTGGTGCGGCCCACATAGAGGTTCTTGAAGGTTACGATACCAACTGCTTCCTTGCAGGTTTCGATGCTTTCACTAGAATCCGCGGAAAACCCACATCTGTGACTGCAGATCTTGGTTCGCAAATCCGTGGTGCTGCAAACGTCATGGAGAGCCTTTGGAACCATACCAAGATGGCAAAGATTCAGACAAATCCCGAAACAACAACCTGGCACTTCGTACCATCTGGAGCTCATTCGTCAGTCGGACAAGCTGAGAGGATGATCAGAACTGTGAAGAACACTTTAGAAGCTGTCACTGCTTCGAGAAAACCTGAGTTTACTAAGTTGCGTTTGCAGAGACTAATGTACAGTGTTGCTGATATGATAAATGATAGGCCTTTAGGTGTTCATCGAAATAATGTTGCCAAATTAGACGCTGTAAGATTACTACGTCCAAATGACCTTATTTTGGGTAGATCAAACGGTGATATCAGTGAACTTTTAGATTTCGAGTTGGCTAAAACACCTGAGCAAATAGAGTACACAAAAATACTCGCACTGAATGAACTCTTTTTAAATCATTGGTGGAAAATGTGGTATGATCAAATTTTTCCAGCTCTTCTTCCCAGAGAAAAGTGGTCAGATTCCAACCGGGGAGTAGAGATAAATGATATCGTAATAATCAGAGATACTAATCCTGTGCGTAACCAGTGGCATTGGGGTGTTGTTGTTTCTGAAAACAAGTCGTCTGATAATATAACACGTTCGGTATCGGTGCGGTACAAGTCTGATGAAAAATCTAAGTTTGTCACTAAGTCGGTCAGAGATTTGGTTGTCATTCTGAGGAACAATGAACGTACTGATTTGTAAACATTTACAGTAACATATGTGTGATTTTCAGTTACATATAACGTAAAATTTTGACACAAAAAGTGCAATTTCATTTAAATGAGTATTTTTTCTATATATGTTGTCATTTTGTTTCTTGTTCTT
>NC_090726.1:122674747-122694747 GCF_036898095.1 Palaemon carinicauda | reverse complement strand
TTTTGATAGGTTTATGCAAATTATTCTTTTCCCTGGCCCCGTAGAGATTCCTTTAGAAATTCTATGAGCAATTCTTACACCACAGCCACCCCACAAATTCATAGCTTTATCTGATTCATCTACTTCCCTGGATAAATTATTCTCTCCAGTCATTCTTGGCTTTTCTCTACCTTACTATCAATACTGGAGTACTTAGCATGCTGAAACCTCATAGTTTTCATTACTTCCTCAAAACTTCCAACAACCAATCTCTGTCTTTTTCTACTTTTTATAGTCTCCCAAGCATCATTTGACATCCATGGCTTTCTCCTTGTAACTGCATGTCCCAAAACTTCACTACCAACTGACTGATATATGTTCTTATTATCACACCATTCCTCGTTATTCGTCTGCTCTTCGTATCTTAAAGTCTCTAAGACGGCAAATCAATTCCTACATTCAATTGCAAAGATTTCTCTCTGCTCAATTTACTGAGTCTTAGTTGTATCAAACCTAGGTATTCGATCTACATTTGTGTTGGGTACTTTCAGTTTTAATTTCAGTGTGGCAATGAGGAGCTAGTGATCATTACCAATATCTGCTCCTCTATAGCTTCTTACATTCCTCAGAGTCCTCCTTCTCTCTTTATTAATGGCTATGTGATCTGTTTGATTTTTTTTAATTGCCACATGGTGAAGTCCATGTATATTTGTGGATGCCATTTTCCTGTAAAAGAGTACCTCCAATAACAAGATTGTTTATAGAGCAAAAACATAAAATGTGCTCCATTTTCATTTGCAACTTCACCAAGACCCTCAACACCCATCACATTCTTTATACCTTGATTATTCTTTCCAACTTTAGCATTGATATCACCAATCACAATTTTCATATCTCTCTGGGATCTCATCTATTACACTCTGCCGTTCTTCACAGTATTCATCTTTCTATTCTTCACGAGAATCATTTGTTGGTGCATAGCAAACTATAACACTCATATTGAACTGCTTCGATTTAAACTTTGCAAGTAACAATCTACTATTTACAGCTTTCCATTCCGTTAATGCCTTTTCTGCTCTCTGTGTCATTTTCATTGTTACTCATTCTCTTTCAACTCCATCTGTTCTTCCTGTGTATATATATATATATATATATATATATATATATATATATATATATATATATATATATATATATATACACATATATATATATAAATATATATATATATATATATATATATATATATATATATATATATATATATACATATATATACATACATATATATATATATATATATATATATATATATATATATATATATATATTTATATATATATATATATATATATATATATATGTATATAATTTATATATATATATATATATATATATATATATATATATATATATTACTAGCTAAGCTACAACCCTAGTTTAAAAAGCAAGATGCTATAAGCTCAAGGGCCACAACAGGGAAAAATAGCCCGGTGAGGAAAGGAAATATGGAAATAAATAAACTTTATAAGAAATGATAAAAAATTAAAATAAAATATTTTAAAAACAGTAACAACATCAAAATAGATATTTCATATATATAAATTTACTTGAAAAAGACTCAAGTGAGGATAAAGAGAGAATTTTACAGTAACGGCTACTTCGGGAGTATTATGGAAAAGAGAAAGCAACTACCCTATTAGGAAGATCATTGCACAACTTGGTCACAGCTAGAAAAAAACCTCTAGAATACTGTGTAGTATTGAGTCTCATGGTGGAGAAGGCCTGACTACTGTTACGAACAGGATGGAAATGTCCGGGAAGATCTAAATGTAAAAAGGATGATCAGAACTATACAAAAATCTTATGCAACATGCATAACTAACTAATTGAACGACGATGCCAGAGATTAATATCTAGATCAGGAATGAGAAATTTAACAAACCGTAAGTTTCTGTTCAACAAATTAAGATGAGAATCAGACGCTGAAGACCAGACAGGAGAACATTACTTAAAACAAGGTAGAATGAAAGAATTAAAACTCTTCTTCAGAATACATTGATCGCCGAAAATCTTAAAAGACTTTCTCAATAAACTAATTTTTTTGCAATTAGAGAAGACACAGACCTAATGTGTTTCTCAAAAGTAAATTTGTTGTCGAGAATCACACCTAAAATTTCAAAAGTCATGCAGAGTTAAAGAAACATTGTTAATACTGAGATCTTGATGTTGAGGAGCCACTGTCCTTGATCTACTTACACAATACTTTGAGTTTTGTTAGAATTCAACTTTATACCCCATAATTTACACCGTGTACTAATTTTAGCTAGATCTCTATTAAGGGATTCGAGCAACCCCAGATCTACATTCAGGAGATGGAATTGATGCAAAGAGAGTAGCATCATCTGCATATGCAACAATCTTGTTTTCCAGGCCAAACCACATGTCATATGTATATATCATGAAAAGTAATGGGCCAAGAAAACTACATTGCAGAACATCAGATATCACATTCCTATACTCACTATGGTGACCATCAACAACAAGTCCTTGTAATTTATTACTTATAAAATAAATAATAATGCTAAGAAACGACCCACCCACTCCCAACTGTTTGATTTTGAAAACAAGGGCCTCATGATTAACACTGTCAAAGGCAGCACCAAAATCAAGGCTAATCATACGAACTTCGTGACTGCAATCAAGGGATTTCTGTACAGCATTGGAGATTGTAAAAAGGGCATCATATGCTCCAAGGCCTTTACGAAAACCAAATTGCAAACTAGCGAACAGATGATTACCTTCAGTAAACCTATTAAGACGTTTTGCCAAAAGACATTCAAAAACTTTAGATAATATGGTAGTTATAGAAATTGTGCAGTAATCAATTGGGCTAGAGCTACTACAAACACATTTACATAATTGAGTAACATTACAAATTATCCAACAAATGCTGAAAGCTTCTCTTCTTGCTAACTTGCGCAAAATAACAGATAAATCTGGAGCTAGGAAATCTGCAGTCTATATAAATAACACAGGAAAAATACCATTTTCGTCTACACCACCATATGCATTAAGGTCCATCAAGAGAGCTTTAATTTCACGAGCTCGAAAAACTAAACTAGTTAGTTTAGACTCGGGAAAACAGGAATGAGGAAGATCAATTATTTCATTACTCTGCTTACCGTCAAACACATCAGGCAAAAGGGATGCCTTTTCCTTAGGACAGTGAGTGACAGAGCCATCTGGTTTAAATAAAGGAGGAACTGTCGTATCTACACCAAAAAGTGCAGATCTAAGGGTAGTCCACCACTTATGTTCCTAGGTAGTGCCAGAAAGGGTCTCCTTTATGGTTAAATTGTGTTCCTTTTCAGTTGAAGCATAAACTCTCTGAGCAAAAGCTGTAAGCTGAGTACAATTACTCTAAGTCAAATCTGATCTGTTACCCTTTCAAAGATGATAGGCCTCCTGCTTTTCCAAATAAGCGCGTTCAGAAGCATCATTGAACAATGGTTTGTCCTTCACTCGGTAGCTTAGCAGACAAGAAAGAATGAGCCCATCATTTATTTTCACTAGATTCTCATTCAAAGGAATAACGGTATTAGTATTACCATACGATTATGACCAATTCAGGCCCCAAACGATCACTCAGTATCCCATTCCAGTCTGCTTGAGATTTCATATAAATCTTACATGAGTGTGATACATCAGGGACAGGAGGCTCAGTCTTCACTACTAATGAAATCAAGAGATGATCAGATGTTCCAACTGTAGAACCAGCCTTACTTGTTATAATGCCAGAGGAGTCGGTGTATATGAGGTCCAAGCAATTACTAGACCTATGAGTAGCTTCACTTATATATATATATATATATATATATATATATATATATATATATATATATATATATATATATATATATATATATATATATATATATATATATATATATATATATATATATATATATATATATATATATACATATATATATATATATATATATATATATATATATATATATATATATATATGTATATATCCTTAATCTTTGATTTCCTTACCAATTCCCTTACATGTTTGACTTAGGGTTAAGACATCCAAACCATATCTCATACATTCATTCTCCACTTGCTGTAACCTCCCAATCTGATTCATGGTTCTAACATTCCAATTACCAATTTTCCATCTTTCTTTAGCATTTAAAAACCGGAAGATTCTTTGGGGCCAATCTGTCATTTTCTCTTTCCATAGATTGACTAAATCCATAGAGGATTCATTAGCCAGATTCATCAAAGGACTGTGACGAGCCGAGAGAGGGTTGTGACTCAAAGGCTGGATGAAAGCAACTGAGTAACTTTATTACAGACACTTGCCTTTATATACAAAAACTCAATGCAACAGGAAATTTCTTGTTCAACCGACACCGTACCGGTTAACAGTTAACGGTGAGAAAAACATACATGTTATTTCAGGTTCTTTTTAGTGCGAGGGGAGAGCGAAGACACAAGCATAATATATACCCAAAATGAAATGTCGTTACTAAGTACGATCGTGTGACACACGGTTAGTACATGGCTCCCCCCTAAAAATGACATACTGTACATGTTAAATAGGGCGCCCTGATCTAGAGAGGCAACTGTAGACGGGTCATCTGGCAGGAGAAAAGCAGGTTTTAGACGATCAATGGAGAACCAGTCTTCTTTGCCATGAATGTTTAGTAGGAATGCTTTCGGACTGCGTCGGATCACAAGGAAAAGGCCCGTGTAAGGGGGCGTTAGTGGTGGCTTGCTAGTGTCATTGCGCAGGATGACGTGCGTTGCAGAGTGCAAGTCTGTTGGTATGTGATGCTTCTTCGCTGGGGGCTTGTAAGTCTGGCGGCATGGAGTAAATTTTCCCACGACGTGACGTATTCACTGTAGATCGTCGGAGGAGGTTGTAGAAGGGAAAAATTCGGCAGGGACGACCAACAGGTCGCCATACACTATGTCAGATGCCGACACGTTGATAGTGTCTTTAGGAGTGGTCCTTAGTCCCAAGAGGACACAGGGAAGCTGAGTAAACCAGTTGGAATCCTTGCAGCGGGACATCAAAGCTGCTTTGAGGGTGCGATGAAAACGTTCAACCATTCCATTGGCAGCGGGGTTGTAGGCAGTTGTCTGATGTAGGGTGATGCCCAGGAGATTCGCTAATGATGTCCACAATTGAGAGGTGAAAGTGGTTCCCCTGTCAGAAGTACTATGCTCAGGGATACCAAATCTTGCAATCCATCCAGAGAGTAAGGCAGATGTACATGAGGCGGACGTTGCAGTTTCCATGGGAAGGGCTTCAGGCCAACGAGTGGAGCGGTCAATGACGGTAAACAGGTAACGATGTCCTTGTGATGTGGGTAGGGGGCCTACAAGGACGTGAATGTGTGGGAAATGACGCTGAGATTGAGGAAAGGTGCCCACTCCTGAATCCGTGTGTCGATGTACTTTGGAAGTTTGGCAAGAAGTACAGGCACAGACCCAATCCTTAGTATCCTTAGAAATGCCGTGCCAAATGAACTTCACCTTCAGCAGCTGTGCAGTAGAACGACACGAGGGATGTGAAAGACCGTGAATTAAATCAAACACCTGCCGGCGCATGGGGGCAGGAATCCAACATCGCGGTCTACCATTACTGACGTCACAGAGGAGGGTGGTGTTAGAGTCTTCAAGGGGGAAGTCTTCCCAATGGAGGGACGAGCAGGAGATCCTACATGCTTGATACTCTGGATCCTGTCGTTGGGCTTCAGCCAAGGCGTTGTAATCCAATCCCAGTTGAACGGCAGCCAACGTGTTTCTTGACAGGGCATCGGCAACGGGATTCATTTTCCCAGGGACGTATTGAAGGGTGCAATTGTATTCAGCCACGGCGGAGAGATGTCGGCGTTGACGGGCGGACCAGGCGTCAGACTGTCGAGTGAAGGCGTGCACCAGAGGCATGTGGTCGGTACGAATGATGAAGGGCGTACCTTCTAGCGAAAGTGACGGACAGCCAAGTGCACTGCCAGCATTTCGCGATCGAAGGTAGAATAACCCGATTCTGCCTTGGACAGTTTTCTGCTGAAGAAGGCCACTGGGCGGGACGAGCCGTTGACCACCTGCTCGAGTACTGCACTAATAGCGACGTCGCTGGCATCGGTGGAGAGAAGGAGAGGGGCATGTGGGATAGGAAAAGTGAGAGCCGCAGCGGTTGATAGGGCCTTCTTTGCATTGCAGAAGGCCGTTTCTTGAAAGTGACCCCACTTCAGGTCCTTTGGCTTGCCCTTGAGGGAGGCGTAGAGGGGAGCAAGAGTGGCGGCAATGGCTGGCAGAAAACGGTGATAATAGTTGATCATGACCAAGAATTCTTGCAGAGCTTTGACGGTCGAGGGCGCGGGGAAGTCTTGAACGGCTGCTACCTTCTCAGGGAGGGGAGGGACTTCTTCAGGAGTGATGCGGTGTCCTAAGAACGGCACTTCGTTGGCGCCAAAGGTACACTTGTCGTACCGGACTACAAGGCCGTTTTGTTGCAGGCGGTCGAGCACGATGCGCAGGTGACGGAGGTGTTCCTCTTTTGAGGAGGAGAACACAAGTATGTCGTCCACATAACATACACAGAAGGGGAGGTCCCCTAAGATGCCATCCATGAGACGTTGAAACGTGGCCCCAGCATTACGAAGGCCAAAACAGGAGTAATTGAAGGTCTATGGGATGTCTTCTGGGTTCATAGGCACCTGATAATACCCCTTCAAGAGGTCGAGCCTGGAGAAAACCTTCGCTTTGTGCAAGTAGGAGGTCACGTCGGCGATGTTTGGGAGGGGGTAGTGATCCGGTTCTGTTTGCATGTTCAGGCACCTGTAATCCCCTCACGGACGGAGGGAGCCGTCTTTCTTCAGAACGATGTGTAAGGGTGACGACCATGGGCTGGAGGCCTTTTGGCAAAGGCCCATTTCCTCCATTTCGGCGAACGTCTGTTTGGCGTCTGCCAATCGTTCCGGTGCCAGGCGTCTGAATTTTGCGAAGACTGGGGGTCCTGTCCTCTTGATATGGTGATAAATACCGTGCTTGGCAGGAGCCGTGGGCGTTTGGTGAAGTTCTAGACGGAAAACTTCCGGGTACGACGTGAGGAGGTGGGTGTAGGCATCCGTGGGTGCACTGATGTGGAGAGGGAGGTTGGAGGGGACTGGTTGAAGAGGTGTCGACAAGTACGAGTCTGCATTGACCAATCGTCGGTGGACGACATCGACCAGAAGGTGGAAATGAGAGAGAAAATCCGCACCGAGGATGGGCAATGTGATGTCAGCAACAAGAAACTTCCAATTAAATTTACCGTTTCCAAACGATAATGTGAGGTTTTCGTAACCCTACGTGGGTATCGCAGATCCGTTGGCAGCTACCAAGCGGACGTCAGCAGACTTAGACAGACTATGTCGTGTCCTGAAGAGTTCCCTTGGCAAAAGAGAACGACAAGCACCTGTGTCTACCAAAAATCGCACGCCCGTTCCTGCATCATGTAAAAAGAAAAGATTCGAAACACGGGAGGCCACCGCCACGAGCGATGGCCTACTTACACGTTTTTTGGCCACTGACAATCCTTGGCACATTTCTTCGCGGTTGCCCCGAATCTGATGTGGTAGTAGCAAAACTGCGGCGGATGGGAGGCAGTAAGTGGCTGTAGAAGTTGTTGGTTGGGCCGCGAGCGAGTGGTGGGTGGTGGGTGGCTTTGTCACCGCTTCGGCACGTCACGGAGTAGGCGTGTATGTCCTACGGCATTCGCGTCAGCTTCGGTTGACGTTGAATAGGCGTCCTCTTCATCAGGAGTGGAGGCGTTGATGGAGGTCTTGAAGTGGCTGTCCATAAGGGCGTCGGCTTTGGTCATCAAGTCCTTTATGGGTGAACTATCGACATCGGGTATGGCAGCGCGTACAAATTCGGGTAAACGACATATCCAAAGAGCACGAAGTAGGTTCACCTCACGAGGAGAGCCGTCTGCGGCAGGTTGCAGGCGAGCGATACTGGTCATTATCCTGAGGGTGAGTAAAGCCCTTTGGTCCCCCAACGGTTGTTGAGAGAGCTGAAAAAGCTTTGCTATACGGGCGGCTGGCAACGGCGAGTACTGCTGCAGAAGGTAGGTTTTGAGGGCGTCATACGCTATTGAGGTGTTTCCTTGTTCATAAAGCCAGTCGGATATTTCCGGGAAGGTGTCCTCGGTTATCACCGCAAGAACATAATCTGCTTTGGTGGTTGAGCAAGTCACGCCCTTGATGCGAAACTGGACTTCTCCGCGCTGAAACCAAGCAAACTCCTCTCCGCTGGCGAATGACGAAAGTTTCAATGGGGCAGCCGCAGCACCAACTTCCGTAGAGTCCACCATAATACCAACGACAGAGGGGTGAGGCGGGGTGGAAGGCAGGAGGAGCGAGTCGACTTCCGGGGTCACCAATGTGACGAGCCGAGAGAAGGTTGTGACTCAAAGGCAGGATGAAAGCAACTGAGTAACTTTATTACAGACACTCGCCTTTATATACAAAAACTCAATGCAACAGGAAATTTCTTGTTCAACCGACACCGTACCGGTTAACAGTTAACAGTGAGAAAAACAGACACATTATTTCAGGTTCAATGCAACAAGAAATTTCCTGTTCAACTGATACCACACCAGTTAACAGTTAATGGTGAGAAAAAACATACATGTTATTTCAGGTTCTTTTTAGTGCTAGGGGAGAGCGAAGATACAAGCATGATATACACACAAAATGAAATGTCGTTGTTTTGTACGATCGTGTGACACACGGTTGGTACAGGACTTTATATATATACAAATATATATATATATATATATATATATATATATATATATATGTATATATATACATATATAATTATATATATATATATACAGATATATATATATACATATATATATACACTATATATAATATACATTGTGCATACACTATATATATATATATATACATATATATATATATATATATATATATATATATATATATATACATATATATATATATATATACCGTATATATGTATATATATATATATATATATATATATATATATATATAAATATATTATATAGTGTATATATATTATATATACAGTGTATATATACAGCATATATACATAATATATGTATATATAATGTATATATGTGTGTGTTTTGTGTGTGTCTTTTGTGTGTATGTAGCCAGACACTTGCTCTTTATTATATAGGGGATATGAAGTTTCTATGAATCCACATCGGTCTTTTCTGATGTCGCTACACATTCGAATATTTAACGCCCACCTGTATGAAATCTTGCTTTTGTAATATCTATTAAATTCTTGTAATTCATTCTGCCCAAGAAGTATTTAGAACAGTTATGAGAATCTCTTATTTTCTTTCTCATCCTCGGCACCATCCTTGGCAGTCATTGTGTTTGCTTTCTCATACCCAGACTCCTTTGGTGCATCAGGTGAGCTTTAAAGGAGTTTCGTTTGGCTATAACAAAAGACAAACGGCTAAAAAGAAGTATGATTGGCATTTTCGCGAAGTGGTGCGTTAAACGAAAATTGGTCCTTTTAATAAACGCCAAGTGAGAATAAAGACAGAATTTTCAGGAGTATTATGGAAAAGGGAAAGCAGTTATGGCCTTCGAAGTGTACGTGAATAGTGAAAAAAAAAAATCAAATATACGTGTACTCTTTAGACGATTACTTTTCTCTCTCTCTCTCTCTCTCTCTCTCTCTCTCTCTCTCTCTCTCTCTCTCTCTCTCTCTCTCTCTCTCTCTCTCTCATACACTATTATTTAACTCTCTCTTAACCATTATTCATCTTCTCTCTCTCTCTCTCTCTCTCTCTCTCTCTCTCTCTCTCTCTCTCTCTCTCTCTCTCTCTCTCTCTCAAAATACATTTATCACTCTTTTGGCTCACAACTTTGGTACTTATGTTCGATCCCTTGGGCCGGGAAAGAAAGGGGCTGTGTACCTACGTTTCTTGAAGATTCCATTATACCCCCGAATACTTAAGCAGCAAATTGGGTACTTGGTTTTTAGTAGACTCTTTTTGGGCTGTATTTTAGAAGAAGTAAATATTAGAGAATGAAGATGGTAACAACAAATGGTAGACGATAATGATCAGTTCTGCCGTAATGTACTTCATAATATCATTACTAAAACTCGACGAAGTATTTCTCGTCATGTCAAGGTGAAACCATTCATAAGATATTCCCTTCCCCTAACTGTCCTAATATTTCTTAATATTTCTTCCTACTTTCATTAAAGCTTAAATCCATCCCGGCATTTTCTTCTCTCTCTAAAGTAATTAGTTGGTGCAACCATGTAGATGATTAAATGGCTTAGGGGCGAAGCGTTGTAAATATCCAAAGCATCATCATCCACTTTGCTGAATTTAATCATGTTTTAGGAGGTTTTAAGTGAAACAAAATATGCTCTGAGCAAATACCCTTTAAGAAACTTATCAAGGGAGAGAGAGAGAGAGAGAGAGAGAGAGAGAGAGAGAGAGAGAGAGAGAGAGAGAGATTCTCTTACCTTATATGAAATGAGTATTTGTCTATTTTTAAAAGTGAATATGGTTTTCAATTTAACCATATATTCTAGTTCGTTTTGAAATTTTGAGTTATGTATTGAGAATTTTCTAAAACTATTTGTGATTTTTTTTCTAATTTAGCTTATCGTGTTAACGTAAAATAACTATAAAGATTCATATACGTCGTGTAATTAAAAAAAAAAAAAAGATCACCGCTTATGTATTGTGCTTATAAGATTCATGAATTTTCTTTCAGCTCCATTGTCAATATTCAGACTGAAAACGTTACCTATTTTTTAATTCTTCATCTATTTAATTTTATTTTCATGCGGGTTTAAAGGCCACTCGTGAATGGCAGAGGCAAGGAACGGTGACAAAAGCCTGATGAATAAAACTTACCCTAACAGGACATTGCCCTAGAGCATAGGAACTCAACCAGGGTCCATGTAAACCCTGGTAGTCCATGGACTAATTACTGGGGGTTCACACAAAATAGATATCGAACTGGGATCCACGATAATATTTTGATGGTCCATAGAGCTATTATACTTAACAATAAATTGTTATAACTAAGAATTTAATTTCTACAATAATCTACACCATGCCAAAGGTCAAAGAAAGGCTGAAATTAATATAATGAATTTATCTTGAGGGGTGAAGGGGTTCAGAACCAAAAGGTCCGTTTGCTGTTTCCCTAATCTCCCTTGGGATTCATAAACCTCTGAGTGAAGAGATTATGTGCTTTTAATAATGGTTGTTGTTGAAGATTGACCTGCGTATTGTTCCCTAGGAATAGCTTGGAGGATCTTTTTTAATGAAAAAAAGTCAGCTTATTAAATACCCGCTGCTGATCTTTTCATACTAGAATAATATGAGTTCCTGTCAGTACATGAAAAAGACTATGGAATTGGCCTTCAGAATTTGAATAAACAACAGGAATTCATCCGGGGGACAATGGAAAGCAGACACTGGACAACACTCTTCTAAAACTTGGAGGAAAGTTCTAAAAGAAAATTCAACAAGATCAACCGCCTGATAACCATCCTACGTTGAGACGTCAAAATACCCACTATTCTGGGATAAACTCGGCTCTTTGTCATGGTTTTTCCATCTTCTTACCTCGTTGAATTGGTAATTAGTCACAGAACCAATTATCAAAAGCTCGTAGTAGACCCGACATTTGGAAAAATGGTGACCGGCTATCGTTAGCCTCATTGGGACCGTATAAAAGAAACCTGCTGAACAACATCAACCACAGTAATCTCATTGAATATACCAACATTTTTTTAATTACTTAAGCTGATTTCAAAAATATTTTTTATGAATTATTTATTAGTGTCCGTAAATGTTCTATGATATATGATTCATTCATCGAATATTTATTTCTAATCAATGAGGGGTCCTTCAAAATAAATCATAATCATTTACTATTTCTTTCATCTTGATACCATTACTTTACCTTTTTATTAGTGGAAAATATAAAGTTTTTCGTTCAATGGATATGAGGGTCCACAAAAATATTTAGTAAGGTTGGGAAACACTGCTTTAGAGGCTGATTATATATATGTGTATATATATATATATATATATATATATATATATATATATATATATATATATATATATATATATGTATATATATATATATACTTATATATATATATGTATATATATGTGTGTGTATTTTGATATATATATATATATATATATATATATATATATATATATATATATATATATGTATATATATATATATATATATATATATATATATATGTAAATACATGTGCATTTATATATATTTATATATATATATATATATATATATATATATATATATATATATATATATATATATATATATATATGTATATATATATATATATATAATATCATTATTATTATTATACTATGGCTCGTGTCTGGGAACCAAACATATAATATATATATATATATATATATATATATATATATATATATATATATATATATATATATATATATATATATATATATATATATATATATATATATACATTACGACTGGTAAGTTATACAAACTCTCAAATTCCAAACACACCTGTTTGCTTTTACCTTGGATCTGTTACACTTGAAAAAATATTAATAACCGAACTCTGAGACAATTATACAACTCCCAGACAGCAATATATAAAATACTGAATATCCAAAGGTCTCTTAAGTACACTCAAAACAAAACTGGGTAATTATCATTACTCTAACCTCGGCTCATAACAGGATACAAGCGAATATAAATTAAACACGGGTGATTGAAATAATACACTCTTTACAAAAATAAATATATTCTATATAAATTGCAACACTTTGAAAAGAATTTTCATAAAACAAATAAATCACTCGAAATATTAAGTCTGAACCAAAACTTAAATTCAGACAAAAGTGTTATGATATGAAAATTATATGATGACTTGACTTGAAAATTAAATCTGAATACAACCTTAGACTTAGACAAAAGGAATAATACAATGAAAACTGTGCAATCACTTGTTTCACTTGAAATTAAATCTGAATACAAGATTTAAGTTTGACCCTTAGGGAAAATAGATAGCCAGATCACAATATCAGTACCTATCACCTTCCTACAGGGCTGCTTACAAAAACTCTAAAAGAATTATTATAAGTACTCACTATGCTTACAAAACCCGTCACACCAAAACTTCGATATTTCCCTGAACACTTTTAAAACAATACACTGAGTTGCGTGCGAGAATAAGAGAGAGGGGAGATGTCCGTCTTAAGGCTGGAATTCTCTATCTATCTATGCAACCTTGGTGTCACCTTTATATATGAAACTTAGCTACTTCCAGAAGCTTCCAGGTAAACGAGTTCTGGAAGTGTGGGGGCTGAGCTAATGCATCAGAGTTACCAAGTATTGCTCTCTCAAACACGTATCATTGCAACATGAGACGAACTCTCTTAGTCAGCTAGCTCCACCTGCCCTTTGTCCAAGAAATAAAAAAAGATAAGAGCTAACACCAGGGCACTCGCGAACCTTCCAAAGCACATGCCAGATTGCTTATTCTCTCACAAACATGACACAATACCTCATAAGAATATAAAAAAACATTAAATAACCCCTTGTTCATATTTTGTATGGTCACATAAAACTTACAAACAGATTATGTAAGACTTTGAAACAAAAATATATTAGATAGAAAGTTAATTCTTAAAAATAACATAAATTTACATATACTGACTTGAATAAAGAATACAATAAAATCAACAATGAATGTCTTACATAATTTACACAATAAACCTAAATCTACACGAGTGGAACTCATCTTAAGAGCTGGCTAACCTCTCTACAATGCACCTATGAAAACATAAAAAAATAAATCATGAATAAACTTCTGTATTTAATCTACACTAGACCAGCTTTGTAAGAATATATATATGTATATATATATATATATATATATATATATATATATATATATATATATATATATATATATATATATATATACACACACATGATAAGTGACTAAGTTCCCCTCTCCCCCCAAGCTAGGACCAGAAAAGGCCAGGCAATGGTTGCAGATGATTCAGCAGGTAGATCTATAGGCTCTCCTCAAAAACCTAATCCTTTGCTCAAAAAGATGGTGAGGTTGCAAACAATACTTTAACCCTGGATAGGTACGGTGGGTCGTTTGCGACCCCGAGCGTCAAAAAAAAACAGGTTTTTCTCACGTGACTCACCCCTGTGACTGAATTTGTGGGTGATCGACCTGCAGGAGGTGTCTCCCCTACACGCTCTAGTAGTGTCCAGATGTGCATTGCTGTAGCTGTACTCCTTCCCCGATTTCTGAGACGCGTCGGGGTCGTTCGCGTCCGAGTTTACCCTTCTGAGGTAGTTTGCATAATTATCAAAGTTATTACGTATTATGAAATTGTCGTAGAATGGTGCAACTTGTATAGGTTATCAGTTGTGGAAAGTCTTGGTGGATTGTTTGGCTACCATGTGCATGTTTTTTTTTTTAGTTAAAATGTCGTTCATCACCACGAGGACCATTTTACCGCGAGTGCCCCTTTTTCATTTTTTTTCATTTTTTTGCCAAGTCATTTTTCCGTAAGATATTGCCAAATAGTGTCGTAAAACTTTTGCTTGTTTAGTGTTGGAAAGTGTGTCTAGATGATCTGGCTACCCATGCATGACTTTGTTTTTGTCAGATACGACGTAGTTATTGGTATATTGGGTATTTAACTGCGGTTACCAATTTCTGTTTTTTTTTCAATATTTGTAAAAATTACTACGTAGTAAGGAATTGCCGTATATTATTGATTTTTTTTTCATGTTTATGTGTTAGAAAGTGTGCCTTGATGGTTGGGCTAACACGTGCATGTCTTTTTTTTTATCTGAGATGTCGTATATTAGAATGTCGGGCATTTTACCGCGAGTGTCCCTTTTTAATTTTTTTTAATTTTTTTGCCAAGTCATTTTTCCGTAAGATATTGCGAAATAGTGTCGTAAAACTTTTGCTTTTTTAATGTTGGAAAGTGTGTCTAGATGATCTGGCTACCCATGCGTGATTTTGTTTTTGTCAGATACGACGCAGTTATTGGTATATTGGGTATTTAACTGCGGTTGCCAATTTCTGTTTTTTTTTCAATATTTGTAAAAATTTACTACGTAGTAAGGAATTGCCGTATATTATTGATTTTTTTTTCATGTTTATGTGTTAGAAAGTGTGCCTTGATGGTTGGGCTAACACGTGCATGTCTTTTTTTTTTATCTGAGATGCCGTATATTAGAATGTTGGGCATTTTTCTGCGAGTGCCCCTTTTTATTTGTTTTGCATTTTTTTGCTTAGTCATGTTACCGTAAGGAATTGGCAAGTAGTGTCGCAAAACTTATATTTTTATAGTGTTGGAAAGTGTTTCTAGATGATCTGGCTACCCATGCCTATTTTTTTTTTAGCCAGATATGGCGTATATATAAGTATGTGTTCGATTTTCCTGTGATTGCTATTTTTTCGTTTTTTCCCATTTCTTTCAAAATTACTACGTACTAAGGAACTATCACAGAGTAATATTTCATTTATATGTTTATTTGTCGGAAAATATGCCTTGATGGTTTGCCTAGCACGTGGCTGAAATTTTTTTTTTCTGAAATGCCGTATATTAGAATGGCCATTTTTCCACGAGTGCCCCTTTTTATTTGTTTTGCATTTTTTTGCTTAGTCATGTTACCGTAAGGAATTGGCAAGTAGTGTCGCAAAACTTATATTTTTATAGTGTTGGAAAGTGTTTCTAGATGATCTGGCTACCCATGCCTATCTTTTTTTTAGCCAGATATGGCGTATATATAGGTATGTGTTCGATTTTCCGGTGATTGCCATTTTTTCGTTTTTTCCCAATTCTTTCAAAATTACTACGTACTAAGGAACTATAACAGAGTAATGATTCATCTAGATGTTTATTTGTCGGAAAATTTTGTTTACTTTTTTTTTGATTGAATATCATCAAATTTTTTTAGCTAAAATATTGTTTTACATTTTTTTTTTCGATTTTATTTCCCTTCAAAAAAAATTTTTTGGGTCAGAATTTTAATTTTATAGTCGTAAAATAATCGACAATTATCCAGCAACCCACCATACAATTTTTATGCATATCCAATAATAATTAGATTAGTAAATAACACCTTGAAATTGACATACCCTTCCTACATTTCAAGTGGCAGATTAGGGAGTCTGAGTCAGTGTGGTTGGCGGCCATTTTGTGGACATATCCGAAGCGTAAGCTGCCCTATCTATATATATTCTTGTTCCCTATAGAATTTGTGATATTTTGGTATATTTTTACCTGCATAAATATCATATTATATATTAAATATATGTATTTTTTTACGAAATTTCCAAGTACTCAAAAAATTACCTTTAGATATGGCCCCTGATATAAATGTAATTTACAAAATAATGAAGATTTCTTTACATATTTCTATTTTAGGATAACATATGTTTATTCCCTAAAAAAATTAGCCACTTCCTATTTCATTTGGGTACCCAAAAAAATTCATGAAATTTGGACAATTTTTTTTGGCCAAAAAAAGTTACCCTTTTTTTCTCATTTCAGATCTTCACCTCCATGGGTCTGACTTCATCCAAAATACATCAAGATGTGTCCTAAACATTCAAGAATCAATTCCTAAAAGGATTTGTGTATATATGTATAAACTTTTTTTTTATGAATTTTTATGTCAGGTCTTTTTTTTCTACTTAATTTTTTAAAATATTTATAATAAATAGTTTTTCTGCAGATGAGTAGTATTTATCTTTACAGTTGTTTTAAGCATTCATTGAAGTTTTTTTTGGCAAAAGAAAAAAGGAGGTTACTGCAAAAACTGATTTTTCAAGAATTTTTTTTGGCGTCGGGGTCGTTCGCGTCCGAGTATACCCTTAAAGGGGTGTCCGAGGACCGTACCTATCCAGGGTTAAACCATCTAGTTTGAGCGAGTCTCGAACCCGACTCCGACAGAATGACAACCAGGAACGTGTCCAATATACTCAAGAAGAATAACTTGCAGGCATTCACTCCTAAAAGCCAAAGAAATTTCCTTCAGAAACCGAAAAACCCAGTACAAAAAGAATCGAGTAAGTAAACCTTTACGTCGTCAGTTATAAAGTTTCAAAGCCATTTTCTTGCCGAGCGTCGCTCTTGAGGCTTCGGGGAGGGCAGTCTGATGAATGTCCCCCTCCTCCCTCGTTGAAATTCCCTTTGTAGGTTTTTAACCCTAAAGAGTCATGACATGTTTGTTCAAGAGATTTTGTTTTAACTTGATGCATTCAACTTAGATATGAAGGGATGGCCACTATTGATAAAGTTTTGAATAAGTACTTTGGAATTTGCTACTGCTACTTAGATTTAATTTACAAGGAGATAAGATGAAGAAGTAGGAATAGGATAGGCTGATATTCTGAAGTGATTTTGAAGAATCAAAAGTCCTTTTGGATTATTGATAATTTACACCATTTTGATTTATTTATATGCCAAGGATATTATAATTTCTGAAATGATTTTGTAGAATCAAATGTCCTTTTGTATTATTGATATTTACACTATTTTGATTTATTTATATGAAAAGGATATTATAATTTCTGAAATGATTTTGTAGAATCAAAAGTCCTTTTGTATTATTGATATTTACACTATTTTGATTTATTTATATGAAAAGGATATTATACTACAGTTGAAAATTAAAATTGGTAATAGAAGTAAGGCTAGTGTTGAATGTATGGTTGAGGTAATTTGCATTACAGTATTTGATACATTTGCATACAACAAGAATTAAAAACTAGTTGAAAATGTAGCTCTATAATTTCAAATAGTTTTACTAAATACTAATACTATTATTTCCCTTCATTCACATGGATATACACAATTGAAAATTGTATATTTTACTAATTACGAATTTATATATCATTTTTGTAAAATTTTCTTTGAACCCAGGATCTCCCCACACCCATCCCAGCTAAGCATCTGACGAGCGTAACTTTACAATATGTTTGGCGCAGGACCCAGTCTCGACTCTGGCGTACCCTACCACAGAGTCAATATCTGTATTGACTCTGCCCTACCACACCTAATGTAGACTGGACCGAAGGTTCATTACTTCTGGTTTTTTGCCTTTTTTCTGATCCCACTGGGCATTTCTTACCGTGCTGTCAAACTATCTTAACTTCTCCTCTCTCCAATCTTCATCCATCAATTAAAAACAAAAACTTCGATGGGATCGGGGAAATGCATTAGTCTTTTTAAGTTAATGTGTATAAACCTCATTATACATATATGTCTGTATCCGTCATAAATGATGGATATTCTGTGTCTGAAGGTGTGTAGTAAAAAATACGTGGGGGCTGGAATGAAAGAAAGATCTTATTCTATCTCAATGACATTAAAAGCAATGTTACTTTTACAAAAGATAACAATTAACTCCCATGATGTAGACGATTTTCCTTAAAAATATAAGAATGGAGGCTTTAAATTTCTTCTAAATTATAAAGTTGATAATTGGAATGGATAATCATTTCATGTGTAATGAAAACAAATTGCATTAAAAACTACGAGTCAAACTGGATTCAAAATGCATTTTACCTATAAAGAAGAAGAATCTGTAGCAATATCGTGGAGGAAACCGCCACTAAAATTCATATTTCCTTTATATGGACAGTAACACATTTAATAAGGCAACTTAGGCCAGCAATATCAAAAGGAGGAATCTATTGCTGCTATTTGCTTCAACAAGTGGCCTCAATATTACCGCCTTTATTAGCAATAGCATCGTCATGAAAAGGAAAGGCTTATAAGGACATGGCTCAAAAGCTCAGTACAGGCAGAGATTAGGACAGGTTTATTGCTGTCATTGTTAGTTATCATTATCATTGTTATTACTATTGTTAATGTTACTAGTAGTGGTTGTTGCAGTAGTAGTAGTAGTTATAGTAGTACAATGGTTATTTTAGTAGTTGTTCATTTTTATCATTATTGTTGTTTTTCTATTATTATTATTATCATTATTATTATTATTATTATTACTAATATCATCGCAGATGTTATTACTTTTTTATCATTGTTATTTGTTGAGACAATAGGATAACATTTGTAAATTCTCAAGTCCTCAACGAATAGATTTGCTCTTTAATAAAAAGTAAATATTAAAAGAATGTTAAGAATAAAGAAGTTAGACAGCTGACAGCAAAAAAAAAAAATGGAAGAGATGAAAATTAAAGCGTGAAAAAATATAACTTGAGATCGAGAAGATACTTCAGGTTATATAACATTATTCTGGGACTTTGTGTCATTCCTTGGAATACATAAATAATATCTTTTTTTCTATCAAAAGTTTTTCTTGTGTTATCAAAAAAAGTTATATAAAAGCATTGGAATATCTTCCTTTTTTTTTTTTTTTTTTTTTGGTCGAGATGCGGGTTTGTATTTTTTGTCATCAGTAAAGCGTTTCCCCCTAAAATGGGGTAACTCCGTTAGCGGCTGAGTCTATTCAATATAAATTTCCATAATATTAGTCTCTTCTAGAACCCTATACAGAAGGCTCTCCAGCGGCACGTGTAACTCCACTACAAACTCACTGTTCCATTCGCCATTTATTGCTCGCACTTTTGAGCTTCTTGGATATCAAGGCCCTTCCTTTCTAATAAGCCTTTCACACTATTATCCTTATCACGCCTTCCACTCCTACCTCTAAGCATTTCTGAATTATACACTCTCTTCATTAACCTATTGTTATTTATTCTATCCACGTGGGAGAACCACCTCGAAATACTCATAATCTATCCTCTCCCCTCTCCTCTATCCTAATCTTTTACCACTTGTCTGTATTTCTACATTTCCCACCCTATCAATTCTTCTTATAAGAAACAGACCACACTAATACTGCACCTGAGTAGCTTCAACATGTTCGTATTTCATT
>NC_090726.1:122582247-122669747 GCF_036898095.1 Palaemon carinicauda | reverse complement strand
GTGTGAAAGGTTTAATGAGCATAGTAGTAGGGATGTATATGAATTTTTCAAGGAGTATGAGAGGTATTGTCAGGATAAGTATGGTGATAGTAAAAGAGTTTGGGCTAGGGAGTTAGGAGAATATCTAACTGGGTATTTGTTGACGATGTATGGAGTGATAATGAGTGTAGGTGACGTTGATTATGAAAGTGTGAAAAAGAGAATAATTGAGCAGGTAAAACGTATGAAAGGGAGTGTTAAGTATAAGCGTAAGAATGATTTTGATGAAGCACGGATGAATGCAGGAGAAGCGATATCGATGTATGTATGTAGGTTGGAAACTTTAGCTAGGAAGAAGTATGGGGATGAAGGTATAAATGAGAATAAGGAGTTAATGAAGAAGTTTTTGGCTACTGTACCCGAGAATGTTGCTGAGTTTGTTAATTTGAAACGGAAGGAGAAAATGAGGTGGACGAAAGTAAGATTGACATGGGATGATAATTTAGAGATAGTTGAGGATTACGAGTTGGATAGATGTATGAAAGAAAGTAAATCTGTGAGTGTAAGAACTGGAATGGAGGAAAGTGTGCCAGAATTTGTTAGTTTTAGAGATACTGTAATGAGAGGACCGATGAGGGTAGCTGATAGTGTAGTAGATAGGAGTGTTAGGGCGAGTAATGTGGGAATACCTGTAAGGACAAATAAAGGGTTTAGGCAAGGGAATCAGGTTTGGAGGGATAGGAGTGCTAGTGCGCCGCAAGGTAGGTCAGGTAGTTGTATCCGTGAAGAGAAGTGTTATAGATGTGGGAAAGTAGGACATAAGAAGAATGAATGTAGATGGGCTGTAGGTGCTTGTTTTGGATGTGGTGAGGTAGGGCATAGAATTAGTGAGTGCAAGAAAGAGAAAGGGATAAAATGTTATCAGTGTGGTATGACTGGGCACATAGCGAGTGGATGCCGGAGTAATCGTACAAATGTGATTTGCGGCAATTGTGGTAAGGATGGTCATTATGCTAGAATGTGCAAGGAGCCACGGGGTAAGTGTACTGAATGTGGTGCAGATGGGCATGTAGCTAGGGTATGTAGGAAGAAGGGAGTAAATCAGCCAGGATGTTCGGGAAACTAGAGTGTAAGAGGGTTCAGCTGTGTGAGTCCTCGAGTGTGTGCGGAGTGAATGTGATGCATGTTCATGAAGGTTTGCTGCACGAAGACGTGATGGGCTGAAGAGCTTATGACTGCATGAGTGCAAAAGTAAATTTTAATGGAATAGAGCTAGTTGGTCTGATTGATACTGGTTGTGGTGTCAATTTAATGTTTAGGAATGCATACGATAAGGTAAGGGATGTGTGTGAATTTAGGGGGTGTAAAGGTGAAGTGAAAGGTATCGGTAATTTAAGTATATCTGTGCAAGGAAAGTTACGAGAAAATGTTAGGATTGGGGGGCTGATGATGGAAGATAATGATTTTTATGTGGTTGAGGGAGTAAATGACAAATAGGATGTGTTGTTAGGTTATAACTTCTTGAAAAAATGCGGTATGATTGTACATCCTAGTGTAAATATGATAGAGATGAAAGTTAAGGGTAAATTTTGTGGGGAATTTTATTTGAATGAAGATGGTAGTGTATGTACGAAGGTATGGAAAGGTGTGCCGTTAATAGCAAAAGGAAGTGTTAAATTGTCAAGAGATGCGAGTGAGGTTGTCAGTGTAAAAGTTGCATGGCCGAAGAGTCTGGGAATTGCCAATAGTGACAATTGTGAATATGTAGTGGAAGGTTCGGAAGCAAGTAAATTGGTGAAAACAAGTGTGCATGTGTATGATGGTATTTTGAATTTGCAGGAGCCGAAGGTGTATGTGAGCTTGTTGCCGACTGTAAGGAGGAAGAGAATACAGGGTATACGTGAGGGTGATTGCATGGGATGTATGTATACGTTGGTCAATGTAGAGGATGAAAGGTATGTTAAATTGAGACATGTTATGACGGGTAAGATAAAGCAGGATGACGATTGGGACTATGAAAGTTTGAAAGAAAGAATTAATGTAGATGAGAATAAAAGGGAGGGAGAAAGGGAACAATTGTATAGGATGTTATGGGATAGACGGAGAGTTTTGAGTCGCGGTGACGAGGATTGTGGGGGATCAAAGCTGCCTGAATTTAAGATAGTTCTTAGTAATGATACCCCCATATATCAGCGTCCCCGACATTTTTCTCCGCCTATTGCCAGAGAAATAGAAGAGCAGTGCCAGGAGTTAGAACAAATGGGTGTAATAGAAAGGAGTGAGAGTGCCTGGAATAGCCCTATTGTACCTGTAAGAAAGCCGGATGGAAGTTTACGTATGTGTATTGATTATAGGAAGGTGAATGAAGTAACTGTTAAAGAACGTTTTCCGAGGAATGTAGTGTCTGACTGTGTGTATAAGATGCATGGTATGAAAGTTTTTACAAAGTTAGATTTAGTTAGGGGCTATTACCAGATGCCTCTGGCAGAGGGGAGCAGGCCCATTACGGCATTTTCAAGTATAAATTGTCATTATCAGTTTAAAAGATTAAGTTTTGGCCTTGCTAATGAGCCTGCTGCCTTCCAGAGGGCGATGAATGTAGTTTTAGCTGGGTTTGATCGACAGAAGGTGACTGCTTTTATAGATGATATTTTGATTGCTAGTGAGACTGTTGAGGAACACATGCAGTTGCTTGAAGCAGTATTAGAACGGTTGATAGAAGTTGGTGTGAAAGTTAAGCTGGAAAAGTGTACATGGTTGGCCGGGGAGGTGGAATTTCTTGGGCATGTGGTGAGTGAATCGGGTATAAGAAAGAGTGAAAAGTTTGTGAGTAAGGTGAGAGAGTTTCCACGTCCTCATACGGTGCGTGAGTTGAGAGGTTTTCTAGGGTTGATTGAATTTGGTCGGAAGTTTGTCAGAGATTGTTCGGGAATAGGGAAGCCTTTGAATGAGTGGACAGGTAAGAGAAATAGTACGAGACTGAAATGGGATGAACGTATGATTGAAGCGTTTGAAAGTTGAAAGAAGAGGCTGCGAGAGACGTCACTTTGGCCTTTCCCGACTATAGTGAGCATGCGAGTATGCTAGAGTTATATACGGACGCTAGTGTGATTAGCATGGGTGGTTGCTTGGTTCAAATGCAAAGAATAAGTGGAGATGAACAGTTGAGAGTGATAGCGTATGTAAGTAAAGCATTTAATAAGGCTGAGCGAAAGTATTCCACGATTGAAAGGGAGTTGGCTGCGATACGGTTTTGCGTGAAAGCGTTGAAGGTATTTTTGTATGGTGTGAAATTTATTGTGCGTACTGACCATCAGCCCCTAGTGTACATGGTTAGGAAAGAGTCTGTGAATGCTAGAGTTGCGAGGACAATAGAGGATTTGAATGAATTTGACTTTAAGCTAGAATATGTACCTGGGAGTAAGAACGTGATAGCAGATGCGATGTCAAGAATGCATGGTAAGATAGAAGATAATAGTGAGAATGATAGTAATTTTGAAAGGTTGCCGGAAGATTTAGTGGTGGTAAAAAGTTTTGAAGGGGATGACATAGTGTATAAATGTATTTTGTGTTGGTTAAATAAGTTTAAATTGAAGGGTTTGAATAGGGATATACCTGCTAGTGTAGATGAGCTTAGAATGAGTGTTAGGAATGAAGTATCGAAAGAAATGGCATATAAGGAGGAGGATAGTGTGCTTGAGGGTGAATTGTTATCAAAAGTATTGTTGGTAGTAAGTATGTTGTATGGTGTCACTGTTTATTTGTATTTTGGGTGGAATCGTCCGATGCAGTACCGAGCAAATAAAGAGACTGAAAGGGAGTATATATTGAGGTTACAAAGTAATGAAAGATGTTGCAAGTTGTTGAGTGAGAAGGAGGATTGTCCGAGTGACTTGAATCCGAGTGGTATGAGCATGGAAGATAGCGAAGATGACCATGGGTGTGACAAGGATGACCCTATTGATAGGAGAGTAAACATTTGTATGCATGGTGTAAAAGGAAGAATGATGACGTATGTGGGTATAAATGAGAATGAATACTGTAGTTTAATTGATACAGGTGCGCAAGTGTCATTAGTGAATATGTCTGTTATCAAGGAAATAGAGCGGTACAATTGGGAAGTGAAAAGGCAATGTACGAGTGTGAGAATTCATGGGATAGGTAAAGGAAGTTTGCTAGTTTGGGAAGAAGTGCGTTTAAAAGTAAAACTGGGAAGTATGGAGGTGGAACATAATTTTATTGTAATGGGAGAGAATGAGATGCCTAGTTGTTTTTTGATAGGAATTGACTTTTTAAGATTGCATGATTTATCAGTTGATATTGGTAGTGGTTGGCTTCTGAAGAATGGATGTGAAGTAGTTGTGATAGAAGATAATAGTGTATTTATGGCGAATTTTGTTGGCATGGTTGATATTACGAGGAGTGAGGATGATCTACTGACTGAAGAGGAGGTGGAAGAAATGCAAGATGAATGTGTGGAAATTAAAAGGTTACGTGAATGTATGTTGAATAGTATTGAGGTAGAAGAATGGCCGTCTGATTTATAGGTGTATAAGAAAGTTAGTAAGAGACTTATTGTGTGTAAGAATCAGAGGCGGATTTAGGTTGTGCTGGGCCCTAGGCCCGGTGACCTTACCGGGCCCTCAAATCAGTGTACGAGCGAAGCGTTAAAATAAATTAGCTTTTTAAACAATATTAAATTTATTGAAATTTAACCAAATTACCATTTCACAGTTGAACATTACCCATATGATTTTTTGAAGCTCAACAATAAAAAATAACTATAATAATATACCATTAACTAAAGAGATAAGCGTTGAAATAAATTTTCTTTTTAAACAATATTCAATTTATTGATAATTATCCAAGTGACCATTTCACAGTTGAACATTACACATTTGCTTTTTTGAAGCATAACAAAAAATTACTATAATAATACACCATTAACTAAGGAGATCCCCAACTATAATGATGCACCATTGAAAAATAATAACTTCAATAATACACCATAAACAAAAGAGAATACCGTTTGACTGAAGTGAGTGGCAAATTGGCAAAATGAGTGGGTTTTGTTTATTGCATGCAATTTGCACGGTACACTCAACTATTTCTCGTTAAAAAATTTTTTTTCGAGCCTTCTTACTTGCAAACTGTTTGATGACATCAGTAAAATCAACCCCCCTTAATTTTTCATGCTCAATGCTCAACAGGGTGAGTGAAGATAAGCGGTTCTGCCCCACGGTGTTTCTTAGATAATTCTTTAGTAGTTTCAGCTTGGAGAATGATCGCTCCCCAGTGCAGTTTGTGACAAACATGCAGAGATAGAGTCGTAATACAATTTCAACATTAGCAAATGTTTCAACCATGTCATGTCTGTGAATTATCTTATACATTTCTAGTTCCGGACTTTGTCTTTGTGCAGCTTTTACACCACCTAATGAAGGAGCACTTTCAGATGAACCTCTTGGAATGGATTTCATGAGGTGTGCAAACTGCAAAAGCTCCGACTCCAATCCCGCCTCCAAGTCATTAGGATATGAAGACACAAGCTTTTCAGCAGCTGCTTTAAGTTCAGTGTTTGTTTTGTTTGAGATTTCTGATAAAAACCCAAATTTCTCTCGAAGGTCGCTGTAAGCTGCAAGGCGTTGTGTTAGGGCAGCATAGAGCTTGTCAATGATTGGCAAGAAAGCAGTCACTCTAAACATGTCTCTCCCTGTCAGCGTAACATCCTCCACCGAGTCTAGTTCATCGTGGTGACGCTTGCGCTTTCTAATACGCTGCGACTGCCTGTCGGCGTAGTATGCAACTTTACCACTGGGATCACACTTAGCCATAGCTTTTGCTTCAAAATCATCGAACTGGGATCTCAGGTCTTTAACAAACTGTAAAAGACACTCCAGCAGTATGACAGCTGTGTTGAGGGAGATTCCAGGTTTTTGCAGTTGAATACTGGCACTCTGAAACCTTTCCAATACTGTATCCCAAACTTCAAGAAGAATTACTGTTTCAAGTTTTTTCAAACCTTTGAGAAGACCACTTACTTCAGCTCTTGTTTCAGCTGGCTGATTCTGATCCGAGGAAAACTCTTCCAGAACAATTATGTTTTCTTTGTGTGCTCTACTGAGAGCAGCTACAGCATCTGCTCGTGCTGACCAACGAGTGTCTGAAAGTTTTTTATCAACTTTCAACTTCTTATCTTTATTAGTCTCTATTACCTCACGGTGTCTCCTCCAACGATAAGTAGATGCAACAAGGAAGGAGTACAAGTTGGCTATATATAAAAACATTGGGGAAGTATTTATTATTACTATTATTATTATAATGATCAATTTAGGCGACCAACCAGAAAGCAAGGTATGCATACACCCGAAGGCCTAGTTAACGGCACATCATCGATGATAGAAATAAAAATATTAGAAGAAACATTGATGAGGCAAAAAAATGAACATGGAAAAACTAAAACGTTGAGGCACTAGAGAGAAAAAAAGCATTAACATGTTTTTTGAAAGTATAACAATCATTTGACTTGACGACATCATTAGCAAGGGTGTTCCAAACATTAACAGATGAAGGGATGAAGCAACGAGAAAACTGAGACGTGTTCGACAGTAAGAGAGGTCGAACCTTTTTTTGTAACTGATGTTTGACAAGTTAGTCTTTTCCTGTTTTTGTTGACAGGCAAATAGAAAAGGTTTCAATCAATGAAATTCACACCTGAGCAGAAATGAGCCAGAAGCTACGTCAAGAAGTCAGATGAGACCACTGCGCTCAGAAAACAATGAGAGTGAACACTTCAGGCAGAGAGAGCAAACTGATAAAAAAAGCATGCTAGCACAAAATAAAGCACACAGATGAGAGTATTCGTGAAAATAGTTGCACAAGATTTATCATGAGTCATTAATGCATACATGTAAGCATGTGCATACAGGGTTCAACAGCCAATCGGAGTGCAGATTGAACGTTAGTAATCGCGCCACGTGGACCCAACAAGAAGCAAAGAAAAGTCCACTGGTCCACACACAATGAATATTATTTACACAATTTATATGATAGATTGACAGAAAACCGAGCTTGCATTATTGCATCAACTTGCGAATTCGAAATGTTGCTTGCAAGCAAACTGTATGAAATTCAAAGTCATTGAACCGATGAAGTGAATATAACTCACTTTCATGCATACTAAACGCCACATTCATTGCACAGCTCAAATGCTGCGAATTGCCAAATTGCAAATGCCTAATTGCCGAATTGCAAATATTGTAATTGCCTGTGTAGATGTTATTTCGCAGAAATTCATTGACACAAGCGTGGAGAAATTTTTTTCCATTGATTATAAAATGCCCACGCCGAATTATGAATCAAATTTCGCGGGGCCTCACAGGCGCGGGGCCTCACAGGCGCGGGGCCTCACAGGCGCGGGGCCTCACAGGCGCGGGGCCTCACAGGCGCGGGGCCCTAGGCCATGGCCTACTCGCCCCCCCCCCCCCCTAAATCCGCCGCTGGTAAGAATATTGTTTATTTTCTACATAAAGGAATGGATGAAGATATATATGTTCCTGTGTTTCCGATGCATGCAGCAGTAAGTATGTGTATGTTAGTGCATGACAGATATGGGCATATGGGTAAGAATAAATTATGGGAATGCATGCGTGAGAGATTGTTTACACCTGGGTTGAGTCAGATATGTAAGGATGTGGCGACTACGTGTGAAGATTGCCAGAAAAGGAAGTATCAGAGAGTGCATGCTAATCCGCCTGTTTTGAGATTACGTATGAAAGAACCATTTGAGATGTTTGTGATTGATTGTGTTTCGTTGCCTGTGACTGCGAGAAGACATGTGGGAATGATTGTTATGGTTGATCACATGAGTAAATTTACCTATGCAATACCCATCAAGGATAAACGGAGTGAGACTGTTGCAAGAATGGTTGGTCAAGTGATGTTGCCGATGTGTGTGTGTAAGCCTGTGAGAATGTTGAGTGATAATGGCCCTGAGTTTGTTGGATGGGAGTTTGAGCAGATGTTAAGAGAATGGGGTATTGAACATGTGTATTCGACTCCTTATATGCCAAGTGCAAATGGGTTGGCTGAAAGGACTGTAAGAACATTAACTGAAATTTTGCGAATGATGAGTACATGTGATAATGATTGGGATTTGTATGTTGGTAGAGCGTTGTGGGCTTATAATGCAACAGTGCATAAGAGTACGGGTATGTCTCCATGTAAGTTTGTGTTAAATTTTGAAAAGATAGTAAGACCGAGGTTGGGTGTGTCTGAGGATGATAGAGATGTGTGGAGGAAAGCAAATGAGAGGTTTGAAAGCTTTAAAGTTGGTGAGAGAGTGATCAAAGAAGTAATTGAAAAGGGTAGAATGAATATAAATAAGGTGCGTGATAAGTTTGAAGGTCCATATGAGGTGTTAGAAGTTTGTTCGAGTGGATTAAGTTACGTTTTGGGTAAGTTGTGTGTGGGTGGGATTGTGGAGAAAATTAGGGCCCACCACAACCAGTTGCGTAAATGGAAAGAGGTACCCGAGTATATCCAAGAGAATGGGATGAGTAAATGGTTGAAAAGGAACAAGCGTGAACCTAGTATGTATGAGGACTTAGGTCTGGAAGGTAAACAGTTGGTGTTAGTAGAATATATGAAAAGGAAGGATACGAGAGCTTTAAGTAAGGGTGAAAGAAGGGAAAATTTTATAAGTAAAGGTGAGAATAGATATAAGTATGACAAGGGTGTAAATGTACAAGTGTGTATGGAAGATAAATGTGTTAATACAGATGAATCATGGTTTTCCATTAGATGATGTAAAAGAAAGGATGACGAATGCGAGAGTGAGAGATAGGAGAATGATTAGTAGTATGAATGAATCTTTTGCTAAAGTTGAGAATGTTTTTGATGAAATGGATGAACTGTTTACAGAAATTAGTGTAATTTTAGGGCCAGATGAGAACGAGGTAGATATGATTGTACATGATATATTAGATGATAGTGATTTAGATAGGAATAGTGTTAATGTAGCGAATGATTGTGATCAGGAAGAAGTGAATGAGAGAGTATATGGGGGCCCAGTTACTCGGAGTAGAGGTCCCGTTCCCGACTGCGACTGGGTTATGAACAAAATAATGTAAGTGTTGTGTGAGAAGGATTTGGCAAAGTAAGGGGGGAGGAATGTGGAGGATTTATTTTTGCTTTATTTCAATTTTTGTTTTTGCCAAATCCTATGAGAGAGAGAGAGAGAGAGAGAGAGAGAGAGAGAGAGAGAGAGAGAGAGAGAGAGAGAGAGAGAGAGAGAGAGAGAGAGATTGTGTTAGCGAGCGAAAGTAGTTAGTGTATCGATCGTTTGTGGTGAGAAAGACTGTTGGTATAAATGAGATTGTTTGTTTATGTTTTAGTTAGGTTACGACAGTGGTGAATGTCTTGGGTGAATGCTTATTTTGATTTGACTGCTGTAACCGTCAGTTGTGTGAACGCTGGATTTATTATTTTTGTATTACCAGCGAGGAAGTGATTATTTATATTCTGAGTAAGTACAGTTTTGTTTATCTTTGCTTGTCGTGATTGTGAATGATAGGAACAATTTATTATTCATCTTTGATTATAGTGCGATAGTTCAGTTAATTAGGAGTGTTCATAAGTGTTTTTCTTTTTCCATTTTGGCTGGCCGTGATTCCTCCTTGGTGAGACTAACTCCTTTGGAGATTTATTTCCCGAATGCTGATATATAGTTGATGACCTGGCCTGTGATTGATTTTGTATTAAGACTGCTCTTTGGATTGACGATTGTTGATGACCGGCCCGTTTACTTTCGATTGATGATGATGATGATAATGATGATGATGAGGAGGAGGAGGAGGAGTATAAGTACCATCCTAATCACCGAGGCAGTTGTGGCAAATTGCCACCCAGTGGATTGTTGACCACAAAGTGGTGATAAAGGGAGTGTGCCGTAAAGACAGTCCGGCTTGTGGGTGGCGACAGTGTTGGTGGCCCATACTATTTAATGTGGAAGATAATTTATATATATTCATTTTTGGTGTTGGTGTGCGGTGTAATCTAAGTTTGTTAGGGTTCTTTTGTGTTTATTTGGATAGTATTAAGTTTTATTTATCTTTAGTGTTCAAGTTTACAATTAGTTTTTAAGCTTTATTTATTTAGAGGGTTTATTTGATTGTGGATGGTTTTGGTTTTAGCGTTTAGTATTAAGAAATATAGTATTAAGGTCATGTTTTTGTTTATTTTGTCCTTTTGTCCAAGAGTCTGGTTTTAGATAACGTCAGGGGAAAGTTTGTGTTGCGGAGACAATTGTCAGAAGTAAGATTCAAGGGTGTGGGGGTTGTTTTTGCAACATCCCGCCACATTATCTTAACCACCCCAGTCAGGTACTCAGTCACGAAATTGCCTTTACAATACAGCATCTCGCTTGTAATTCCATGAACTCTTAGTGTTTCATTTCTTTATCCTCTTAGAAACACTCTCACATCATCAACAGTCATCACCTTTATTACATCCTCAGCAGCCGTTGCAGCAAATATCCTAAGCTTTACATTAAAACATTCTAGTCTTGCATCAATCAGATTTGCCTATCTTCTATCCAATCTATTCAACAAAGCTTCAAGGTATTTCACTCCATTGACCCAGATGCGTCTTATATCAAATGATACACAATGAGAGATATCTGAAGAGTTATTTGATGAAGTAAATAACATTTTTGTTTTGTTAAATGTATACTAAGAAAATGCAGAGTCTTATAATACAAGACAGGAATTGGTTAATGTAAGTAGGAGAAAGTTTGTTAATGTGAAGCTGAGGATACAAAGGTTCCAGGGAAATCTTGAATAAGAAAGTAAGAGAAACGACAGGGATTGATATGAAAAGAATATTTCGGTAGAAGACAGGAAAGATAATATACTGATCAATTGTTTTTAAAAGAAATATATTCTGAGAAATTAAAGAAATGTGGTATAAGCTACATATAACTTATGTGAAAGTAGTAAAAACTTATATTAAAGATGATAGTGATATCCTGTAGAAAGTTTTGGGGATATGTGATAAGATCACTTCGTTAGATCAAAAGTAGGCTTTAAAACTCTCAATAGCAATTTAATATACCCATGGATCGAGTAAATCAAACGAAAACCATTCTAATTGTAAAACTGTGAAATGAAAAAATAGGTCATGAGTGAAGTGCTGAATGTCTTTCTATGAAAGAAGCAGTGCTAATTGTGGATAGTGGAGAGAAACAGCAAAATTTAGTGAAAATGTCTTCAAAGTTTTTGATAAATAATGAATTTCAAAGGAAATGTAGGCAAGAGTAAGGTTATAATAGTTGATAAAAATCAGGAAGAAGCAGCTCAAAGAATGCAATTAGCTTAACGTGTATGGCAGCTAATATAAGCACTGTGGTAGGGTGAGAGAACAGGACTGTCTAAGAATAGGTAAAGCCGGAAGAAAACAAGATATTTTCAAAAGCTTTGGAAGCAAATTGTTGTGTACCATTGCCTAGTTGTAATGTATAAAATTAACTTTATATGTTTTAAGGAAACGAATTGTGGAAGTAAGAGTAAATGAAAGAGGAAAGAATTAAGTTGCTTTAAGGAGTTGTTTACGTAATATATATGGTGTGAGAGTAATAAAAAGGGTTAGAGATGGGGAGCTATATAGGAGAACTGGTAGAAAAGACGGACATGCTCGAAAGAGTAGATCATAGTGTTTGGATTTCGTTTGATCGTGTGAAAGGAATGAATACGGCAGAGTGATGAAAGGCTTCAGATATTTAGTAGCACTTATGAGAACCGAGAGGAAGCGATAAAAAATGCTGAATTAATAGAGTGGAGAAGGAATGGAATAGAAAAGTCGTGGTCCTTATATCAAGGAATCGCAGGTACAAGATAAAGCTGAATTATGCAGAGATGTTTTATAGGTTTTATAACACGAATCATGTTATGTAATTTTCTTGCACATGAGCTCATTTCCGTTCCATAAGTTTGATATGAATATGGAAGTAACAATTGTCTTGTTGTTCTTTAGAATCCCCAACTGGTAAACTGCCGAAAATATAAGTGAACACTTCATACCTCAAAAAAAAAAAAAAAAAATTCTCTCGTAAAGCAGTGAATTTCTCTTTAGTTTCGTTTAGGTGTTGAGATGATTTACGACTTACTTTCATTTTTCTGACACATGTGATTTATGTTTCACTTAGAAAGAGAAAAGAAAATGAAGCATAAGCAAATTTCACGCTAAATTTGCTTTACTTTTCCAGACCTTGAACACTGTCTACGTTGATTTATGTTTAAACTTTGCTACTCTATATCATTAACACGAATTGCGTGAGGTATATTCACACATTCATAGTTCAGAGTAATTACTTTATCATTCGCATGTTAATCTTGTTTTGCGGTTACTACATATCAACGAATCGTAATAACGAAGGAACTTCATTGAAGTTGGAAATCTGTCTTCAATATTTTAATCATAAGAGAGGGAGGGTAAAAGCACAGGGTAATCATGCATTTACTTTCTAATACTGACTGCAGGTTAATGTTGAGATATATATATGTATATATATATATATATATATATATATATATATATATATATATATATATATATATATATATATATATATATATATATGTATATATATGTATATATAGATATATATATATATATATACATATATACATAAATGTGTATGTATGTACATATATATATATATATATATATATATATATATATATATATATATATTTATATGTGTGTGTGTGTATATATATATATATATATATATATATATATGTATATATATATATGCACACACATATTGGATATATATATATATATATATATATATATGTATTATATAAATATATTATATAAATATATATATATATATATAATATATATATATATATATATATATATATATATATATATATATATATATATAGAGAGAGAGAGAGAGAGAGAGATATATATATATATATATATATATATATATATATATATATATATATATATATATATAAATTGCTATCACATATTAGGATCGACTCCTAGCCCCTTCAAATGAAAGGCTAGATCGCTTCTAATCATGCCACCAAAATCTTTAAAAGAAGTTGGAACCTAAGTGCTATCTGCATTTCAAGATTTACCTGGTGAGACCACTCTATCTGCTTCTTTATCTTCAGGCACACCCACCAAAACTTGACATCTATACCTCTCACCTTAATAGTAAAGAATCACTTTAAAATCTTTAAAACGAAAGGGTTACTGAAATTAAAATCTTATAAAGCCTGTAGGACACTTCTTGCATCACAAAAAATGGCAAAATTCCCCTCCTCCTCTAACGCTACATTTTTAATAGTCATCTGTATATACCATATACTTCAGCAGTAAATACAGATGATCATAGGAGAAGTGCACCTCTACAATTGAAAGCTCTGCTATATATTCCAAATCCAATGCCAGCCTCAGATTTGGGGCCATCAGTAAATATAAATTGAAAAAATTAAGGTCTTGTACAACTGAAATAATTTTGCAGTCTGCCCCTCATGATGTATGGGACAAAACTTTTAAAAGATTCAGAGCCTCAAGATATTTTACTTTTAAGGCTTTCATATGAGGAACCTATGACAGCCTGCAATGAAATATCAACCCCAAAAATCTAGCTTCGCTTGCACATGGGATTCTTTAGCCTTTGATGTACATATCCGGGTCTGAATGTACTCCCGAATACAACAAACAATGGACAATAGTTTTGCTTGTCAAAAATCTGTTCTTAACATTGTGAGAAAATATCCACAGAACAGATCACATCCTAACCTGGGGGATTATAGTGCCAATACCACCGCGCCAACAGATCAGAAAACTGCAATGATACAGTTCATCAACTATCACATGGTAAAGTTCAGAGATTATTTAATATTAGCTTTTTCATTACTAATATCACCTAAATGTTAAGGTGCTACACTTAGCAGGATAGTATACCCCAACTAGAAGTGGTGAATAATAATTACAGTAAAGACAATAATGCAAGAGCGTGTGAGTAAGCAGTACTGTATGGGGTAAGGTGTTTAAAGCTTACCTCCAGGTCTCATTTCAGGACGTGAGAAGATCGAGAGGGAGGCGCAGAATTAGAAAGAGAAATAAGGTGAAGTTTAGTGGAAAATGATGCCTTTGATAGAAGGGATTGGAGAGGGTGCATTATGCAACTAACACCTTAATCTAGGGATAACGTGGGAAAGACGAAGAAAGATTATTCACTTCAGCAGCACAGATAAAAATGTTAGAAACACTTATAGTTGTATATTCACAATGAAACAATATGGGATTTATAGTTCATTTAAATAAAAAAATCCTTTGGGTAAAGTATCTCAAGAGATAACTATACGTAAATATTTTAGTTCCTTTTATGAATTCCTTGATTTATTGAAATACACAATTTCCGTTTCATTTTTTAAAAAAAGGTGTTTGATTTTCTCTGATGCATACGTCCAAAGTTAGTCTATAAATAATATAAAAAGTTTATATAGTTAATTTCAGTGTTTCCCCGACTATTCAATTTAAACTCTTACTAACATTTGTAAAATAACATTAAATATAGAAAAAGGGGTCTAGTTGAGATCAATAATGTCTTTAACCTATCCTATGAATTTATTCTAAAACCTTACCTAACTTTGTAAGGCGAACTTAATAAAATGTGCAAAGCTAACCAATGTAAAACTATGACCAGTTTATATTGTAGATTCGGGCAGTTTTAAATCCAAATTAAACGTGAATATTCCGTAAGCACGAGGTTAGCCAAACATAGTAAAATTGAATATAAACGGAAATAACTAATCAATGCAAAGACTTCCACACGCATGTTCAAATGCTCATAGCCAGAAAAAAACATGAATATGTCTAGATAAAAGGCACCTAGATTTTTGTCTAGCTAAAGAGGGAAAAGGTGGCTACATAGATACCCAAGAGAATAGATACATTTACCAACTCCGGTGTTTAGAGAAAGGTCCTACATTCCAGGGAGAGGCTTTAATCCTTTGAAGTTCCAATGATGGGGTCCTATAATATATGATCCTTCAATATTTAGCTGTAGTCCTTTTAAGCCTCCTTTCTAGTGATATCTTCTGATCGTTGTTAGTTGGGAAAACATTTTGGTGGAACCCCTTAATACCGTTCTGATCCTTTAGCCAGAATAATCAGAGATGATGCTTCTACAAAGTCACTCAAACAGGGGCACGAGTGTCTTAACAACTGTGATGTGAAACCAATAGAGAGACCTTAGGTACACCCTAAACTTAATGGGACAAGAAAGAGATAAAAGCTGGATTTGAAAAAGGTCGCCTCATGGCCCGGCCGGTGTAATTCACACATTTGCTGGACATCTACACAGAACTTGAGGTGCCATGTTTGGGTAGTATGTAAATGAAACAAACCTCACACCCTTAAATGTTACTTAATGAAAAAAGTTTCAATACAAACATTTTACCTTCAATATCTTATAACTGGACTCTTACACATGAACAATATTTAGACCAACTACTGTTTTTAAATCTATATTTCTCAAAACTAACAACAATCAACAAAGGCTAAAGCATAAAAACACTAAAACATATACAAAAAAAAAACCCAAAAGTAATATATATATATATATATATATATATATATATATATATATATATATATATATATATATATATATATATGTATATATATATATATATATATATATATATATATATATATAGATACAAAATAACACAGACACTGTTACCACACACTACATTGCAGTGTCTAGAGACAGCACTTTGGCAATATTTTACAGACTGATGACAACACTCCAACCAATCTGACAGCGCAGTCAAAACAACACAAATGGTAAATATATACATATATACAGAAAATTATACACATACACTGTTGCCCCACACCAGACTGTAAACTAGAATCACTTACATGGATTATTCAAAGCAAAAGGCTCAAGTCCACATGCCAGAAAAAGAAAGTGAAATCTTTGGGATACTTTCGACAGTAAGAGAAAATTATACAAAAGAGACGGAATACATTATATTGAAGAAGGCAAGAGAGTATACAGAAACCAACTTAATCTCAGCCTGTAGACCAAGAACAGACTAGACCCTTAGTTAATCATTCAACAACAAATAGAGAAAATTTGGAAGAAAATTTTAATAATGCAGATACAAGTAAAACTAAAACACTAGTAAATCCGGGAAATTAAGAAAGCCAGAGAAAGAGAAAAAAGATAGAAAATTTCCTCAGAGTGGCACAATTCAATGCTCAGTCAGTTAGAAACAAAATGGAAAACTTCAGGGCAATGATAGCTAGTGAGGAACTAGATATCACAGGCATTACCCAGACCTGGATTCAAGAAAAAACAAAAGATTTTATCGGACAATACGAAATCCCAGGTTTCATGCTTTTCAAGAAGGATCGCCTTACCAAAAAAGGTGGCGGGGTAATGCTTTATGTTAAGAATAACCTCAACAACATAGAAATTAAATTAAAAACCGAATGTGAAGTGACAGGTGTAAATACCAACACCTTAGCAAAAACCGTGTCCATTCTAGTAATATACAGACCACCATATAAAAAACAAGAACAGGACGAAAAGCTGTATACAAAACTTGAATAAGAAGTTTAACAATAAGCTGCTATCCTAATGGTAGACATCATTGCACCATTAAACTGGGACACTATGAAATTTACATCAAACACAGAAGGACATAGGCTACTGGAATTTACTAACAATGAATGCGTCCATCAGTGGGTCGATAAACCATCCAGGGGAAACAACATACTAGATATTGTGCTAACAACAAAAAAAGATTCATTATCGTGTTTCAGTAGGAGAAAATATTGGCAAAAGTGACCACAGAATAGTTATGTTTCAAGTAAATATTCCTTATCTAAATGAAAGGAAAATTATAAAATATCTCGACTACTGTCGTGATTTTCACTTCGACAATTATATGATAAGTTCTAAGCCCGATGTTAAGAGCGGATAGCAAGACCTTGAAGAGGTAAGACTCCCAAAACCGTCCAGCAATCAAACAAAATACGGCTACACTTTACAATTTTATTACAAAAATAGTTGTTTAAAAGGGGAATAACATATTAAAACATTTACACTGCTTAATAAATGAAATATCTGACTTGAAACAATTTCACGTGCTCGCAAAACACTAAGTCCACATCGGACTTAAAAGAAGAACAAAATGCACCCAATTTCAACAAAATACCTTGGTAGACCACATACCAAGGCTTTCTATCGTAATTTAGTGAATGACTCTGATCCCCAATCACAAGGATCCCCGAAATATATACAGATACAAATCTCACATCACACTTACAAAAACTATGGGGAAAACCGACCTGGTTATACAAGGAGCAGAGACGTAACAATTTAGGCAACTTACTTGTTCTGGGGATTTTAGGCAAAAGAGGACGATCGGAGCTCTGCAGCTCCGACGAAAACTCTGATTTCCCGCACTGACTAAAGTGTCCTTGGTAGAGGGGAGGGAATTCTTACCTTATTAATTTATAAGGGGTTGGTTAAAGCTTCTTTATTTGCCACAAGACTGAGAAACTGTTAAAGTCTTATTTTAAATACAAGTGGGAGTTTAATGATTCGGCTGAAGGCCATAATTTGCCGTAATTCACCAGCTTAGGGAGTCCTTGGCTCTAAACATATACATAAGACATTTTCATTGTGATATAGTAAAATGACGTTACATTTGTGATTCATAAATTACAAATACTCAATTTCTTTAACACCCGCTCCTTCCGTACCAGGGGGTTAAGTTTTAGGCCCTAATACCATCGCGTATTAGACCATAGTCATTCGTCTCAACGCCCGCGAGATCTTCCAGCCTTCCCTCAATTTAACGTAACGTTTGTGGAGTTAAATGGCGGGACTTTCGAATGATCAGTTCGAAATTCCCGACAACTACAGACGTAGTAACTGAATAAAAATGAAGGAATACACCATTAATTAAAAATACGATGAAACAGCGAACATAGATACACAACGGGACTCCTTTGTAGAAATATATAAAGAAAAAAGGGCTGCATAGAAAAGTTTTACTAAATGGAAATCCATAATCTAAGTGGTTCAACAGAGAAATAGCCAATGCAATAAGAAGCAAAGACAGGAAACATAAATCGATGGATTCACAGCCTTCAATTCATGAAAAATCCAAGCACAAGAAGTTAAGCTGAATTAGTAGATAAAGTAGTTAATCAGGCCAAGATCAATGAAGAGAAAAGAGGGGCTTCAGCTAGTAAATAAAATCCAAAATAATTGCCACAAGACTGAGAAACTGTTAAAGTCTTATTTTAAATACAAGTGGGAGTTTAATGATTCGGCTGAAGGTCATAATTTGCCGTAATTCACCAGCTTAGGGAGTCCTTGGCTCTAAACATATACATAAGACATTTTCATTGTGATATAGTAAAATGACGTTACATTTGTGATTCATAAATTACAAATACTCAATTTCTTTAACACCCGCTCCTTCCGTACCAGGGGGTTAAGTTTTAGGCCCTAATACCATCGCGTATTAGACCATAGTCATTCGTCTCAACGCCCGCGAGATCTTCCAGCCTTCCCTCAATTTAACGTAACGTTTGTGGAGTTAAATGGCGGGACTTTCGAATGATCAGTTCGAAATTCCCGACAACTACAGACGTAGTAACTGAATAAAAATGAAGGAATACACCATTAATTAAAAATACGATGAAACAGCGAACATAGATACACAACGGGACTCCTTTGTAGAAATATATAAAGAAAAAAGGGCTGCATAGAAAAGTTTTACTAAATGGAAATCCACAATCTAAGTGGTTCAACAGAGAAATAGCCAATGCAATAAGAAGCAAAGACAGGAAACATAAATCGATGGATTCACAGCCTTCAATTCATGAAAAATCCAAGCACAAGAAGTTAAGCTGAATTAGTAGATAAAGTAGTTAATCAGGCCAAGATCAATGAAGAGAAAAGAGGGGCTTCAGCTAGTAAATAAAATCCAAAATAATTTTTTGCGTATGTAAACTGTAGCAAGCCAATCAAAAACTACATTAGCCTATTAAGAGACTTGGAAAGTAACCTTATAATAAATGATTTAGAAAAAGCTGAACTGATGAATGCATATTTCACAACTGTATTCACTAGGGAAGAATCAAGGACCCTCCCCGAACCAGCTATCAATTATGAAGGGCCACAACCATTAAATAGAATCACCTTTACAGAGGGTGATGTCAAAAATAAAATAGAAGGACTCAGTAAGTCTAAGGTGCCTTGTCCAGATGATATTCATCCAAGAGAGATTATAGAACTAGAAGAGATAACCCTACACTTTTACAAAATGTTCCGAAGACAGCCAACAAAAAAAAGGCATCACAAGAATGGAAACTAAGCAATGTTCCTCCAGTCGACAAGAAGGGAACAAAAGAAGAACCTGGCAACTACAGACCTGTGTTTCTAACTTCAGTGCCTTGTGAAAATTTTTAATCAATTATAGTAGATCCAATAGTAGAACATATAGCGAAAAAAAAAAAATTCTGATACACAGCCAACATGGTTTTAGACAAAGAAGATCATGTGTGACAAATCTCTTGGAATTTTTTTGCATGTTTAGTATTGATAACAAAAGAAGGACAATAACATCACATGCCCAGACTTTCAAAAGGCTTTGGACAAAGTCCCTTATAAAAAATTAATGGTCAAAATTAGAGAGTTGTAATCATTGGAAAAGCTTCAAAGTGGGCAGCTGTTACAGGCAGAGTACCTCAATCCGTCTTCGGCCCATTGCTATTTCTGATGTACATTAAGGACAAATTTAGGATTAACTAGTAGAATATACAAATTTGCTGACGATACTAAGCTAGGTATAAATGCTGCGATCTTAGAAGACGTAGAAGCCTTAAGAGAGGATCTAATGAAGCTAGGGGAATAGTCCAGAAAATAGCAAATGCCTTCAGTTGTGGGAAATGTAAAGTCACGCACATAGGTTATAGTAACCCACAATCAGATTACTCACTGCTGGGTAATGCAATAGAAAGTGTGGACCAGGAGGAAGATCTCTGTATTATAATCAGCAAATCTGAAAAGAAAGCACAAAAACTAATAGGCTATTTAACAGAGATAATTCAAATCCAGAAACAAATACACTATACTACAGCTGTACACATCACTAGTAAGACTCCATCTAGAATACGGAGTCCAACTCTGGGCTCCAAGTATTCAGAGGGATACATATAGACTGCAAGTAGTATAAGCTAGGGCCACCAAACTAGTTCCAACACTAAGGCAATTTGGATATAGATGGAACATTTGAACTTATTTGATCTAAAAACTCGATGACTAAGGGGCAGTTAATAGAGACATTCAAAATTCCTAAATGAATAACAAATGTAGATTACAACAATCTATCCACGCTTAGCACAAATCAGTCCAGAGGTAAAAAATACAAACTGGAATTGAAAAGATACACCACTCAATGTGGCAATTTCTTTACATACAAAATAGCAAATACTTGGAATAGACTTCCAGTGGATGTAGTGAATAGTAACACGGCAAACGAGTTCAAGAATAAGTTAGACAAGATCATACAAACTCTCTTAAATGCTTAAAATAAATCGTTCTACCAAAGAGCGAATGCAGTCTCCGCCGATGGACTAAAAAGTCATTGAAACATCCAAAATCCTTGTAACTCCTTGTAAATCTATTTTATTCTTCCAGGATTGTTCAGTCCCAATTCTTTATGCGGTTGAAATCTAAATCTAGACGAGGAAAAAGGAGCTACCTTGTCACAAGATATCAAGAAAATGAGCTTAAAGGAGGAGATGCAGTCTACAAAAATAAAAGAAACTTATGAGTTTTACAACCAAACCAAAACAAAGTTAATAAGACTCTAGTTATTCCAACAGTCTTACTTGCTGCATACACTCCTAAGTCTAACTACCTCTTTCTCTCTCTCACTCTCCCTCTCTCGTGCATCAAAAAAAATTGGCAATAATTATTAATGTAAGAGGTAATAAATCAATCCTTCGCAATGTCAGATCCAAAAATCTGGATTGATCTCAATGTAACAGACGTCTTGAGAGGTGTCTTTAAAAAATACAAGGAGTAATATTACGACTCCAAGGGAATATATCTGCAAGTAGAACCTGTAGGCATATATAGTAACCGAATTTTATGAAAAAAATGAAGAGGCTTCGTGCAGCAGATCTTGAAATTACTAAATTGACAGACTCAACTTAAGTGGATAGATATAAATGAAATATATATAAGTTCTAATGTACAATTTACACTCAGGATTTGAGAATAATACATCCTGGAATGCGATACTAAAGGAAACAGGAAAACCATAAAGCATTTCATACTGACATCAGCGCCATCACTGTGAAAATTGTGATGAGGAAGTCGTACCTGCATGACATCATGAGCATCGAAATATACGATGAGGGATAAATTGTGCAACATGAAAGGTTTATGAATAAATTAAGGACAGGAGGAAGGGATGTTAGAAACTTTTTCAAGGGGAAACAGAAACTTAGCCGTTCTAAGGGCAAAAGGAGGGATATATATGGTTGGTTGTCATGTTGGACCAGCAACGTATTGGAAAACGTGGAAAACAAAAAGAGACGACTAGCTTTAATAAATCACGAAAAGGATAAATAGAAATAGAAAAGATATATAAGGATGGAACCTTAAGAGGAATCCTCATAGTTAGTATAGATGGTAGAAGATTCGTGTATATCAGGCTAAATATAACAAATGATAACAAGAGGAGAGAAAGGATAATCAACAGAGTAGATAAAGCAGGAAAGGTACAAGGATGTGAGTAGATTATCTTTAAAACACTTGAACTGTCGGTAGTAGATAAGGTTGGAATATAGTTATGTAATGTAATGTAAGAAGAATGGTCGTGTCTCTTTCAAAATATTCTTTAACCATCATCATGACCAAATATGTAAGAGCAGCTATTTAAAATGAGGAACACAATGACCAATGAAGGGACAAATCCAATGATTGGAAACAGTTGTATAAACTATATTGTGATGCATTTTGGGCATGACTGGCTGCATTGGGGAATTAGTGAATGAAATGTGACTGTCCTTCTTGAGTTCCTTTACTCAAAATCACTGGCACCTCACGCTCTTTAATATAAAGGAAGTATGGTTTAACTGTAAATCCGTATTGTTTCTCCCGTAACTCAAGAGGAAAGTGTCTCCCTTACCCAGCCCTCACCAAACTCTCTTTGAGCTACCGTCTATGGGCCCGCCCCTGTTCTGGGGTAATGCCATCAGTTATCTTATGTGGTGCACTGTTGACATTACTTATGTATTTTTGGTGTTATGACAAGTAAGGTTAGTCTTCCAGTTTGGATGTTTGGTCATGTTTTTGTTTTGTTAGTAATTAAAACTGAGCAGCCTGTTCCTAATATTTCAAACTCTTGGAAGATATAAATAGAGTATCAAGAAGACTGGAATAGCATTTTGAGTGATCAGTTGCAATTGTAAAAGGGGATTGCGGCGGTTGCTCTCTTAAATGGAAATCTGGCCAACATAATTGATAGGAGTATTCTTTCTTGTGTGTTGAAATACCGAATGAGGAACAAACCCTGATTCAATGATGACAGTAGGCATATTTACTCGAATAAACACGAGTCTGATCATCATTGAAAAAGTAATGTATCAGATCTTACTTATGATAACTATTCTCAGCTGAAAGCTGTTGCTCAGAGAGTTTGTGCTTCAACTGAAAAGGAATACAATTTTATTGTAAAAGACCCCTTTCTAGTACAACCTAAGAACAAAAATGGTGAATTATCCTTAAATTTGCCCTCTTTTGTGAAGACTTATCAGGTCCGCCTTTGCTAAAACCCTATGGCTCTGTCACTCACTGTCCAAATGAATATGGTTTGGTCACGCTCTTCGCACTATGTTGGGCTGATGCTGTATGCTGAAACACGCAAGAGAGGACTTGTGGACAAGCTCTTCTCTCTGGGCCTAAGCATCTCATATGACAGAGTCCTACGTCTTTCTGCCCAGATGGGAAACAGCGTGTGTCAGCTGTACCGCATAGAGGAAGTGGTCTGCCCGCCTACCCTGCGTAGCAATGTGTTCACAACTGCGGCTGTGGACAACATTGACCACAACCCAAGTGCCACCACAGCCAAGAATTCATTCCATGGAACAGGAATCTCGCTTTTTCAACACCCAACGTGTGCAGATGAGGGAGTGGATCGTAGCATTGCTCTCACTGGGCGTGATACTGGATCAAAGACGGTTGAGCCTCTACCAGAATATTACACGGATGTACGTCCTGTTGCTTCTTCTGTCAAAGGGCAAATGATCCCAGCTACTTCTGTGACCTCTCTTAGACGCCACAACTGTGAGCAGCACATAGAAGATGAGTATATGTGGCTGGAGAACACGAGAAGTGTTCTCAAAGATGATGTTGAGGCCTGTGAAAACACATCATGGGCTGCATACCATGCAAGGCACCAAGATCCAAAGCAACCAGTCATCACACCAACGTCCCTGCTTCCCTTGTTCCAGGAGAGTGCTCACACTGTGGCAATGATCAGACACTCTATTGATGTAGTCAGGAGTGCAGTTAAACATCTCAACCCAGGCCAAACTCCAGTTCTGACTTGCGACCAGCCACTATTCACTCTAGCAAAACAGATCCAGTGGAAGTGGCCAAACACATATGGAGAAGACCAACTGGTGGTGATGTTTGGGGGGTTGCATATTGAGATGACGGCACTGAAGACCCTGGGTGACTGGTTGCAGGGAAGTGGGTGGACCCAAGCACTGGTACAAGCAGAGATCACAACTGAAGGAATAGCAGACTCATTTCTTCGAGCAGCTCACGTCACACGCACCAGAAGAGCACACCAAGTCACAGCGGCTGCGTTGTATAATCTCCAACGGCGTGCCTATGACAAGTACAGCACCACCAATACAGAAGATGATGAGCACCCTGAAAGCTTCGAAGACTGGTGCAGTCAGAGAGAACAGAGTTATCCGCAGTTTCAGTACTGGTCAACAGTCTTGGCACTGGAGCTGTCCACTCTGATCTATGTGCGATCTCTGAGAGAAGCCAATTTTAGCATGTACGTGGATGCTCTGACAGAACTGGCTCCGTGGTTCTTCGCACTAGACCACACGAACTATGCCCGATGGATACCAGTGCATCTACGGGACATGGCAGAACTGGCAAACAAACATCCAGACGTCTTCACAGAGTTTAGCAAGGGACACTTCACAGTCCAGAAGACCAAGAGGATCTTTTCAGCAATCCCTCTTGACCAAGGACATGAGCAGAACAACGCGTATGTCAAGGGTGATGGAGGAGCCATCGGCCTCACAGACAATCCAACTGCACTGAGGCGCTGGATGGTTGCCGGACCGGAGGTTGCTAGAGTGATTGTGGAATTTGACGACTTCAATCTGCATCCACACGATCAAGAGGAGACACGTCACCACTTGCTAACCAACATTATGATCTGTAGACATTCATAATTCTGGTGACCAGATTTGAAAAGTTCGGAATCATAATTAACATAGTGTGGCAAAATCTACGTTATTGTATTACATGTATGTACTGCAGGATTACACAAGTACTGTGCCTAGAGACTGGGCTTTTGGTCGACTATATAACTACAATCTGACCATACTGTAAACTTCCCGTACTCTGTGTATTATTTTGACTAGCAATTTTGCCAGCAATTTGAAATAAAAAAGCAACTTGAGCAATTAAAGTGTGTTCCTGAAATCAGGTACTGGTTATTAGAGGTATTATGTCATTGAGTATTGAAATCTTCATCAAATGTCCACTTTTTCCACAAAATGGCGGCCAGTTTGGGGGCCATTTTTGAGAAGATTCATCTAAATATCTGTTAAACATTTATTGATGTTAATTCTGATGTAAAAAAAGGGAATTTTGGCCCATCTAGCACCAAACTAACGACACATAATGAAGTCTATGTAATGACGCTAATGTTAAATGGCGGCCATTTTGAACAATGGCCGCCATATCTTCCTAAGGGCTAATCTTGAATGCCTCCATATCCAAAAATGTTTAGAATATATTAATCTACATGTGTGCCAATTTTGGTGCTTTTAGACCAATTTGAACAATTGGTCTGCTATGCCGCTGTACTATTGATAGATATCTGCCTGGTGCAAATTATGGGGGATGGAGTTTATCGACCTTAACAAAACTCGAAAGTATGATTATAAGTTGGTCAAGGAAAGATGGGTAATGCAGATGCTTTATTTAGATTTCCAGTAGACAAAGCACCAGAAGAGTATGATGATAGTATATTGCTAGTTTCAGTATATGATGTACCCATTACAGCCAAGGATATTGCACATAATACCAAGAAAGACCCAATACTTTGTAAGGTTTTAGAGAGTTTAATGACAGGTAGAGACTTATGTGGACAGGAGGTAAATTGTAAAGTCTATAAAAATATATGGAGTGCATTGAGTATAGCACAAGGTTGTATAATGAAAGGGTCAAGAGTAATTATTCCTAGTTCACTGAGGAATAAGGTTTTGTCTGAAATACATGCTGATCACCAAGGTATTGTCAGGTCAAAGTCTATTGCAAGAACTTTTGTCTGGTGGCCAGGTGTAAATAGAGACATTGAATTATTTATAAGAAATTGTATGAATTGTGCTACGCAACAGAACAACCCTTAATTTGCTAGAATGCACCCTTGGGAATTACCCAGGTATCCATGGCAAAGAGTGCACATAGATTTTGTAGGTCCTTTCTTAGGTTATTTGTTTTTGATAGTTGTAGATGCTTACAGTAAGTGGCCAAAAGTAATCCCAATGAAGACAACAACTTCTTACGCCATAATTCAAGAATTAATCGAAAATTTTTCTACTCGTGGAATTCCAGAAAGAATTGTAACTGATAATGGTCGACAGTTTACCTCACGGGAATTTAAAATTTTTTGTGAAGTAAATGGTATTAGACATACATTTTCAGCTACATATCACCCTTCCACGAATGGAGAGGTTGAAAGATTTTTTCAAATATTTAAGCATAACATGAAATATAGAAAGGCAAATTTAAATAACAAATTTTTTAATGTGTCTAAGTTTTTATTGTCTTATAGAACAACACCACACATCACAATAGGTGTGACACCATCAAATTTGTTAATGGGGAGGAGGATTAGGTGTAAGTTAGATTTGTTGTATCCAAGTTTGCAAAGTAATTTAGAAGAAAAGGGGTATAAGCAATTAGAAAGTCTCCCAAAAGTAGGACATTTTTCCCCTTGTTCTGATGTCATGGTAAGATCATACAATACTCCAGAAAAGTGGGTACCAGAAGAAATTGTAAAAGAGATAAGAAATTTACATTATGATGTTCAAGTTGGTGGAAATATTGTAAAACGTCATGTTGATCAGTTACAGCCATTAAAAATTTTTTTGTAGATTATGTGAATGTTAGAAATGAGGAATTTTCAGTAGTTAAATCAAATATTAACCAAGACGCTCAAACATCAGATGTAGATTCAGAATCTATTCATGTACCAGTACAGGATGAAGTTAGAGTACTTCCCTATAGGATGAATAGAGGGAAGCCCCCTGAGAGATTAGATTTGTAGTTTTGTACAATGTTAAGTTAAGGGGGAGGAGACTGTTATGTACTTTGTACTGTAATACTATATGCGCTACGGGTATTAAGAGTAATAATTGTACAGTATTCCATTGTTAGAACGTGTTTCAGCACAGTTCATGGGAGTAGTAGCGTATGTTATGAAGGATTTAATCATTTATTAATTGCCCTAAAGTTAGGGTGGGATTTTTTTTTACTTTTGTATTGCAGTAGGATTCGATCTTTTTGAGAGCGATGCTCAATTTTGTTTTCTCTACAGTATGTATGTGTACGAGTTTTGTTTACATATTCTCACTCGAGAGTCAGAAGTTGTTGAGACACGATTGAGAGCTGAGGAGCAATGTAATCACAAGTACATTAAATCTTATTTAAGAATACCAACGTATCATTACTTCCCACCAAGAAGAATCTACGACGTAAAAATGAGATAATAAACAACACTAATGAATGGATATTACTCCAGGTATGTATGAAGCTATCATTTCACTTGGGATAACCAATACCATACAGAAGAATTTTCGAACGTGTACAGTACAAGTTCTACAATGTAACTTGAGCCCAACGGAAATGATGTTGGCATTGTTACTTTGTAGAGTCGAACACTTATTTTATTAATGGTTGAGGGAAATCATTCCAGGAAGATCTCCACGTATTAGATATCCAGATCCTTACCTGGGGGGACTGGAGAACCAATGCTTCCTCGCCAAGAAATCAGAATACTGCAGTGATAAAGTTCATCAATCATCATACGTTAACGTTCAGAGATTACTCAATATCGGCTTTATTATTATCAATATCACATCAGTGTTCAGGTGCTACACCTGGCACAGGATAGTACACTCCAACTGAGAGAGCTGAATAAAGTTAGAAGTAGAGACAATAATACAAGAGCATGAGTGGGGGCAATACTATATGGGTTAAGGTGTAATAAAACTAACCTTTGAAAGTTTGGGTCTCACTGTATATAAGAGACACTTATAATTGTATGATTATAACCTAACCAGTATAGTACAGTACCTGTAATTGAATAACCCTCTGGATGAAATTATTTAAGACATAAGTATATGTAAATATTTTAGTTTTTTTTATGAATATCCTGATTTTATAAAATACTCAATATCAGTTTCATTCTTGAAAAAAGGGTGTTTTATTTTCTCTAATGCACATATCCAAAGTGAGCCTATGAACAGCATAAAATGTTTATAAAATTGGATTCAGGGTTTTTTCCAAATTATTCAATTTAGACCATTAATAGCATTTTCAAAATAAGCTAAAAATATGAAAACGTTCAGTTAAAATCAGAATATATTTGCTATATACTTTGTACTGTAATACTATATACGCTACGGGTATTAAGAGCAATGTTGCACAGTATTGCATTGATAGAACATGTTTTAACATAGTTCATGAGAGTAGTAGTATATGTTATGAAAGATTTAATCATTAATTAATTGTCCTAGAGTTAGGATGTGATTCTTCTTACTTTTGTATTGCAGTAGGATTCAATCTTTTTTAGAGTGATGTTCATTTGTTATTTTTGTATCGTTGTGTACGAATTTTGTTTACATATTCTCACTCGAGAGTCGCAAGATGATAGAAAAGATCAGAGATGTAAGCCTGAGAGAAATTAAATGTATTTTAATAAGAAGTCTGTGATTATATCCCATCCAACCTAGAAGACAAGTCGGCGAAGATGCTGGGATAAAAGGATTCATTCTCATCTAACTACTGTATTATTATTCCAGGTATGTTTGAGTGCAGTAATCAACCACTAACTCCTTTTGATAACCAATACAAAACTGGCGACAGAAAACGGAACCCATGCAGAAAAGCAGCAGCAGGAAAACAACTAGATGTAACCCCATGCAGCAGGAATGCAATAAACAAGAGGAAAGCCACAACCCCATTTTCACATTCAACTTCAATTTCAAGAAAGAAGCAAACATGCTATATGATTTTGGTAATACGAAGTAAGATGGGACTGAAATTTATAACCAGTAAGCATTAGGTGGTAAAATTTCACCATAAGACAATGATAGTTTACATAAAACAAAAAGTGTAAAGTTGGTTGCTTAAACACACAAAACGTGCAATTGATATAGAAATTGGACTAGAATTAACTTTTATTTAATTTTGTAGATTTCATTTGCCTAACCTGATTCAGGTAAGAACTCAAAATGCCTCTGGACATCGAACATCCAGAGAAGTTCAGCATTGTTGTAGAACCCAATTCTGTTGCAACACTTTGGATACAGTGTTGTGAGGAATTTAAGATTTACACTGAAGCTTTAGGTAGTATGAAAGATGCACAGAAGGCATTATTACCGCACACAGCCGGTAGAGAGGTTGGAGAAGTGTTTAGGGCACTACAACCTACCGATGACACTAGTGAAACTACGATTAAGGCTCTTACCACAAATTTTGCCCCTCAGGTTAATAAATTTTTTTAAAGGTATCAATTTACAGTACAGGCATATCAGAACGACCAAGAGAGTCTAGATGCATTTGTGACTAGACTTAAAAATTCATCTGTTTCGTGTGAATTTCTAGAATTAGAAAATGTTATCATAGATCAAGTTATTGCCCATTGCACATCACGAGAGCTAATAGAAAAAAATCATTGCAAGATAAAGATTTAACACTAGAGAAGGTATTGATTATAGACAGAGCTCTAGAAACATCAAATAGGCAAAGTAATATAATATGTAATTCTAAAAACAATAGAATGGAAAATTCTAAAATTAACAAGATAGGCTCAAAGTTGAAAGACAATGAGAATCAGAGGAAGAATACGTCAAAGCCTAGTCATAGGAAATTGCTGAACTCTAGTGCTCACAAATATCAGAATCAGACCTATACACAGAAGCAACAGGAAAAAGCCAAATGCTATAGGTGTGGTAAAACTGATCATCTTACATACGAAGCATGGAAATGCCCTGCTACAGGACAAACATGCCAGAATTGTAAAAAGACAGGACATTTTTCAAATGTTTGTAGATTCCCTAAACAGTATGCAAAGAAAATAAATGCAGCAGTTGATACGATAGATCAAGAGAATAATACGAAAAATATTCATGATAATCAGGATAGGTCAGAAACTGATTTTGCGTTTCGCATTAATTCTGTCAACAAAGGTGCAAAGAAACATATATTGGTAAAAATTATCATAAACGATAAACCAATTGTAATGCAATTTGACACAGCAGCTGATATATCAATAATGTCTGAGAAAACAGCCAAAACCATTCCTAATTTGGGATTAGAAGGTAAAAATTGAGTCTTGAAAGGTTATGTTTTTGATATTCAGGTAATAGGTGCTTCGAACATAGAGGTACAGTATAAAGATCGTAAGTTAAACAGAATGCCATTAGCGGTAGTTAAAGGTGAAGAACAAACTTTACTAGTTTTGGATTGGTTACAGTATTTAAAATTAGATTTGCCTAGTGTTTTGAAGGTTACAGGTAGACAATATGAACACAAGAATGAAGTGTCCGTGGATAATATTCTATCATAGTTTCAAGACGTATTGGAAGATAAAGTTGGTACAGTAATGAACGCAAAGGCAATTTTAGTTTTAAAATCAAATAGTACTCCTAGATTTTTTGCTTCAAGACCAGTACCATATGCATTGAAAAGTGCAGTTGAATCGGAAATCAAAAGGTTATAAAGTGAAGGTTCTTGGGAAAAAGTTACATACTCATATTGGGGTATACCATTAGTTCCTATTGTGAAGCAAAATGATCAGGTTAGGTTATGTAGAGATTACAAGGTTACGTTGAATCTACAGTTTCAGGTAGCTCAAAATCTATTACCAAATCCAAAAGACATGTTTGCAACTATGGCATGATGTACTGTATTTTCTAAGTTAGATCTTAGACAAACATTTCAACAGCCTCCCATGGATGAAAATTCACAAGAACTATGTACATTAAATACATCCTTAGGTCTGTATAGGCCAAAGAGATTGCCTTATGGAGTAGCCAGCAGTCTAGCTATATGGCAACAAACTGTGGATAAGATTTTTTCAGGAATGCAAGGAGTAATAATTTTCATAGATGATATTTTAGTCCGGTAAAAGATAGAAGAGAACATAGAGAAAGATTACGGGCAGTTCTGAAGAAGTTGAAGGAACATAATATTAGAGTAAATAAGAACAAATGTATTTTAAAAGTTGATTCAGTGGAATACTTAGGTTTTATAATTAATGGCAAAGGTATTCACAAGACTAAGGAGAAAATTAAAGCAGTGAAATCAACAAAGGTACCAGAAAAGGTTCAGGAATTACAATCATTTTTAGGTTTAGTAACATTTTATGGAAATTTCATTCAGAATTTATCTACAATCACACATCCATTGTATAACTTACTGAATAAGGGTGTAATGTGGAATTGGATAAAGGATTGTCAGGAATCTTTTGAAAGAATCAAACAAGAAATAACATCACCTACATTTCTAGTACATTTTCAAATGGATTTACCAGTTAAATTAGTTTGTGATGCATCGAACATAGGTTTAGGTGCAGTATTATCTCATGTAATGCCGGGTGGAAGAGAAAACCCAATCGCTTTCACTCCTAGAGTATTGAACAAGGCAGGAAAGAATTACTCTATAATAGAAAAAGAAGGTTTAGAATTAGTGTATGGAGTTAAGAAATTTCTTATGTATCTTTATGGAAGAAAAAAGTTCACAATATTGAGTCCAAAAGCAAGTTTACCTTCGTTTGTAGCTGCAAGACTACAACGTTGGGCAATTACGTTAGCCGGATACCATTATAGTATAGAATAACGTTCTACATTAACGATGGATAATGCAGATGCTTTATCTAGATTTCCAGTATTCAAAGCACCAGAAGAGTATGATGACAGCATATTGCTAGTTTTAGTATATGATGTACCCATTACAGCCAAGGATATTGCACATAATACCAAGAAAGACCCAATACTTTGTAAGGTTTTAGAGAGTTTAATGACAGGTAGAGACTTATGTGGACAGGAGGTAAATTGTAAAGTCTATAAAAATATATGGAGTGCATTGAGTATAGCACAAGGTTGTATAATGAAAGGGTCAAGAGTAATTATTCCTATTTCACTGAAGAATAAGGTTTTGTCTGAAATACATGCTGATCACCAAGGTATTGTCAGATCAAAGTCTATTGCAATACCATACCTTTGTCTGGTGGCCAGGTGTAGATAGAGACATTGAATTATTTGTAAGAAATTGTATGAATTATGCTACGCAACAGAACAACTCTCAATTTGGTAGAATGCATCCATAGGAATTACCCAGGTTATTTGTTTTTGATAGTTGTAGATGCTCACAGTAAGTGGCCAGAAGTAATTCCAATGAAGACAACAACATCTTACACAACTGTTAAAAAATCAATGAAAAAATTTCCTACATATGGAATTCCAGAAAGAATTGTAACTGATAATGGTCCACAATTTACCTCACAGGAAATCAAAGTTTTCTTACGTGAATGGTATTAAACATACATTTTCGGCATTGTATCATCCTTCCACGAATGGAGAGTCTGAAAGATTTGTTCAAACATTTAAGCATAACATGAAATGCAGAAAAGCAAATACGAATATCATATTTTTTTATGTGTCAAAGTTTTTATTGTCCTATAAAACAACACCACACTTTACAACAGGTGTGACACCATCAAATTTGTTGATGGGGAGGAGGATTAGGTGTATGTTAGATTTGTTGTATCCAAGCTTGCAAAGTAATTTAGAAGAAAAGGGATATAAGCAATTAGAAAGTCTCCCAAAAGTAGGACATTTTTCCCCTTATTCTAATGTCATGGTAAGATCATGCAATATTCCAGAAAAGTGGGTACCAAGAGAAATTGTAAAAGAGATAGGAAATTTACACTATGAGGTTCAAGAAGTAGTAAAATCAAATATTAACCAAGATGCTCAAACATCAGATGTAGATTCAGAATCTATTCATGTTCCAGTACGGGATGAAGTTAGAGTACTTCCCTATAGGATGAATAGAGGGAAGCCCCCTGAGAGATTAGATTTGTAGTTCTGTACAATGTCAAGTTAAGGGGGAGGAGACTATTGTGTATTTTATACTGTAATACTATATACGCTACGGGTATTAAGAGTAATGTTGCACAGTATCGCATTGATAGAACATGTTCCAGCATAGTTTATAAGTGTAGTAGTATATGTTATGAAAGATTTAATCATTAATTAATTGTCATAGAGTTAGTATGTGATTCTTCTTACTTTTGTATTGCAGGAGGATTCAATCTTTAATACAGTGATGCTTATTTGTTATTTTTATATTACTGCGTACGAGTTTTGTTTACATATTCGTACTTGAGAGTCGCAAGATGTCAGAGAAGATTAGAGATGTAACCCTGGGAGAAATTAAATGTAATATAAGAAGTCTCTGATTATATCCCATCTAACCTAAAAGACAAGTCGGCGAAGATGCTGGGATAAAAGGATTCATTCTCATCTAACTACTGTAATATTATTCCAGGTATGTTTGAGGGCAGTAATCAACCGCTAACTCCTTTTGATATCAAATACAAAAATTTTCATAGCTTGATAAGCCTTCCTTTAACCCTGGATAGGTACGGTCCTCGGACACCCCTTTAAGGGTATACTCGGACGCGAACGACCCCGACGCCAAAAAAAATTCTTGAAAAATCAGTTTTTGCAGTAACCTCCTTTTTTCTTTTGCCAAAAAAAACTTCAATGAATGCTTAAAACAACTGTAAAGATAAATACTACTCATCTGCAGAAAAACTATTTATTATAAATATTTTAAAAAATTAAGTAGAAAAAAAAAAGACCTGACATAAAAATTCATAAAAAAAAAGTTTATACATATATACACAAATCCTTTTAGGAATTGATTCTTGAATGTTTAGGACACATCTTGATGTATTTTGGATGAAGTCAGACCCATGGAGGTGAAGATCTGAAATGAGAAAAAAAGGGTAACTTTTTTTGGCCAAAAAAATTTGTCCAAATTTCATGAATTTTTTTGGGTACCCAAATGAAATAGGAAGTGGCTAATTCTTTTAGGGAATAAACATATGTTATCCTAAAATAGAAATATGTAAAAAAATCTTCATTATTTTGTAAATTACATTTATATCAGGGGCCATATCTAAAGGTAATTTTTTGAGTACTTAGAAATTTCGTAAAAAAATACATATATTTAATATATAATATGATATTTATGCAGGTAAAAATATACCAAAATATCACAAATTCTATAGGGAACAAGAATATATATAGATAGGGCAGCTTACGCTTCGGATATGTCCACAAAATGGCCGCCAACCACACTGACTCAGACTCCCTAATCTGCCACTTGAAATGTAGGAAGGGTATGTCAATTTCAAGGTGTTATTTACTAATCTAATTATTATTGGATATGCATAAAAATTGTATGGTGGGTTGCTGGATAATTGTCGATTATTTTACGACTATAAAATTAAAATTCTGACCCAAAAAAAATTTTTTGAAGGGAAATAAAATCGAAAAAAAAAATGTAAAACAATATTTTAGCTAAAAAAACTTGATGATATTCAATAAAAAAAAAAAGTAAACAAAATTTTCCGACAAATAAACATCTAGAGGAATCATTACTCTGTGATAGTTCCTTAGTACGTAGTAATTTTGAAAGAATTGGGAAAAAACGAAAAAATGGCAATCACAGGAAAATCGAACACATACCTATATATACGCCATATCTGGCTAAAAAAAGAAGATAGGCATGGGTAGCCAGATCATCTAGAAACACTTTCCAACACTATAAAATTATAAGTTTTGCGACACTACTTGCCAATTCCTTACGGTAACATGACTAAGCAAAAAAATGCAAAACAAATAAAAAGGGGCACTCGTGGAAAAATGGCCATTCTAATATACGGCATTTCAGAAAAAAAAAATTTCAGCCACGTGCTAGGCAAACCATCAAGGCATATTTTCCGACAAATAAACATATAAATGAAATATTACTCTGTGATAGTTCCTTAGTACGTAGTAATTTTGAAAGAAATGGGAAAAAACGAAAAAATGGCAATCACAGGAAAATCGAACACATACTTATATATACGCCATATCTGGCTATAAAAAAAATAGGCATGGGTAGCCAGATCATCTAGAAACACTTTCCAACACTATAAAAATATAAGTTTTGCGACACTACTTGCCAATTCCTTACGGTAACATGACTAAGCAAAAAAATGCAAAACAAATAAAAAGGGGCACTCGCGGAAAAATGCCCAACATTCTAATATACGGCATCTCAGATAAAAAAAAAGACATGCACGTGTTAGCCCAACCATCAAGGCACACTTTCTAACACATAAACATGAAAAAAAAATCAATAATATACGGCAATTCCTTACTACGTAGTAAATTTTTACAAATATTGAAAAAAAACAGAAATTGGCAACCGCAGTTAAATACCCAATATACCAATAACTACGTCGTATCTGACAAAAACTAAATCACGCATGGGTAGCCAGATCATCTAGACACACTTTCCAACATTAAAAAAGCAAAAGTTTTACGACACTATTTCGCAATATCTTACGGAAAAATGACTTGGCAAAAAAATGAAAAAAAATGAAAAAGGGAGACTCGCGGTAAAATGCCCGACATTCTAATATACGACATCTCAGATAAAAAAAAAGACATGCACGTGTTAGCCCAACCATCAAGGCACACTTTCTAACACATAAACATGAAAAAAAAATCAATAATATACGGCAATTCCTTACTACGTAGTAATTTTTACAAATATTGAAAAAAAAACAGAAATTGGTAACCGCAGTTAAATACCCAATATACCAATAACTACGTCGTATCTGACAAAAACAAAGTCATGCATGGGTAGCCAGATCATCTAGACACACTTTCAAACACTAAACAAGCAAAAGTTTTACGACACTATTTGGCAATATCTTACGGAAAAATGACTTGGCAAAAAAATGAAAAAAAATGAAAAAGGGGCACTCGCGGTAAAATGGTCCTCGTGGTGATGAACGACCTTTTAACTAAAAAAAAAAACATGCACATGGTAGCCAAACAATCCACCAAGACTTTCCACAACTGATAACCTATACAAGTTGCACCATTCTACGACAATTTCATAATACGTAATAACTTTGATAATTATGCAAACTACCTTAGAAGGGTAAACTCGGACGCGAACGACCCCGACGCGTCTCAGAAATCGGGGAAGGAGTACAGCTACAGCAATGCACATCTGGACACTACTAGAGCGTGTAGGGGAGACACCTCCTGCAGGTCGATCACCCACAAATTCAGTCACGGGGGTGAGTCACGTGAGAAAAACCTGTTTTTTTTTGACGCTCGGGGTCGCGAACGACCCACCGTACCTATCCAGGGTTAAAAATGGACAAAGCTACCTAATGAAAAACTGTAGGCTAACTAGCTTATATTGTAGATTTGTGCAGTTTTAGATACAAATTAAAAATATGATTATTCCATAGGCAAGGGGATATTCAAAAACAGCAAAATAAGATATAAATGGGAATAATCAATCAATACAAAGACTACCACGTGCGCAAAAGAATGTTCATTGCCAGATAGAACATGAAGATACCTAAATAAAAGTTGCCAATATATTCTTTTATCTAAGCTGTGAAATGTTGCCACATATATCCCTTTACTGACTCACGAGTTCAGAGATAGGTCCTAGAGTCCGGGATGATGCTTGAATCTTCTGAAGTTCCAATGGTAGGGTCCCTTAAGGTTCAGATGCATTCCTTTTAAGCCTCAGTCTTGGTGACCCTTTTCAATTCTACCATTAGGTAATAACATTACTATAGTCCATTTCTTTTAGCGAGTCATATTTGCACCGACTCGCAGCGGTGCTCTTTTAGCTTGGAAAAGTTTCCTGATCGCTGATTGGTTGGACAAGATAATTCTAACCAATCAGCGACCAGGAAACTTTTCCAAGCTAAAAGGGCACCGGTGCAAATATGACTCGCTAAAAGAAATGGACTATAGGAGGTTATTCAAGTGGGGACTTTTGATGCAGTTGAGATCCTATAAGAGGCCCTTTAATCGGAATAATCCAAGATGATGCTACTAGGAATATCTTAATAACTTCAAACCTGGACCCAAATGTAAAAGTTATTTTCTTATCATCCAACACCACTTCTTTTATACAATAAATTAACCAAGGTATCATAGCAATCTTCAAGAGGTACTATTTATAGTGTACCTTATGCCAGGCAGTTGTTGCTACTTCGGCAGAGAACGATATAAATATTCCTGAGTTTAGAAGGACTACAATATTTATCAGACTGTGTTAAACATACGTGCTTCTTTGACCGAAGTGACTCAAACAACAATGAATAGTGTATGGAAGAAACTCTGCTCTCAATTCTTTCATGATTTTAAAGGTTTTACTGAGCAACTAAAGGACATACAGAGTAATTTGGTATCCTTTAGTGAAGAAGTGGAGATGGAGTTCAGAGAAAAAGATTTTAAACAGGTAATCAAGGCTCACAAGCAACCAATGACTAACGAAGAATTGTTGGAGTTAAAGGAACAACAGAAAATTAAAGAGAGTATTCCTGATCAAGAACCAAGGAACTCTTAGGTAAAAGAAATGAAGCTGGGTTTTTACCATTCATCCAAGTGTTTGTCAATCTTTGAGCTCCAGGATTCTTAAAATTCTTACCCGTCTTAATATATTTATAATTTTTTCTATTTGTTTCTCATATGTAGTTTTTTAATTTTATTTTCTATTTCTTTTCTGCACTGAGCTGCTCTCCCTGTTGAAGCTTTGAGCTTGTAACATCCAGATTTTCCAACTAGAGTTGTAGCTTGGGTACAAATGATAATGATCCTATGAAATCATAGCTGTACTTATGTTTTATTCTTCTTCTTTACCTCTATTTCATATTATTTTCAAATCATAACCGAAATCTTTCAACATTTACTTTATTTTGCAACACGAAGACTTCGCAGATGCACCTTTGCACTGGATTGCCTACTCAGCTCCGGACTTGAATTCAATGCACCCAGTTAGGTCTAGTCCTATGGCCACTCCTAGATATGGGGTATACTCTGAAACTTATAAGTTTATTGTCCCTTTAAGTTCTGACCAATATCTTTTAACTGAAGTGTTTCAGTCCTTGACACGCATTATATTGCCATTCCTAGGTTTATGGTTTTGTGTTTAAAAGCCTTTCCACTTGCAATTTATTACTCTTCAGACTTCAAGTTCCACGTACAGTACTACATCAAATTTGTGTATTGTACATCTGCTGTCCCTGTTGCATCTCTTTCATATTCACTTTAACCTGGTAGTCTGAGATATACATTCATACAAATGCATCTAGAGAATATATATATATATATATATACATATATATATATATATATATATATATATATATATATACATATATATATACATATATATATATATATATATATATATATATATATATATATATATATATATATATATACATACATATATATATATATATATATATATATATATATATATATATATATATATATATAACTTGTATGTATATATATATAACTTGTATATATATATATATATATATATATATATATATATATATATATATATATATATATATATATATATATATATATAAAACTTGTATATATATAAATATATATACATATATATATATATATATGTGTGTGTGTGTGTGTGTATAAAACTTATATATATATATATATATATATATATATATATATATATATATATATATATATATATACATATATATATATATGAATATATATATGAATATATATATATATGTATGTATAAAACCTATATATATATATATATATACATATATATGTATCTATGTATATATATATATATATATATATATATATAACTTGTATATATATATAGATATATATATATATATATATATATATATATATATATATATATATATATATATATATAACTTGTGTATATATATATATATATATATATATATAACTTGTATATATACACACACATATATGTATATATATATATATATATATATATATATATAGATATATATATATATATATATATATATATATATATGTGTGTGTGTGTGTGTGTGTGTATGTGCGTATCTTTGTATGTGTGTGTGGATTTATTTTCACGTTTTATCTATATCTTTTCTATTTTTATTCATCCTGTCCATGGTTTATTTTAGATACCCGTCTCCTTCCGTTTTCAAATTTACTTTTCATCACTCGTTATCACCCTTTGATGTTCATGACGTCACCTAGGCAAGATTTCCACGGTATTGACTCTGATGTCCATGTGAAATTTTTTATGGATCCTGTTTCCTTAAGCACCGTATTCTATGAATTGTACACTGGAACTTATATCTATTTCAATTAGGCTAATGCATATCTTCTTAATTCCAAGTCTGTGTCAGTTTAGGAATTTCAAGGTCAATTGTGAACAGATTCTTCGGTTTCAATTTTCACAAAATTATTGTATATGTCAGACAGTTAGATATTCATTTGCAGGAGTCACAAGATTATTTCTTGTATATATGTCTATTCTTTATAGATACCATTCAAGACCTTTGCTTCTACATTAATCCAGATTTTTTATATCCAACATGGCACTTCAAGTTTTGCCGATGCATGTTTGCCTTCACCTGTCTGAATTACACCACCAAGTGAGTAGGTGCTCAGTTTCAAATTATCTACCTGATTTTTTATATCATGTTAAGTCTATGAGGCAAATATCAAATTTCATTAACCTTTGTGCCCCGTCATGAGCGACCTACCGATTAACTTACTCGTGTATTCAGGAGAACCACTTGTGGGATGGCTGGTTGGTTGTAGACTGATCTTCGTCAGGCAGTTGAATTAGTGGGACTTCAAAAGTTCAAACTAGCAGCAAATGTTTTTATGTTGAACAGGCTAACATAGGCTTCTCTCTATAATTTATATATGAAAGGTCTATTTTAATGTTGTTACTGTGGAGAATTTATCTTTATATAAATGTTTGAGTGGGAACTTAGTCCGAGAAAGGCTCCCTACGTCAGACACACAAAGATCATAAGGGGAGGATAATGAGCACTTACACTCGGGGCACAAACACCCTGCTAATAACTTTACTGACTCAGTTCACTAACCGTCACTCTTAAATACTAAAGGGGGAAATTTTACTGTCCAGAGGCCGGAGAACTGCACATGTGAAAATAAAAATAATTTATGTCCTACTCTAGCTTTGTCAGGTCTATAGTCATCATCACTCTTAGGCTCTGTTTCGGCTACGTCCCAGTGACCCCAGTTAGATGCTGGACAGGAATCTTACGTTAATGCAATTAGAGACAATAAAAAAATGGGAGCAGTGGAGTATAAACGTATAAAGTAAAGTTAAATGGGGATCTTCACCTTCTAAGCTCTAAGTTAAAGAGCGTACACTCGCTGATACCAACTTACCTATATCTACAGTGGGTTACTCTCAACATCTTGGGTGCTTCTGACCTGTCCCATAGAATAAATTGGTAAAATTCATATAAGGGGGTTAAAGATACCAAAGTTTGTAATCTATTCCAAATAATTTATTACAACAAAAAAGAATCAGAGTAACTCATTAATGATTTATTCACATAGCAAAATAAATAATTGAAAAGAGTATCAGTAACTCAATTATGATTTATTCACATGGCAAAATGAATAAGTGAAAAGAGAATCAGTTTACAACTCAAAATATTGAAAATATTAAACGAAATTAACTCGTGGGATTAACCCTCAAACGGAATAAAGATAATCAAAATGTTCTGATAAACAATTTGTGCGGTAGGCTGCTGTGAGGTCCCAACATGTGGTCAGTGACCTCAAGCAATTACCAAGACCAAAAATTATAAGTACATTAATTTCTATGCACGCACGAAGGAGCTAGCCAAACTGTTGACGGAGCCAAGCAAAGACCGGCTTCCTGTTAAACCTTCTAACTCTGGACTAAACAACAATTCAACTACAAAATTGGCTAAGCCCTTCCCTAGAACAACCAGTGATGCTCTTAAGCTGAAGACATCATCCATACCAACCCACAACCCAGCAAAACCCACTCAGAAGCATGCACCGGAGCCTGCCAGAGCTCCCCCACTAGCAGGTAACTCTGTTCGGTACAATTGTGTTTTCTGTGACCCCAATGGTCACTCATCTACAAAACGCCCCCGGTTCTCCGATTCAAATAGTCGATTGATGCGGCTGAACCAACTAGGCTGTTGCACTAAATGTTTTTCGATGCAACATGTTTGCCCATCACACCAGCCCATTGCTGATTCTCATTTTAACTATTATTTTTTAGCAAGCCAGAATAGGTAGGATTGTTGTATATATAAACTCCCTTAGAGCAGCAAGATTTCTCTAAAGTATTTAGTACAAAATCCTGCCTCCTATGCACTCCTTGGAACAATATATTACCCTGTCCTAAAGTCCCGATATGGCATCTCCACTGGGTTACCTTGCGCATGATGACTCTCACCTGTCTGGAAAGGTGAAGCGAGGTGATCCCTATCAACTTTAACCTCAGCCCATTCGTTCAGAGGCTGCTGTGACCGACTGACCACCCTGGTCAGTGAACCCGTGCACCTCTGGGTCACCCCCACCCCCTCTTCCTAAAACTCGACTCGCAGAGGAGTCCTGCCGGTCGGAGAGATAGAGAAGAAGAAGAACCTGGTAAACCTTAATTACCACAAACGAGGATTCTTGGGGTGAGCTAGTCAAGAGTGCAAAGTGCTAACTTGTGCAATGTTCCTGTCAACAGGCATTGAAGGGCAAAGGACAGTCCTCCAAGGAGTGCAAGTACTACAAAAGTGGCCACTTACTTATTCCCCCATTTTTAGCTTAGACTAATTTTAACTTGATAGGGCAATCTGGCATTTACATAATTCGGACTGTGTGTGGTGGGATTGTGTGTATATATTTTTTCGATATCATTTTTGCTTTTATGACTAGCACAGTCTCTAGGTCACATGGGCCACGTTTCCGACCCAATTTTGATTATTAATCATTGCAGACCACGTGTCTACCCAACCCTTTTTCATTATTTTGAATTGCTTTTTATTTTGACACCATTTTTGTGTTTGTTAAGATGACCGTTTTCTTTTAATGTAAATCTGTGAAATAAATCAATATTAGGTTAATTAAACCTCCTTCGTATTTTTGCTCCCTCATTCATTTCAATGTGCAAATTATGAATATTTGATCACGGGACAGATTACCCGATATTTGAAAGGAATAAGCCCAAGTAAGTCTATAAGTGGTTTCAGCAAGGAACTTTGTATTAATATATCTGATTCGAAGGTAAAGATCCATATCTTTAACTTTTAAACTTTACTTTACATCACTACTACCATTTGTTGTTTTTGTCTCTAACAACTTTAACGTAAGATACCTGTCAGCATCTCACTGGAGTCACTGGGACGGAGTCGGAACAGAGCCTGAGAGTGCAAGATGACTATAGACCTGACAAAGCTAGAGTAGGCCATAAATCACGTTTATTTTCACGTGTAGAGTTCTCAGGCCTTTGGACAGTAAAATTTCCCCCTTTTGCATTTAAGAGTGACAGTTAGTAAACTGTGGCAATAAAGTTATTAGCAGGGTGTTTGTGCCCCGAGTGCAAGTGCTCATTATCCTCCCCTGTTGATCTATGTGTAACTGCCGTAGGGAGACTTTCCTGGACTAAGTTCCCACTCAAATATATAAAAATTCTCCACAGTTACTGTTATTAAAGTATTTAATATCAATTGTTCATTACTTCTCTTGTATTCCATTTATTTCTTTATTACCTTTCCTCACTGGGCTCTTATTCCCTGTCGGAGCCCTTGGGCTTATACCATCTTGCTTTTCCAACTAGTAATAATAATACATATAATAAGGGTTGGTAATGGTAACGCAAAAGAATCTAACAACTGGTTTAATTTAGATTGTGAGTGTGTGTGTGTGTGTGTGTGTGTGTGTGTGTGTGTGTGTGTGTGAAAGTGTGTGTGTGCGCGCGTATTCAACATAGATCCTTTGTATATAAACCTTTGCACTAAGTATTCTTAATTTCAGTGGAAAATATCTTCTTATGAAGAACAAGCTTATATCCCCCACTTTGTTTGTATTGATAAACCATTTCTCTTTTTATACCAGATAGAACGAGAGCTCTCAAAACGAAGAGTGGTTTGAAGAATAAAGGTAGCCTATATGTTTTGATTTTCACCAGTTTATTAAATCTGCCCGATGTACTGGGCGGATCGCAAGGCCTTGAAGAGGCGAGATTCCCAAAACCTCCCAGGAGTTAACTAAAATACGGCGACAAAATTTACAATTTTATTATAAAAATAAACTCTGATACAAGACAAACAACATTCTTAAGCATCCACACGACTTAATGAAAAACAAGGCTGACTCTTGGTAATGTAACACGTGCTCTTCAAGCACAAAGTCCACACCGGACTCATTTAAAAAACTGAAAATAGTGACAATTCGAATTCAATTCACAACGAATCACACACCAAATATCCCTATTCTAATTTAACTCAGGATTCAGATCCCCAATCACAAGGATCTCTAAATTAAATTGCGATATAAAAAAACTACATGTCTTTCACACAAATTTACACTACAACCAACCTGGTAACACGAGGTAGAGAGAGGAGACTAACTTTTAAACAACTTATCTTTCGGGGGGACGTTGAAGCAAAGAGAACGAATGAGGGTCGGCAGCTTCGAAGAAAACTTCGTTTTCCCGCGTTAACTAAAGTATCCTTAGAAAAGTGGAGGGAATTCTTAGTTTATCTATTTGCAAGGGGTTTGACAATGCCTTTTCATTTACTACAGGATCGTAAAACAGTTAAGGCTTTTCTTTAAATACAAGGGAAGTCTTAAGGCTTCGGCTGAGGGCCAGAATTTGTCCATAGCCAATGACTTAGAAAGTCCTTGACACTAAACACATACATAAGACATTTTTGTCCTGTTGCCTCAATTTTACGTTAGATTCATCATTGGTAAATTATAAACAGTCAATTTCCATAACACTCGCTCCTTCCCCACCAGGTGGTTAAGATTTAGGTTCCAATACAGTCTTGTATTAACCTCAGTCTCTCGCCCGCGAGATCCTCCAGCCTTTTCCTCATTTGACGTGACGTTCGTGAAGTCAAATGGCAGGACTTTCGAATGGCCAGTTCGAAAATTCCCGACAGTATACATTATCATTCAAAGATTACTATCGTTTGGAAAGTACCTCTCTCTCTCTCTCTCTCTCTCTCTCTCTCTCTCTCTCTCTCTCTCTCTCTCTCTCTCTCTCTCTCTCTCTCTCAGTAATGCAAAATAATGAATTTCATTTTAAACATTTTCTGATCCAAATCTTCAGCAAGGGGGATGTATAAAGAGAAAGAACTGAAAGAAAATAAATAATGAGTGGTGGAGGAGAGATTTAGAAAATTCCTCACCGGTACTACTACCATTGCTACTACTCATGACGATAATAGTTGAAACGGTAATTTTGTAGTGAATTACAGGGCAATGTAACCTAGGAAAAAACTACTGTTTCTTATAGAAGAAATTACGATATCTTCAAAAATGACACTCGTTTCCGTCGCAAATGAATAGTTTCAGAAATATATATACATCTATATCCTACGATAATGGGGGACCCACAGTGGGAACTCAGGGTTTAGGGTGGGGAAAACATACTGGGGAAACGATATATAATTGTTTTCCTATAGTAAATAACATGAATTAACCGAATTTGATGTTCATTTCAATCGGAAACAAACAGATCAACCAATTCGGATAACTTTGAGTTGCACGGTGTCACTTCGGTGTCACTTCTCTTACGAACGAACGATAACATTAGCAACGTTACCAATAATACACAGTGTTACCAACGTTGACGTATGGTACACAGAGTTACCAACGGCACGCTGACATTACTAAAGATAGTAATGATAGATATTTCCATATGTATTTTAAATAATTTCCCGATATAAGTTTTACTCAATATATAAAAAGTACAAAAAGGGCACAGAACCTAACAAACCCACCTAACCTAGCCTAGTAGTATGACAGGTCACAAAATAACATTTGATCTACATCGGACGTTGGCAGCACTGGTTACTGTATTTTTTCATGACAAAATCTTTGTAACGGCGCCTCCAAAGTTTATCCAGATATACTGTTTTGTATTTTCCTCCGGTTATTATAATTTCAAGAAGGTAATGTATAGAGAAGAAAAGGCTTGTTTTACGTTTATATATCGATTCCCCAGTATGTTTTCCCCACCCAAAACCCCAAGTTCCCACTGGGGCTCCCCCAAAATTGGAGGATATAGATGTATATATATTTCTGAAACTATCAATTTGCGACGGGAACGAGTGTCATTTTCGAAGAGAGCGTAATTTTTTCTATAAGAAAAAGTAGTTGTTTACCTAGGTTACATTGCCCTGTAATACACTACAATGAAACCGAAAAAATTACGCTCTCTTCGAAAATGACACTCGTTCCCGTCGCAAATTGATAGTTTCAGAAATATATATATACATCTATATCCTCCAATTTTGGGTAATTTTGTAGTGAATTACAGGGCAATGTAACCTAGGAAAAAACTACTGTTTCTTATAGAAGAAATTACGATATCTTCAAAAATGACACTCGTTTCCGTCGCAAATGAATAGTTTCAGAAATATATATACATCTATATCCTACGATAATGGGGGACCCACAGTGGGAACTCAGGGTTTTGGGTGGGGAAAACATACTGGGGAAACGATATATAATTGTTTTCCTATAGTAAATAACATGAATTAACCGAATTTGATGTTCATTTCAATCGGAAACAAACAGATCAACCAATTCGGATAACTTTGAGTTGCACGGTGTCACTTCGGTGTCACTTCTCTTACGAACGAACGATAACATTAGCAACGTTACCAATAATACACAGTGTTACCAACGTTGACGTATGGTACACAGAGTTACCAACGGCACGCTGACATTACTAAAGATAGTAATGATAGATATTTCCATATGTATTTTAAATAATTTCTCGATATAAGTTTTACTCAATATATAAAAAGTACAAAAAGGGCACAGAACCTAATATGTTTTCCCCACCCAAAACCCCAAGTTCACACTGGGGCTCCCCCAAAATTCCAATTGGGTTTCATTGTAGTGTATTACAGGGCAATGTAACCTAGGTAAACAACTACTTTTTCTTATAGAAAAAATTACGCTCTCTTCGAAAATGACACTCGTTCCCGTCGCAAATTGATAGTTTCAGAAATATATATACATCTATATCCTCCAATTTTGGGGGAGCCCCAGTGGGAACTTGGGGTTTTGGGTGGGGAAAACCTACTGGGGAATCGATATATAAACGTAAAACAAGCCTTTTCTTCTCTATACATTACCTTCTTGAAATTATAATAACCGGAGGAAAATACAAAACAGTATATCTGGATAAACTTTGGAGGCGCCGTTACAAAGATTTTGTCATGAAAAAATACAGTAACCAGTGCTGCCAACGTCCGATGTAGATCAAATGTTATTTTGTGACCTGTCATACTACTAGGCTAGGTTAGGTGGGTTTGTTAGGTTCTGTGCCCTTTTTGTACTTTTTATATATTGAGTAAAACTTATATCGAGAAATTATTTAAAATACATATGGAAATATCTATCATTACTATCTTTAGTAATGTCAGCGTGCCGTTGGTAACTCTGTGTACCATACGTCAACGTTGGTGTCACTGTGTATTATTGGTAACGTTGCTAATGTTATCGTTCGTTCGTAAGAGAAGTGACACCGAAGTGACACCGTGCAACTCAAAGTTATCCGAATTGGTTGATCTGTTTGTTTCCGATTGAAATGAACATCAAATTCGGTTAATTCATGTTATTTACTATAGGAAAACAATTATATATCGTTTCCCCAGTATGTTTTCCCCACCCAAAACCCTGAGTTCCCACTGTGGGTCCCCCATTATCGTAGGATATAGATGTATATATATATTTCTGAAACTATTCATTTGCGACGGAAACGAGTGTCATTTTTGAAGATATCGTAATTTCTTCTATAAGAAACAGTAGTTTTTTCCTAGGTTACATTGCCCTGTAATTCACTACAAAATTACCATTTTTTCTATAAGAAAAAGTAGTTGTTTACCTAGGTTACATTGCCCTGTAATACACTACAATGAAACCGTTTGAAACAGTAGCGTAATCATTACTTTTCCTACATTCTGGCAAACTATATAAAAAGACAATTGAAAAAGATCAAAGCAACTTACTACATAGTAAAAGCACAGTAGTTATGGAACTCATGAAATTTATCGTTTTCTGTTGATATTCGAAATCATAAAACACCAGTATAGAAATGTTTATGGGTAACAAAAGTAAATATTTTTAGGCTTTTAATATGTCGCAAAACGTTTGACTTTATTTATATGACAACTAAGTAATATAAAACAAATTATAAGATTATCTGAAAACTGAGTGTTTGAGAACTTCTAATAAAATTACTAAATAACAATATCTGTATCAAATATAAGTTGCCAGAGCATCATAAAACTTTGATAAATTTATTTTTTTTCCTATCGATTTCAGACATAGCCACGACAATTGCATTTACGGCATTATATTTTCCCATAAAACCATGATAGGCTATCCTTTACTGTGATTCACTAGATTTTTATCTAATCGTATTGTATCATTTTACTGCTAACTTGCGTTAGGTTGTTTATAATACATGTTGTAATATCATGAGTCTATTAAACTCAAAATGTGTGCATTTAAACAATCTGGAGAGAGTCAGTGAAATGGTTTCTTATTTTGTGGAAGATGATGAAAATAACTTAGGAAGATTATGCACAACAAAAGTCATATCGGTCTCTCTCTCTCTCTCTCTCTCTCTCTCTCTCTCTCTCTCTCTCTCTCTCTCTCTCTCTCTCTCTCTCTCTCTCTCTCTCTCTCTCTCTCTCTCTCTCTCTCTCTCTCTCTCTCTATATATATATATATATATATATATATATATATATATATATATATATATATATATATATATATATATATATATATATATATATATATCATTGTCGATTGGTTTCAAATTAGTTTTGCAATATGATGTTTCAATAATCTTTCAATATTGAGTTTCACAAATATTTATTATCCATATGTTGTTTCCACGTGTATTTAAAAAAATCTTTTATCAACCTATGCAAAGGCTTTCCAAGTTATTTTTTCATATTTTTTTTTAATTTTCCATTGCTCATTTAGAGTGTGTTTTAATCAAATATTCCATGGTGTTAATCGTTATTGGCTTTGGAAAAGTTATAGAATGGATACAATAGAATGATTTGATGATAAAATGGGTTTAGTAAGGTAATATAAGCATATAAATATATATATATATATATATATATATATATATATATATATATATATATATATATATATATATATATATATATATATATATATATGTGTGTGTGTGTGTGTGTGTGTGTGTGTGTGTGTGTGTGTGTGTGTGTGTGTGTTTTAATCTTGTGTTGCTCATATCAAAGATGATGACATACTCACATTGTGAAAAAAAAATTTAAATTGCGTGGATTTTACATTCCTGGGGATTGGAGTGCCATCACACCTTCAACAACAGGGAGAAACCTAGGCCTACAATGTTGCGGTTCGTAAACCATCATACGATTTAAGTTCAGATAAATTCTCGGAAATATATATATATATATATATATATAAATGATAAATTTTGCACATTTAGACGTGTTTTTCATATTTAAATAAGCCATATATATTTTTGATACATTAATGTCTGGATTCTCTTAACGACCTCGGGATAAGAGCCCCAGGCAAAATCACACAAACACAAGACCTTGTGACCGGCCGGGAATCAAACCCTGGTCCGGCAAGCTTGTATAGACAGTGACTAAACCACTTGGCCACGAAGAAAGATAAAAGTCAATGACAATTCTTCGGTACTTATACCTGTCGAATTCAGGTGTTTTGTCCTTAGAATTGAAATCACCCCATTTTCACCATCGTAGCTAATTGGTAGTTTGTTACTTGGCATTCGATTAATGATAAATTTTGCACATTTAGACGTGTTTTTCATATTCAAGTAAGCCATGCATATTTTTTATACATTAATGTCTGGATTCTCTTAACGACCTCGGGATCAGAGCCCCAGGCGAAATCACACAAACACAAGAGCTTGTGACCGGCCGGGAATCGAACCCTGGTCCGGCAAGCTTGTCTAGACAGTAACTACCACTTGGCCCAAAGAAAGATAAACGTCAATGACAATTCTTCGGTACTTATACCTGTCGAATTCAGGTGTTTTGTCCTTAGAATTGAAATCACCTCATTTTCACCATCGTAGCTAATTGGTAGTTTGTTACTTGGCATTCGATTAATGATAAATTTTGCACATTTAGACGTGTTTTTCATGTTTAAATAAGCCATATATATTTTTGATACATTAATGTCTGGAATCTCTTAACAACCTCGGGATCAGAGCCCAGGCAAAATCACACAAAGATAAGAGCTTGTGACCGGCCGGGAATCGAACCCTGGTCCGGCAAGCTTGTATAGACAGTGACTACCACTTGGCCCAAAGAAAGATAAACGTCAATGACAATTCTTCGGTACTTATACCTGTCGAATTCAGGTGTTTTGTCCTTAGAATTGAAATCACCCCATTTTCACCATCGTAACTAATTGATAGTTTGTTACTTGGCATTCGATTAATGATAAATTTTGAAGATTTAGACGTGTTTTTCATATTTAAATAAGCCATATATATTTTTGATACAATAATGTTTGGATTCTCTTAACGACCTCGGGATCAGAGCCCAGGCAAAATCACACAAAGATAAGAGCTTGTGACCGGCTGGGAATCGAACCCTGGTCCGGCTAGCTTGTATTGACAGTGACTATCACTTGGCCACGAAGAAATATAAAAGTCAATGACAATTCTTCGGTACTTATACCTGTCGAATTCAGGTGTTTTGTACTTAGAATTGAAATCAACCCGTCTTCACCATCGTAGCTAATTGGTAGTTTATTACTTGGCATTCGATTAATGATACATTTTGCACATTTAGACGTGTTTTTTATATTCAAATAAGCCATGCATATTTTTGATACATTAATGTCTGGATTCTCTTAACGACCTCGGGATCAGAGCCCCAGTCGAAATAACACAAAGACAAGAACTTGTGACCGGCCGGGAATCGAACCCTGGTCCGGCAAGCTTGTATAGACAGTGACTACCACTTGGCCACGAAGAAAGATAAAAGTAAATGACATTTCTTCGGTACTTATACCTGTCGAATTCAGGTGTTTTTTACTTAGAATTGAAATCAACACATCTTCACCATCGTAGCTATTTGGTAGTTTGTTACTTGACATTCGATTAATGATAAATTTTGCACATTTAGACGTGTTTTTGATATTCAAATAAGCCGTATATATTTTTGATGCATTAATGTCTGGATTCTCTTAATTACCTCGGTATCAGAGACCCAGGCGAAATCACACAAACACAAGAGCTTGTGACCAGCCAGGAATCAAACTCTGGTTCGGCAGGCTTATATAGACAATGAATACCACCTGGCCACGAAGAAAGATAAAAGTCAATGACATTTCTTCGGTACTTATACCTGTCGAATTCAGGTGTTTTGTACTTTGAATTGAAATCAACCCATCTTCACCATCGTAGCTAATAGGTAGTTTGTTACCTTACATTCGATTAATGATAATTTTTGCACATTTAGGCGTGTTTTTTTATATTCAAATAAGCCATATATATTTTTGATACATTAATGTCTGGATTCTCTTAACGACCTCGGGATCAGAGCCCCAGGCGAAATCACACAAAGACATCTAATGTGCAAAATTTATCATTAATCGAATGCCAAGTTACAAATTACCAATTAGCTACGATGGTGAAGATGGGTTGATTTTAATTCTAAGTACAAAACACCGGAATTCGACAGGTATAAGTATCGAAAAATTGTCATTGACTTTTATCTTTCTTCGTGGCCAAGTGGTAGTCACTGTCTATATAAGTTTGCCGGACCAGGGTTCGATTCCCAGCCGGTCATAAGCTCTTATCTTTGTGTGATTTCGACTGGGGCTCTGATCCCGAGGTCGTTAAGAGAATCCATACATCAGTGTATCAAAAATATATATGGCTTATTTGAATATGAAAAACACGTCTAAATGTGCAAAATTTACCATTAATCGAATGCCAAGAAACAAACTACCAATTAGCTACGATGGTGAAGATGGGTTGATTTCAATTCTAAGTACAAAACACCTGAATTCGACAGGTATAAGTACCGAAGAATTGTCATTGACTTTTATCTTTCTTCGTGGCCAAGTGGTAGTCGCTGTCTATACAAGCTTGCCGGACCAGGGTTCGATTCCCGGCCGGTCACAAGCTCATGTCTTTGTGTGATTTCACCTGGGCTCTGATGCTGAGGTCGTTAAGAGAATCCAGACATTAAGGTATCAAAAATATATATGGCTTATTTGAATATGAAAAACACGTCTAAATGTGCAAAATTTATTGGTTCTAGGAATTCTTGCCGCATACATTTTCGCCGTAGGACTTTTTGTTACGGACTTTTTGCCGTAGGAAACTTTGCCACTAGGTATTTTTGCCGTAAGGAATTCTTGCCGCAAATTGCATATTACTTTTATAATTTAAAGGTATATGAAAGAGTTGACCTATAAAAAAATATAAGTATAGTGGCCTACAAACATACATCTAATGCTATGGATGGTCTCTGATAATTAGCTCTTACTTGTGAAGTTTTAAACAAGCAGTTTTAGCCCATACATACACTCCACTGGTCTTTGGTAAATAGCTCGTGCTTCTAAAGTTTAAAACAAGTTGCTTATAAAACGGATTTTGAGCGAAGCGAAAAATCTATTTTTGGGTGAGATAGCCATGGCGTCCTGATGGAAGGTTCCTTATTGGTAGCTTCCTTGGGTATATAACTACTAAGATATTCCCAGAGAATTTAACCACAGGTTATCACAGAATTCTAACTTCTGGAGCGAGTATCCTAAAGGTTTCCCTTTAAGACATCGTATATCAACAGGGGACGCATGTATTAACACGCCACATAGCTATCTGCACCCCACATAAAGTTAACACTTCGATATGGAGCGGCGGAGAATAGCTGGGGAGCCGTTCCACAGCTATACTCGTCCGTGGCTACTTTTGGTACTCGAAACGTAAACAAACGGGCGCCATTGCTAAATGACGTCACGTCCGTCCTCATTCTGATGCCAGTTGCTTGCCGATCACCATGATACAGCAGGACAGTGTGGGGCCTGAAAGCCTGGACAAAGTAGCAGGGAGGGTCCATCAGGACGCCATGGCTATCTCACCCAAAAATAGATTTTTCGCTTCGCTCAAAATCCGTTTTTTGGGCTCAAGCCATGGCATCCTGATGGAAGAATACCAGAGAATCAATGTATCGTGGTAGATTTCCCCTTGTAGAGTAAGTGCCGAGGGCTTTGAATAAGGTAAGCATAGTGACCTCGATAGAGGTTCCGTGGGGATGTAACTTCCTGCCCCCCTTGGCAGAGAAGTCCCAACGGACCATGCCGAAGATCAAAGTGGTCATCGAAGGGCTACCCACCTTGCGAGGAGAACGTGAAGAACTCGGAGACAAGACAGAATGGTTGATATTCATATAAGAACATTCTCAGTGACAGACAAGTGGTGGTTAGGCACTGTATTTCGTAGCAAGAGAACGATCTGGTCTCGAAGGTATAGCGCAAGTAAGTATTCAGTTAGGAATATTACATAGCATAGGTGAGTATATAATATGGATTGAACCTATTATTCTTCATCATTTTTAAAAGAAAAGGGGATAATGAAACTATGACAACCATGTATTTCATAGTATAAGTAGGAGCGGATTGAGACACACAAGTAATAGAATAGAAATTTTATTTCACAATTGCAGAATATAGTAAATAAATGAAATAAGGGATGTAAAATTAATTTACAATAAATTATAATGTACATAGTAATGAAAGACTTCGCTCTTGAATCTGAAAGAAAATTTCAAATTATTAGAAGGCACAGGTTCCAGAGGAACGTCAGTCTTTAATAAGGAAAAAAACACATCATGCTCTAGGCATGCGGCACTCATGTGACGACTATGACATTTCACCTTGTAAAGAACAGTCTATGAAAAAACACTAAGTGTCTCTGAATTCACTACGTATCACACGAGGGTCAACATAGGCACCCGAAGAGTTAAAGTCCCAAGTAACTCACTGTTCTATGCAGAGTTAAGTGCAGGTTTCATAACACTACCTGCGGCTACCACGAAATGTTTGACTTCATGCACTTGTTTCGCGTAATGCTTGAAGAAAACACGCGAGGATTTCCAGCCTGTGAAACTCTTGAGGCTTTCGAAATTCATGCTCTGGAAAAAATTCAGAGACGATGCGACTTTTCTAGGATCATGACCTGCGGGTGTACTGTCAGGATCCGCTCTGCGATTGAAGTAGGTGATGTTCGCTCTTAGTTGTTTCAGTGACAGGTCGCTACTCGATGTTTCTCCTTTGAAGAGTTGGCCTCCACCAAAGTCAGAAGTTCTACGAAGATAGACCTTGAGGCTCTCTACCGGACATAGAGAGGCATCTTCTTTCAGGGGGCAGATTCTCCAAGGGCCCCATCTTTTGGTGGGTAGTTCGTTTTTAGCGAGAAACGTCGGATCCGGGAAGAGGGTAAGGTCTCCTGAGTCTGTAAACAGGATGTGACCCTCGTCTCTTGATAATGTCACTATTTCGCTGACTCGGGCTCCTGAGGCAAGAGCAAAAAGAAATATAACTTTTTGAGTCAGATCCTTGAGAGGGCACGAATCGTTGTCCAAGTTGGAGGCAAAATGGAGCACCTTGTCCAGGGACCAGGAGATAGGTTTTGGTGGGGGTGCTGGGCGTAGACGAGCGCATGCCTTCTGCAGTTCATTGAAGATGTCGCTGGACAGATCAATCTGGAAGGCGTGCAGTAGTGGTCTAGTCAAGGCCGATTTGCAGGTAGAAATCGTGTTGGCTGCTAAGCCCTGTCCATGAAGGTGAATGAAGAAGGACATGCGAAAATCAATGGTGATTTCCGTAGGATTTTTTGCCTTGACGAATGAGACCCACTTTCTCCAGGATGATTCGTATTGCCGTCGTGTGGATTCGGTCTTGTATTCCTCGAGGAAGTCTAGACTTTTCTTCGAGATCCCAAACCTCTTCTTCGCGGCTAGGGAGAGAAAATCATGAGATGAAGGTCCCTGACTTTCGATGATGAAGCGAAGACAGTCAACTTCTGTACTTGCTGGGAGAGAACTGGGCCCGGGAGAGGGATCAGCGTGGGCTGTAGCTCCAGGACTAGGGGGTACCAATTGCTCCGGGGCCACTTGGGAGCCACTAGGGCCGCTGTCCCCTTGAACGTTCTCAGTTTGGAGAGGACTTTCAGCAGAAGGTTGGTGGGAGGGAACAGGTAGATCTTGGACCATCTGTTCCAATCCAGTGACATGGCGTCCACTGCTTCTGCCTTGGGGTCCTCGTACGGGGCCACATATCGAGGAAGTTGATTGTTGTCGCTCGTTGCGAAGAGATCGATCTGAAGTTCTGGGACTTGGTGAGAGATGAAGGAGAAGGATCTTGCGTCTAGAGACCATTCCGACTCTATCGGGCTTGTCCGAGATAGAGCGTCCGCTGTCACGTTGCGGAATCCTTGTAGGTGAACTGCAGACAGGTGCCATTTCTTCTTCTCTGCCAGACGGAAGATTAGGAGAAGCACCTGATTTATCTGGGGCGATCTTGAGCCTTGGCGATTGAGACATCGGACTACCACCGAGTTGTCCAAGGTTAGACGAATGTGGATCGAGGAAGGCGGGGAGAGTTTCTTCAGAGTTAGAATGACCGCCATGGCCTCCAAGATGTTGATGTGAAACGTCTTGAATAGGGGAGACCATGTTCCTTGAGCCTGTTTTTGGTGGGAGTGACCTCCCCAACCCTCCAGCAAAGCGTCCATGTGGATGTTGAGTGATGGAGGTGGGTGTTGAAGAGGGATCGACCTTTTCAGGGCCTTTGCTTCCGACCACGGCTTTAGGAGTAACCGAAGTCTGTTTGGGAGCCGTCTCTTGAGGTCTCTTCGAGCGATGGATGCAGAACGTCTCCAGACTCCCGCGGCATCCTTTAGCTGTGCACACAGCACTGGGTTTGTCACTGAGGCGAACTGTAGAGAGCCTAGAACTCGTTCCTGCTGACGTCTTGAGATCCGTTTGGATTTCAGCAGTCTTTTGACAGACCCTGCTATTTCCTTCCTTTTCTTCTGGGGAATGGAAAGGCGGTGTGACTGAAGATTCCACTGGATTCCTAACCATTGGAACTTCCGAGCTGGAGAGAGGCGAGATTTCTTTCTGTTTATATTGAATCCCAGGTGTTTCAGAAACTGGGTGACTTTGTTACAGGATCTTAGACAATCTTTGGGCGATGGAGCCCAGACTAGCCAGTCATCGAGGTAGGCCATCACCTGGACGCCGCAGAGGCGGAGCTGTTGAACGATGGCGTCTGCCAGCTTTGTGAAGATCCGTGGGGCCACATTGAGGCCGAAAGGCATGGCCCTGAAAGCGTAGCTCTTCCTTTGGAGTCGAAATCCTAGGTAGGAGGAAGCGTGGTGGTTCATTGGAACGTGCCAGTAGGCATCCGCCAGGTCTATGGAGACCGTGTAGGAACCTTGAGGCAGAAGGGTCCTTATCTGTTGAAGAGTCAGCATCTTGAACTTGTTGTTCGCTATGAACTTGTTGAGGGAGGATAAGTCTAGAATGACTCTGAGTTTGTCGGAGTCCTTCTTGGGGACGCAAAACAGTCTCCCTTGGAACCTGGTTGACTTTACCCTCCTTATCACCTTCATGTTCAAGAGTTCTAGGAAATATTCTTCCAGAAGGGGGGTTGGAAGAACTGCTGGAAGGTTGGGGGTGGTTGAGTCCAGCTCCAGCCTAGACCCTTCTTGACGATGCTGTGTGCCCAGGGATCGAAGGTCCAACGATCCTGGAATTGGCGGAGTCTTCCTCCCACCGGAAGCATTTCATTGCTTCTGGTTTCCCGAGGGTTTACTACCTCGGCCGCTAGCTCCCTTTCCTCCTCTGCCTCTGGAGGGACGGCGAGATGCATCTCTGCCTGCACCTCTGTTTGAGCCTCTACCTTTGGGACGAAAGGTAGTGGACTGTTGCTCAAAAGCAGGGGTGAAGACCGGCGACTGTGACAAGACCGGTTGGGTGACCAGTTGAAAGGTCTGCTGTGGCTGAGCTGCCACTTAGGGAGTAGCGGATCCCGGAAACTGCCGTCTCTGTTGACGTTGCTGGGGTTTCGGTTTCGTGGGTTTCCTCTTAGGTTGAAGGCCGTCGTCCTGAGAGGATTTCCTTTTCTTCGACATGCCCCACTTGTGGAGAAGGTTCCTGTTCTCCGTGGCGGCCTTGTCGGTGATCTCTTTCACAAGGGAGGAAGGAAAGAGGTGCTTACCCCAGATGTTGGAGGAAATCAGCCTCCAGGGTTCGTGTCTCACTGTAGCACTGGAGAACACGAATTCACGACAGGCTCTACGAGCCTTCGTGAAGCTGTACAGATCCTTTACTACGGTCGCCAAATGTGTTTTGGCGAAAACCATGTAGTAGTCAGGGACCCTAGTGTCACCGGCCATGACTTCGAGCTGTACTTGGAGGGACATAGATGCGGCGAGCCTTTCCTTCGTATCATGTTCCCGACGAAGGAGATGGTCATTAAGTTTTGGAAGGTCTTCGTTAAACTGACGGCCAGCGACGTCAGGTTCTAGTTTTCCCACCACAAATGTTGACTGGACATCTTTCCAGTGTCTAACATCAGGGGGGGAGTAGTCAGGGAGAAGGGTCTGCACTCCTCCAGTGCAGGACAAGGTTTTCCTTCTTCCACTGCCTTATGCACCGCAGTGAAGGCCTTTTCCAAGAAGGGGAGGGTCGCATCGTCTGGTGCGACGTAAGTAGGGTGCTTCTTGCTAAGCGCCGGTAGTTTTGAGCAGGTGAAGCCCCTACTTTTCACTGTATTGGCCAGCATAGCCTGGGCCTTTGAGAGATCGAACACTATAACCTCCTTCGGTTCGGTCTCTTCTTTAGAGGCAGGTTCAGATCGAAGTCGGACGTAACAGTCCGGGTAAGCCTCAAAGTTTGGGAAGAATTCCACTTCTTCCAGCGCGATCGAGCCGACCTTTTCGCTTATGAAGATCTTGCCCGTCGTAATTGGCATGTGCTCGGCATACCTCCAGGGGTTGGTATCTGAGCATGCGGGGAGGTCCTTAACCGAAATCCTTTTCGGCTGCTTCGAACTTCCCATGTTGGACCTGAAGAACTCATGCGTCTCAAGGAGTTTCTTATCCATGAAAGCCTCAAGCATTTTGAAGATCTCCTGGGTGTTGGATGGGGTGGGATCCGGGCTAGCAGATGTAGACGGAAGTGATACATCCGTCAGTGTAGGAGTCGGTGTGGGGGTGGAAGGTGGAGCGACCTCCTGCTCCGACTCAGGGTATTCCACGTGATCTTCCTCATAGTCCAATTCGTCACCCATGAGGTTCCTCTCCGTGTTCTCCAACACTTCCGACATACGTTCCACGTTGTCGGCATCCAAACGGCACTCGTGCATGGACTGAGCCATGACTACATCCGGTTCCACCGTTATCTGGACGGTGGGAATCTGATCTTTGGGGACCACTGAGTCTGGGGATGCCTTCAGGAAAAGCAAGGCCCTCAAGTCTTCGGTAGCGAGATATGGTCCGGTGGCGTTCTTCTGGAAGCCACGCACCCACTTGCGTAGCTTCTCTCGAGAAGAGTCCCTAACCTCCGCTGAAGGAGGATTGTCGAACGCTTCGACCAGGCGGTCCTTGCAGACTGTACAGTGCTGCGGGTCCCAAAACTTCAGATCACCTTTCTTGTTGGCGCAAGGGGCGTGGGTCCTACACGCCGTGTGCCCGTAGAAGTGCGGGCGCTTCACTCCACAGAAGTTGTGGTCACATTTCACGTACTCCTCCTGTAAGAGAAAGAGAACATGAGTATACGGAAGTCATACAAATGACTTATATTACTCTAAAGTTAAATATTAAGAAGTTAACTTTAACTTAATCTTAAATAATTAATAACATTGTAATGTTAGAGAGTGGAGCGGGAAATGAGGTAGATAGACACATACTCTGTGTATCCCACCCAGCTGGTTACCGTAACCTTATCAATAGGCAATTTGTTTGTGACCGAGGACACAAGGCAGAATTCTTCATAGATCGCCAGGGAGGCAGAAGGTAATTCTAGCAGGAATTGCCTAAGATGTAAATCTAGGACTGAGACCACTCAGGCCATTAATATGGGGGGTTGTAGAAGACCCCATAGGGCAACGGTTTCCGGCAACCAGCCGTGCTAAGATACACACAGCATGCTGGAAAATTGTGATATGCAAGAAGACAGCACGGCCATTAATAGAACGGTAAGACAATACCTATCTATTGGGGTAGCCAAGCCATCTGGTTGCGGTGTAGGGCTGTCAGCATGGAGTTGATAGCTGGGAGAAGGGGTGCAAGTCTCTTGGCGTCTCCGGAAGGTGCCGGCAGACCGACGGCACGCCGGACGCCGCTCCAGCAGAGTTTCTGGCATTAGTGAAGACACATAGAGAAGTCAGGAGTAATGCCAGGTTGGCGGCCGCCGGCACAGCGGCGGCACGCCGGCGGGAGGCGGGGGCGCCGGCAGCCAAAGGCTGCCGGCTTGGTGACAGGGTCATAGGATAAGGAAGGTGGATATAGCATATCCGGACTGCCGGCAAAGGATGCCGGAACGCCGGGGGCCAGCCCGAGGGACGGACGACCGAAGCTAGGTAGTATAAGGTTAGGCCATCGGCTGTACACCGACGGAAGGCGGCAGCCCTCCGGCACACGGAGGATTGTCGGCTAGGGAGAATACTAGGAATGTGTCACCAAGGGAGGGCGGTATCGCCGGCAGTAGAGGCGGCAAGGGACCGGCACCAGGACAGGAAAAGAGACAGAAGGAGGGATGGAGGGGTAAGGATACGAACCCCATAGCATCGCACCTGAATGGGTGTACCTATGATAGAGACTAGCCCTATCACCCAATGGCAGGGGGCCGGCAGGCGGCCGGGTGCCACAGTAGCCCAAGGGAGGGCCAGGGAACACCCAAGAGGGGGGAGAACCCCTGCGGACAAAACGCTTCCAGTGGCTAACCCCATAGGACACTATGAAGGGTATATGTACCAGAGCGGACTGCACACAGGGACTCAAGATAGCCCTGTCACTCCACCCTAAGGAGGAGTTGTAGGACAAGGGACAGATGAGCATAGTCTAACCTAAGTATAGGCTAGACCATACAAGGGATAGGGGGGGAGGGGAGAAGAAGGGTCTTCCATAGGGGAGGCTCTGTACCAAAGCGGCCACCAAGGAAGGGAGGACGCTCTCTAGCCTAAGGTAGGCAACCTGGCTGAAAACGGTGCATGGGTACCGTTTCAAGCAAGGCACAGAACTAGCTCCCCCAGAGGCCTAGCCTAGAGCAGGGATGTTAAACCCTAAGCTAGGTAGGCTGGAAGACGTATCGCAATTGCAAGGAAGGTCAGGTAACCTAACCTCAGCAATTGAGGAAGGACAGGCCGTTCCTCATTCTCGGACGCAACCCTAAGGGGGGATCATTCCCTTAGGGAGGACAGAGAAGCGATAGGTACTCTGGTATGGACTTGATCCCCTTACGTGGTAGGGGGAGCAAGGCCACACAGAGGGAATGCCCTAAGGCAGGGGGTGAAGGGAGCATATAGGGGTCCTACATTTAGGTTAGGTTAGAAAGGCACACTATCAAACCGATCCCCTATATGGTCCCTGAAGGCGAAATGCATCACAGTAAACAGTATCATAAGATAATGCCACTATCTTCATAACTTAACCTAGGATCACTGGAATATATCATGCACGAACACTGGAGATAGGCGCTCTGGCCTAGGGGCTAAGCTAGCGATCTAGTATGGGGTCAGGCGATGACCGATAAAAAAGCGTCAAAACACGATATATGAAGTTCCTAGCTATGAAGACTAAATAACTAATAGTATCAATTAGTTAAAAGGCCGGAATAAGCTGTTCAGGCTAGCTAAATAACGCATGCAGGGTAACAGCGACGCCATAAAATGGCGTGTCCGGTAGTAGCACAGCTCTGCCAGAAAACATAAAATATCTCGAAAAGTAAAAGTTACTTTACGGTCAGAGCTTATTTAAACAAATCTGGGACCTGGTACTCAACTTTCCAGAAGAAGGCGAGGCTGAAGGTAGCGACATTACGAAGATGCAAGCCGATGAAAAAGCACAAGGGAAAATCCGTCTTAGTAAGGCAAGCTACTAGAAGAAGGATGAGGACGGACGTGACGTCATTTAGCAATGGTGCCCGTTTCGAGTACCAAAAGTAGCCACGGACGAGTATAGCTGTGGAACGGCTCCCCAGCTATTCTCCGCCCCTCCATATCGAAGTGTTAACTCTATGTGGGGTGCAGATATCTATGTGGCGCGTTAATACATGCGTCCCCTGTTGATATACGATGTCTTAAAGGGAAACCTTTAGGATACTCGCTCCAGAAGCTAGAATTCTGTGATAACCTGTGGTTAAATTCTCTGGGAATATCTTAGTAGTTACATACCCAAGGAAGCTACCAATAAGGAACCTTCCATCAGGACGCCATGGCTTGAGCCCAAAAACAAGAAGTATACATACCTACTTACATACATACATACACACATACATCTAATTAGCTCTTACTTAGTAAGTTTTAAACAAGCAGTTTTTAGCATACATACATACACTCTACTACATACATGAATGCCGTATACTTAATAAAACATATCTAAATTATGAGTATAAAAGGGTATGAGAATAATAGTGTATTGTAAAACTGAAAGTTTATTTATTTGAAACAAGTAATAAATTTAAGAGCAATAGAAGTTACAATAAATATTCAAATATTCATCATTGTCAAAATAAAATCAATAACAAAGGTATTACAATATGGAAGGTTTATTTATTTAAAATTCAAAATATTTGAAAAAAAAACTTTAATTAAGTTTAGAATGAGTGCAAATTCATAGCAATACTCCGTAAATAGTGTACTTTACGCTAAAAATCATATCTCGAAACAATTCTTTGTATTCGTACATAAACATCTTTGTACTTTTTCTTCATGTGAGATGCTTCGCCGAGTTCTATATCAATTCTTTTCTTTATTGCTAGACTCTCTTCGTTTTCACACTTCCAATAAGTTTTGTTTTCTAATGTTCTGTCGATTCTGTATACGAAATTATTTTCGTCAACTCTTTCATATACCTTTAAATTATAAAAGTAATATGCATTTGCGGCAAGAATTCCTTACGGCAAAAATACCTAGTGGCAAAGATTCCTACGGCAAAAAGTCCGTGACAAAAAGTCCTACGGCGAAAATGTATGCGGCAAGAATGCCGGTCACCAAATTTATCATTAATTGAATGCCAAGTAACAAACAGCCAATTAGCTATGATGGTGAAGATGGGTTGATTTCCATTCTAATTACAAAACACCTGAATTCGACAGGTATAAGTAACGAAGAATTGTCATTGACTTTTATCTTTCCTCGTGGCCAAGTGGTAGTCACTGTCTATACAAGCTTGCCGGACCAGGGTTCGATCCCCGGCCGGTCACAAGCTCTTGTCTTTGTGTGATTTCGCCTGGGGCTCTGATCCTGAGGTCATTAAGAGAATCCAGACATTAGTGTATTAAAAATATATATGGCTTATTTGAATATATATAGTACATATATACATATATATACAGATATATATGTATATATATATATATAAATATATATATATATATATATATATATATATATCATATATATATATATATATATCATATATATAGACTTTGTCAATGCCAGTGCCACCTCAGTATTCCTGAGTTACGCATGGCATGAAATAGTGCACCCCAACTGGGAAGGATGGACAATAATTCAATGTAAGGAGAACAATGCAAGAGAGTGAGGGTGAGCACTACTGTGATGGTTAAGGTATCCTAAAATCCCTAATTTTAGAATGGGGGTCGTTCAGTTCACCAACACATGATAGAGATCACCTTCGTTTTGTGTTTTCAACCTACCATCCCTGACTGTTTCTTTGACTCGGACATCCTTTGAATATTGTGGCTGGAACATGTAATTATTCTACTACCTCTGAGGGTAGGATTGAAATGAGTATATAAATGAGATAAGAAATTTACACAATAAACCCCTTCAAACTCTATTGGTATAAAGGTTAAATCAAAGTCGGAGATTCCCTTCACTTATCTCACAACTTCATAATGCCGTCTATGCAGGATGCTCAAAGCTTAACAACAAAACAAAGTGTTAGCCTAAATCTAAAGGGATTCGATAAATAACATCGGTTATCCCGTGGATGAAATGATTTGGTCAGAAGATATAAAGCACAATGGGAACCTTTAACAAAGGTCAACTGGATTATCCCGTGAATAAAGGGGTTTTCTCAAACATGTGGATGATGAACAGTTGAATAGTGCCTGACGTCCATTAAGATCACCAAAAAAGTCAAACAATACAAAATATCTAACACAACACAATGAGTATAGATGTTCCAGCAAACTTGTATGCATACCCGAATATTCTAAAACAGAAAGTGATCTATAATTAAATGGAGTTTCTTGCCTAAGCGGAAGTGTGGCCACATATTGGCCCCTACTTAACTCATGTAGGGTTCCATTCCCCTGTCTCTGGGACAGCCTAGTTGCTGTGATGAATAAAGAGTTTTTTGCAGGATTGTCAGGGTCCGTCTGGAGGGTCGACGTTGCTGCAGTTAAAGGCTCAAGGGTCTTCAGGATATTGCTGGTGTTTGAAGGTCTGTCCTTGAGACCACAGTCGCTACTGCTGTTGGGATGTTGCAAAGATTTCCTTGTCCGTTGTTGATTCAAGGTATGTCTGTTTCAAAATTCATTTGAACTCCAATCGTATGATGGTTTACAAACCACAACATTGTAGGTTTCTCCATGTTGTTGAAGGAGTGATGGCACTCTAATCCCAGAGGATAGGATCCAAGTGGGCCGCTTAGGATAACAACCTTATGCTGGGATCACACATTCCCGTATCTTCTCCGTTTTCTCCCATAAGAGGGTTTAATGGTAGCTGACAACCAAACACATCAAACTTTAGGGCTTGCTGGTACGTCTGGTGTGTGGCGCCACGTTTTTTTGGTTGGCGCACGTACCTTCAGATATGTGATTGGATGCAAATTATGGTTGGGGCTCAAGCCCGTACATGCGCGAGTGTTTAGATTTGGTAGGTTTGACGGCCTGCTGACGGTAGCATGTAGGTCAGCCGTTTATAGATTGTAGGTCAAACATAAACATGTATTAGAATATCCTCTACTTTAGTTTTCTCTCGTATCCATGTTACTCTTTTTTGTCTCTTTGTGTTGATACCATAATTATTCTTTCCATAGCTCTTGGAGTTGTAACTAGCTTATGTTCTATGTCATTTGTAATTCTCCAAGGTTATTATGCATAAGTTATTACTGCTACGACTATCTGATTGAATATTTTTTCTTTTTAGAGAAAGTGACATTTAACATTTCATAATCGTATTTTGTTTACAAAAATACTACAAAGACATGGAGTGATGTTCAAACTATTTGCAGATAATACCCAATTTTACTTCATAAATGATATAGATGACACACTACTGAAATTCTAAACCAAATTCTTGCATTGTTAGGGAATGGATGACAATCAAACAAATAGAATTAAATGAAAATAAAACTGAGTTTACGTTGGTTAGAAAAAAAACACCCTAAGATACTTGGGTGATATTCAAATAAACATAAATAACAAGTTCTTGATCTAGCAGTATCTTTTGACTGTAACCTGTAGCAAAAACTTTTAGCTATCATCTCAGAAACATTGATTTTTATAAAGAAGTACCTAGATGTTCATATTTTACAAACAAAACAAAAAATATGATAAACTGTGTTATTGGCAGGATTGACTACTGTAATTCCATTTATTACAATTTACCAAAACAGCATCTTCAGAAATTACAAAACATAGTAAATAGAAGAGCAAGACTGATAAAAGGTGTTCCAACCAGAGAAAGGATCACTCGTACACTAACTGATTTACACTGGCTGCCTATTGAAGCAAGAATTGAATATAAAATATGTGTAATAACCTATCAAGTTATCAGAATTGCTACATATTGTGCAGCCAACAAATCTTGTTCCCACGAGAATAGTTGCAGATGGTTTCAAATTATTCGAACTTAGATATATGTCCACTGTAGGCTCTGAAACCTTTAAGTATGCGACTCCAAGACTATACCATAAGCTCCCACTAGACATTCGAAAGACTGAAAATATTAAGGCTTTCAAGAGGAAACTGAAGAATTTCTTGTTCTCTAAGGGATTTAATAATGTAGACCTAGCGGTAAACGAACAATATGCAGTGTAAAATGCCGAATGCCTTGGAATGTATACGATCAAATAGCTGTGAAGGTCATGCGGAAAGATGGTTCCCCTACTATATGGAACCAGAAAAGAAGATTTTGAAGTAAAGTAAAGAGTAAAGCTCTCCATTCCATGCTTATCCTTCTTTTAATTTTGGTCTCATGTTCTTGGGAAACATAAGTACGTATATTCATTTACTATCTCTTGAGGTTCTTCCATAACCCTTATTTGTTGTCTCTCTGCATTTTCATTGACCATTATCTTAGTCTTACTTAAATTCATTTTCAGTCCTATATTTCTTCATTCTCTATTCAAATCATCTATCATCTTTTGCAATTCCTCCCATGATTCACTAAATAAAACTATGTCATCTGCATATCTTAAGTAGTTAAGGTATTCCCATTAATATTAATTCCTACATTTTCCCAATCTAATTTCTTAAAAACTCTTTCTCAATCGGAATTTACACTATCTTTATGTAGATTTAGGGTTGCTGTACTTCCCGTATAGATATCTTCAAGTGTTTTAACATAAGATTAATCTATTCATTGTCTTTGAAAGGCTTTCATCACTGCTGAAGCTTTTGATATAATCAAAAGCTTTCTCATAGTCTAAGAAATGCCTTGCACGGTGGCCTTCTTGCTATCTTGGTTTATTAAAGCCTAGCTGCCTTTCTATTCGGCCTAATATGATATTTTCAGATATTTTATATATTACTGAGAATAAACTTATTGGGCAGTAATTTTTCAGGTCTTTTGTGAATTAGCATAATGATAAAGTTTTCTTCAAGCTATAAGTAAAGAGCATTTTTGCAGATATCTTTTTTAAAGTTCATCGAGCTTTACTACTATGAAATCTTCATCTATTATATATATATATATATATATATATATATATATATATATATATATATATATATATATATATATATATATATATATATATATATATATATATATATATATATATATATATATATATATATATATATATATATATATATATATATATATATATATATATATATATATATATATATATGTATATATATATATATATATATATATATATATATATATGATAAAACCATATATGTCCTTCGTCACGGTTGCCAGATGTGTTGGCCCATTATCTCTGAGCATAGTTTGAAGAGACATAGAGGCGCCAAGTCTTTCTTTCATCTCCTGCTCCCTGCGCAGGAGAAAATCTGACAACTTGGGGAGGTCCTCACCGAACTGGCGTTCGGCAATGTCATCGTCCAACTTCCCGACACAGAAGTTAAAATGCACATCCTTCCAGTCTTGTTGGTCCAATGGTAAAGCTAAGGAGAACGGCTTACACTCTTCGAGTGTAGGACACGGTTTCCCTGCTTCAATCGCCTTCAAGGCAGCCTTGTACCCTTTTTCCATAAAGGGGAAGGCCCGGGAAGATGAAGCAACAAAGGAAGGATGCTTCTTACTCAGAGCCAGCCTCTTCAAGTGCCAACAGTATTTTTCTTAGTGACAAAGAATGACAGTTAGGCTGTGGTCTAGCACTCAAAACATCTGTTACAAGTCAGCTTGGGAATTGGTGTGGGCGTTAATGTCACTAGACCCGATTGGTTGTTATGAAACATTCGGGTCAAACAACCAATCATGACCAGGCACAGCATGCCAGTGTATGGGCACCTGAGTAAAGGGACTGATAGGGCAGGCAGTCTTGTTTGGAGGCCCATAGAGTGTAGCTACGGAAGGGCAGGTGCCAACATGCTTGCAGAACCGAGTACCAATTTTCTGAGGGCTTTTATTTATAACGTAAAGTAATCATAATTAAGGGCTCCCTTGTAAACTTAAGAGAATATAGTCTGTGTAAAGGGATCCAATTGGGTATTATTTGTGCATGATATCCTCCTCCATTCGTGTTTTCCTAAATTGATTGAACCTCAATACGTCGCAGATTGGGTCATATTCAATTGTGTCAGGTGTGTGGGATTTTATTGATATAACGTCTTTTTTGGGCTCAAGCCATGGCGTCCTGATGGAAGGTTCTTTTTTGGTAGCTTCCTTGGGTAAATAACTACTAAGATATTCCCAGAGAATTTAACCACAGGTTATCACAGAATTCTAACTTCTGGAGCGAGTATCCTAAAGGTTTCCCATTTAAGACATCGTATATCAACAGGGGACGCATGTATTAACGCGCCACATAGCTATCTACACCCCGAACAGAGTTAATGCTTCGGTGTGTAAGGGCTGAGAATAGCTGGGAGCCGTTCCATAGCTAATCTCATCCGTGGCTACTTCTGGTACTCGAGACGTAAACAAACGGGCGCCATTGCTTAAATGACGTCACGACCGTCTTCATCCTTTGTTCAGTAGCTCGCCCTACTTAGACGGATTTTCCCTGTGCCTTACTTATCGCTTTGCATCTACGTTATGTCGCTACCTTCGGCCTCGCCTTCTTCTGGAAAGTTGAGTACAAGGTTCCAGTATTGTTTAGTTAAGCTCTGACCGTAAAGTAAATATTACTTTCCGAGATATTTGTTGTTTTGTGGCAGAGCTGTGCCTCTACCGGACCCGCCATTTTATGGCGTCGTTGTTGTTATGCATGCCTTATTTAGTTAGCCACAACAACGCTTCCGGCCTCATTTACTAATCGATAACATTAGTTTATTTAGTCTTCATAGCTAGGAACTTTTATATCGTGTTTTGACGCTTTTTATCGGTCATCGATTGACCTCATACCAGTCGGCTTCTATAGCCCCCAGGCCAGAGCGCCTATATACCAGTGTTCATGCATGATTTTATTAGTGATCCTAGGCTAAGTTATGAAGATAGTGGCATTATTTTACAATACTTTCGACTGTGATGCAAGTGTTTTTCGCCTTCAGGGACCATATAGGGGATAGGTTAGTTAGTGTCCCTTCCTAACCTAACCTACTTGTAGGACCCCTATATGCTTCCTTCATCCCCCTGCCTTGGCATTCCCTCCGTTTAGCCTTGATTCCCTTACTAAGTAAAGGGATCAAGCGCCTAACGGAGTATATTATCGCCTCTCAGTCCTCCCTAAGGGAATGAACCCCCCTTAGGGTTGCGTCCGAGAGTGAGGAACGGCTAGCCCTTCCTCTATGGCTAGGACTAGTCTATGACTGTCCTGCGATAGCGATATGTCTTCTATCTTTCCTAGTTCAGGGCTCTTAGCCCTGCTCTAGGTTAGGTTTTGGAAAGGTTATTCTGTCCCCTGCTGAAACTGTACCCATGCACCGTTTCAGCCAGGCTGCCTTATCTTAGGTTAGGGAGTGTCCTCCCTTTCCCTAGTGGCCGCTCTGGTACAGAACCCCTTCCATGGAAGACTCTTCTCTTCTCCCCTCCCCACCTATCTCTTGTATAGCCTAGCCTACACTTAGGTTAGTCTATACCCATCTGTCCCCTGTCCTACAACTCCTCCTTAGGGTGGAGTGATAGGGCTACCTTGAGCTTCTATGTGCAGTCCGCTCTGGTACATATACCCTTCATAGTGTCCTATGGGGTTAGCCACTGGATGTGTTCTGTATGTAGAGGTCTCCCCCTCTTTGGGTGTCCCCTAGCCCTCCCTTGGGCTACCCTAGCTCCCGGTCCTCTGAGACCCCTGCTTCTGGGTGATAAAGCCAGCCTCTATCATGGGTACACCCTCTCAGGGGGGGATGTCTGGGAGTCCATGACTGGACTTCTTACATCCCTCCCTCTGTCTCTGTCACTATCCGGGTGCCGGTCCCTTGCCGCCTCCACTGTCGGCGATACCCGCCTCCTACCTTGGTGACTCTCCCCTTACCCTCTTGGCCGCCAGCCCCCCCCCGCGTGCCGGGGGACTGCCGACCGCTGCCGGCTTCCTGCCGATGGCTCTCCTCCTTCCTCATAGCTTCGCCGTCCGCCTGCCGGTCGGCCACCGGAGTGCCGGCATCCTCCGACTGCCGGAGCCGCCGCTCCTCTGCCGGCGTGCCGCCGTTGTGCCGGCGGCCGCCACCCTGGTATTACTCTTGACTTATATATTGTCTGTTCTAATGCCAGAAACTCTGCTGGAGCGGTCTCCGGCGTGCCGGAGGTTTGCCGGAACCCCCCGGAGGCGTCAAGACTACTTGCACCCCCTTCTTCTAGCTATCATATGAATACTGATAGCCCTACACTGCAAACAGATGGCCTGTTTACGCTATTAGATCAGTGCCTTGGTACTGTTCTATTAGTAATTATGCTGTCTCTTTGCATTCTTCAAAATTCCAGCATACTGCGTGTATCTTAGCGCGGCTGGTTGCCGGAAGCAGTTACCCTAAGGGACCTGTTAGCCCCCTAATTTGGGACTGAGTGGCCTCGGTCCCAAACTTATCCTTGGCATTTCCATGGAATTCCATTGCCCTATGGACTTCTAAGGAATACTATCCTGTGCCTTCGGCCATCTCGGATTATCCAGGGATAAAGCTTGCGGTAGCCAGCCGGGCGGGATGCATGGAGTATGTTTTCTTTACTACTTCAATCTCTATGCATCACACCCTTCATTAAGTTAAAATTAATGATTAATGTTAACTTAGCTTAAGAGCCATTCTTATGACTCCCCCCATACTCATTTTTCTCTTTCTTCCACAGGAGGAGCAGATGAAGTGTGACTTCGACTTCTGCGCTGTGAAACGCCCGCACTTCTACGGGCATACGGCTTGCAGGACTCACGCCCCTTGTGCTAACAAGAAAGGGGACTTGAAATTCTGGGACCCACTGAATTGTACGGTCTGCCAGGCTCACCTAGTTGATGCCTTCCATAACCCTCCCTCAGCGGAGGTCAGGGACACTTCTCGGGAGAAGCTACGCAAGTGGGTGCGTGGCTTCCAGAAGAATGCCACCGGACCGTACCTGGCCACTGAAGAATTGAGGTCACTTCTGTTCCCTAAGGCCTCCCCTGATTCTGTGGTACCCAAGGATTCGATCCCCACTGTCCAAATTACAGTGGAACCTGATGTAGTCATGGCCCAGTCCATGCACGAGTGCCGCCTGGATTCCGAAGACGATGAACACATGTCGGATGTCTCGGAAGACACGGAGAAGACCCTTATGGCTCAAGGAGCTGAAGATGACGAAGGCCAGGTGGAATACGCCGAGTCGGAGCAAGAGGTCGCTCCTCCTTCCATCTCCGCCCCTACTCCTACACCGACGGAAGTGTCTCTCCCGTCTACCTCCACGACCCCGGAACCCTCATCATCCACTCAGGAAATGCTCCGGTTGATTAAAGCCGTCATGGACGACAAGTTAAAGGAGAATCAGGAGTTCATCAGGTCCATGATAGGATCCAAAGAACCGAAGAAGATCTCGGTTAAGGATCTCCCCGCTTGCTCTCATGCCAACCCATGGAGGTATGCTGAGCATATGGTGATAGCGACCGGCAGAATCTTTGTCAGCGACAAGATCGGCTCGGTCCCCCTGGAAGATGTGGAATTCTTCCCAAATTTTGAGGCCTACCCGGACTGTTACGTCCGACTTCGCTCTGAACCTGCCTCTAAAGAAGAGACCGAACCGAAAGAAGAGATAGTGTTCGATCTCGCGAAGGCCCAGGCTATGCTAGCCAACACGTTCAAGAGTAGGGGTTTTACCTGCTCTAAGCTTCCGGCCCTGAGCAAGAAGCACCCTACCTACGTCGCACCTGAAAATGCGGTACTTCCATTCATGGAAAAGGCCTTCGCTGCGTGCCTTAAAGCTGTGGAAGAAGGGAAAGCCTGCCCTGCACTGGAGGAGTGCAGACCCTTCTCCATAGTTACTCCCCCTGACGCTCGACACTGGAAGGACATCCAGCATACTTTCGTCGTGGGAAAGCTAGATTCTGACGTCGCCGGACGTCAGTTTAATGAAGACCTCCCGAAACTTAACGATCACCTCCTTCGTCGGGAACAAGATACGAAGGAGAGGCTCGCAGCATCCATGTCCCACCAGGTCCAACTTGACATTATGGCCTGTGACACCAGAGTACCAGACCACTACATGGTACTTGCCAAATCCCACATGGCAACCCTGGTGAAGGACATGTACCACTTCATGAAGGCTCGGAGAGCCTGTCGTGAATTCGTGTTCGCAGGTGCCACTGTGAAACACGAACCCCGGAGGCTGATTTCCTCCAACATCAGGGGCAAACACCTCTTTCCTTCTGACCTTGTGAAGGAGATCACCGACAAAGCCGCCACAGAGAATAGGAACCTTCTCCACAAGTGGGGCATGTCAAAGAAGAGAAAATCCTCTCAGGACGACGGACCTCAACCTAAGAGGAAATCTTCGAAACAGAAACCCCAGCAACGTCAACCAAGACGTTTAGTTTCCGGGACCCGCTACCTCCCAAGTGGCAGCTCAGCCACATCAGACCTTTCAACTGGTCACCCAACCGGTGTTGTCACAGTCACCGGTCTTCACCCCTGCTTTCGAGCAACAGACGACTACCTTTCGTCCCAAAGGTAGAGGCTCAAACAGAGGTGCAGGCAGAGACGCGTCTCGCCGTCCCTCCAGAGGCAGAGGAGGAAAGGGAGCTAGCGGCCGAGGCAGCAAGCCCTCGGGACACCAGAAGCAATGAAGTGCTTCCGGTGGGAGGAAGACTCCGCCAATTCCAGGATCGTTGGACCTTCGATCCCTGGGCACACAGCATCGTCAAGAAGGGTCTAGGCTGGAGTTGGACTCAACCACCCCCAACATTCCAGCAGTTCTTCCAACAATCAACCCCCCTTCTGGAAGAATATGTCCTAGATATCTTGAACAAGAAGGTGATAAGGAAGGTAAAGTCCACCAGGTTCCAAGGAAGACTGTTTTGTGTCCCCAAGAAAGACTCCGACAAACTCAGAGTCATTCTGGACTTATCCCCCCTCAACAAGTTCATAGCGAACGACAAGTTCAAGATGCTGACTCTTCAACAAATAAGGACCCTTCTGCCTCGAGGTTCCTACACGGTCTCAATAGACCTGGCGGATGCCTACTGGCACGTTCCAATGAACCATCACGCTTCCTCCTACCTAGGATTTCGACTCCAAAGGAAAAGCTACGCCTTCAGGGCCATGCCCTTCGGCCTCAATGTGGCCCCTCGGATCTTCACAAAGCTGGCGGACGCCATAGTACAACAGCTCCGCCTCCGAAACGTCCAGGTGATGGCCTACCTCGACGACTGGCTAGTTTGGGCTCCATCGCCCGAGGATTGTGTAAAATCCTGCAACAAAGTCACCCAGTACCTAGAACACCTGGGATTCAAGATAAACGAGAAGAAATCTCGCCTCTCTCCAGCTCAGAAGTTCCAGTGGTTAGGAATCCAATGGAACCTTCAGTCACACCGCCTTTCCATCCCCCAGAAGAAAAGGAAGGAAATAGCAGGGTCTGTCAAGCGACTACTGAAATCCAAACGGATTTCAAGACGCCAGCAGGAACGAGTTCTAGGCTCTCTACAGTTCGCCTCAGTAACAAACCCAGTGCTTCGTGCACAGCTAAAGGATGCCGCGGGAGTCTGGAGACGTTCTGCATCCATCGCTCGAAGAGACCTCAAGAGACGGCTCCCAAACAGACTTCGACTTCTCCTCAAGCCGTGGTCGGAAGCAAAGGCCCTGAAAAGGTCCATTCCTCTTCAACACCCACCTCCATCACTCAACATCCACACGGACGCTTCGCTTGAGGGTTGGGGAGGTCACTCCCACCAAAAACAGGCTCAAGGCACCTGGTCTCCCCTGTTCAAGACGTTCCACATCAACATCTTGGAGGCCATGGCGGTCCTTCTAACTCTGAAGAAACTATCCCCGCCTCCCTCGATCCACATTCGTCTAACCCTAGACAACTCGGTGGTAGTTCGATGTCTCAATCGCCAAGGCTCAAGATCGCCCCAGATAAATCAGGTGCTTCTCCCAATCTTCCGTCTGGCAGAGAAGAAGAAGTGGCACCTGTCTGCAGTTCACCTACAAGGATTCCGCAACGTGACAGCGGATGCTCTATCTCGAACAAACCCGATAGAGTCGGAATGGTCTCTAGACGCAAGATCATTCTCCTTCATCTCTCATCAAGTCCCAGAACTTCAGATAGATCTCTTCGCAACGAGCGACAACAATCAACTTCCTCGGTATGTGGCCCCGTACAAGGACCCCAAGGCAGAAGCAGTGGATGCCATGTCACTGGACTGGAACAGATGGTCCAAGATCTACCTGTTCCCTCCCACCAACCTTCTGCTGAAAGTCCTCTCCAAACTGAGAACCTTCAAAGGGACAGCGGCCCTAGTGGCTCCCAAGTGGCCCCGGAGCAACTGGTACCCCCTGGTCCTGGAGCTGCAGCCCAAGCTGATCCCTCTCCCGGACCCAGTTCTCTCCCAACAAGTACAGAAGTCGACTGTCTTCGCTTCATCATCGAAAATCAAGGACCTTCATCTCATGATTTTCTCTCCCTAGCCGCAAAGAAGAGGTTTGGGATCTCGAAGAAAAGTCTAGACTTCCTCGAGGAATACAAGACCGAATCCACAAGACGGCAATACGAATCATCCTGGAGAAAATGGGTCTCTTTCGTCAAGACAAAAGATCCTAAAGAAATCACAATTGATTTCTGCATGTCCTTCTTCATTCACCTTCATGGACAAGGATTAGCAGCCAATACGATTTCAACCTGCAAATCGGCCTTGACCAGACCAATTCTGTATGCCTTCCAAATTGATCTGTCCAGCGACATCTTCAATAAACTACCGAAAGCATGTGCTCGTCTACGCTCAGCACCCCCACCGAAACCGATCTCCTGGTCATTAGACAAGGTGCTCCATTTCGCCTCCAACTTGGATAATGATTCATGCCCTCTCAAGGATCTGACTCAGAAAGTTATATTTCTCTTTGCTCTTGCTTCAGGAGCCCGAGTCAGCGAAATAGTGGCATTATCAAGAGAAGAGGGTCACATCCTGTTTACTGATACAGGAGACATTACCCTCTCCCCTGATCCGACGTTTCTCGCCAAAAATGAATTACCCACCAAAAGATCGGGCCCCTGGAGAATATGCCCCCTGAAGGAAGATGTCTCTTTATGCCCAGTAGAGAGCCTCAAGGTCTATCTTCGCAGAACTTCGAACTTTGGTGGAGGCCAACTCTTCAAAGGAGAAACATCGGGCAGCGACCTGTCACTGAAACAATTAAGAGCGAAAATCACCTACTTCATTCGCAGAGCGGATCCTGACAGTACACCCGCCGGTCATGATCCTAGGAAAGTTGCATCATCTCTGAATTTCTTTCAGAGTATGGACTTTGAAAGCCTTAAAAGCTTCACAGGCTGGAAGTCCTCGCGCGTTTTCTTTAAACATTATGCGAAACAAGTGCACGAAGTCAAACATTTTGTGGTAGCCGCAGGTAGTGTTATGAAACCTGCACCTAACTCTGCATAGAACAGTGAGTTACTTGGGACTCTAACTCTTCGGGTGCCTATGTTGACCCTCGAGCGATACATAGTGATGTCGAAAACACTTAGTGCTTTTATAACTGTTCTTATCTCAGGTGAAATGTCATAGTTGTCACACAAGTGCCGCATGCCCTGAGCATGATGTGTTTTAATCAAAGACTAACGTTCCTCGAGAACGAGTGCCTACTAATAAATTTGAAATTCCTTTTCAGATTCAAGAGCAAGTCTTTATTACTATGTACATTATAATTACTGTAAATGAACTTTACTTATTGCTGCAATTCATTTAATTTCTGCATTTGTGAAATAAAATTTCTATTTTATTACCTGTGCGTCTCAATCAGCTCCTACTTACTATGAAATACATGCCTGTCATAGTTTTATTATCCCCTTTTCCTTATGGTTCATGGAGAAATTAAGATACTAACCCTTAATTTATATTCACTCTGACTATGTAATGTTCCAATACGAATACTTACTCTTCATACCCTGGAGATGAAACCAACCTTCTCAGCACACAGTGTCCAACCACCACCGGTCTGCTTTTCAGAATGTTCCTATACGAATGCCAAACATTCAGCTTCATCTCCAAGTTCTTCAAGTTCTTCTATCAGGGTGAATAGCCCTTCAATACCACTTTGACGTCGGCATGGCCCGTGGGAACTTCACTGCCAAGGGGGGCAGGAAGATTCTTCCCTACGGTTCTTCACTAAGATTACTATGCTATTTTGTCAAAGCCCTTGGCACTTACTAATAGGGAAAAATCTACCACGATACATTGATTCTCTGGTATTCTTCCATCAGGACGCCATGGCTTGAGCCCAAAAAACGGATTTTGAGCGAAGCGAAAAATCTATTTTTGGGTGAGATAGCCATGGCGTCCTGATGGACCCTCCCTGCTACTTCGTCCAGTTTTTAGGTCCCACCCTGCTCTGCTGTATCATGGTGATCGGCAAGCAACTGGCTTCAGGATGAAGACGGTCGTGACGTCATTTAAGCAATGGCGCCCGTTTGTTTACGTCTCGAGTACCAGAAGTAGCCACGGATGAGATTAGCTATGGAACGGCTCCCAGCTATTCTCAGCCCTTACACACCGAAGCATTAACTCTGTTCGGGGTGTAGATAGCTATGTGGCGCGTTAATACATGCGTCCCCTGTTGATATACGATGTCTTAAATGGGAAACCTTTAGGATACTCGCTCCAGAAGTTAGAATTCTGTGATAACCTGTGGTTAAATTCTCTGGGAATATCTTAGTAGTTATTTACCCAAGGAAGCTACCAAAAAGGAACCTTCCATCAGGACGCCATGGCTATCTCACCCAAAAATAGATTTTTCGCTTCGCTCAAAATCCGTTTACTAAGTTATTTTAGCCGACGTCTGATTATTTAAAAAGCGAAAACATAAGATGATAATAATGATGGTTAACACAAGAAGTTCGACATCGAGTGGCAGTGATGGAGAGAGGGGTGAAACGAAACCTGCAGCTATTGTAGACACGGTACATGGTGAACAGAATTTTGAAACGGACACACCATCATTCCTCCAAGAAATCAGGCGTGAACTGGCAGAATTACGTAGAGACGTACAGAAAATTCAGAACAGTGGAAGTGACATTATGATCGCAACCCGGTCGGGAAGTGTCATGGACACCCCTGTGACAGATATGACCAAAACAGCGGAAGTGGTAATTAAACTCCCGATTTTACTAAGACCTGTTCCTGAATTTGATAATATACGGTCCGTAGAGGGATTCTTGTCAATCGAAGCCTTCTTGACTAGAATCGAAAAACCACCCCTGGTTGATCTGATGCCCAGCGGAGTGCCCAAACCACACAAAAGATGACCGAAGCCGCGGCTTCCCTGTTAGGAGAGTTAGATTATGACATCCCGAATTGGGAGTCATTCCAGAACGGACTCCTGAAATGCTACGGTCTCCCTAAAGAAGAAAAACGAGGATTGTGGGTGACTTACAACTTGGACTTACGGGTTGGAGAGAGCATTGCCGAATACGTCATCCGTATGACTAGAGATTTCGATAGCCTGGCACCCAAAGCAGAGAAGACATCCGAGGATAAAGATGTGTTCTGCCAAAGAAGGTTAATGAGGGCTCTCCCCGAAACCGTAGCCGTAATCCTGCTCGGGTCTGGGTAACCCTAGGAAGCGGCCATCCCTACCCGGCAGATGATGCTCCAACATAGATGATTTGGACAGGCAGGGTGAACGCTCTCCCACCCCCCATCATAGCAATGGCCCAAATGTCAAGGCAGCCCCATACCCAGCCTGTCCCTGCCACCTCCTGGAGAGGTGGCTTCCACGGTGCCGAACCTCGAAAAAGGAGAAGCCAGCAAGGTTTGAACTAGACAGCCGGGTATTATTGGAAATGTGGTAGGAGGGCGCACGTACGGGCTCTATGCCCTTCTGAAGATCAGCGGTAGTGTTTTGGAAGCCATACCACTGACCATATACTAAACAGCTATGCAAAAAACGACGTCGACACAAGAAACCACGTCCCCTCAGCATTAATGAGAGGAAGGGGATGACGACGTGACAAGGGGACCAAGGGTCCCTCAGGCCATACGTCAGACCTGCCAGGACCGGGGACAGAAGTACCAAGGAGTCAACCAGCACTCCCTAACCTAGAGTCGGGGGAAGCCAGTCAGTTCCCCAGCCAGCAGTAAAGGATACCTCCTTGTCAGTGAGTGCACCTTCCTAGAGAGTGCCTGAGGTGGGTAGAGCAGCCGCCTCTCACTGCCACTCCCGCACATGAGAGTAGGAATGCTGTTCCCATTCTTGGAATAGAGGTGGGATTGTGTGGACAATGCCTGGTGTTGAACACGTCTGGTGGTCACAAATTGAGGACCAGACATATAATCAGACAACGGTTCATCCCTCAGGGTCAAAAAGTGACCCATGCCTTCTATCTCATCAAGACCTTGAATATGGGGTATATTCCCATTATCCTCGTGATTGATTTCATCAAAGAGAAGCAAGTGACCATATGGAGGCCCGATCGGGAGTGGTTAGAAGTGAGGTGGAAGGTGGCACCAGGGGAAGAGACAGAGATACCCATTATGAGGGAAACACAACCTCGAGTTAGGGCTGCCTTGCTGCTAAGGGGATAGCGGGGGCGGTTCCTGCTGGCCCGAAGACAGGTGAATCATTTCCCGCCTCCACCCTCTACACCTTATCCTGTTTAGATTTGGTAGGTTTGACGGCCTGCTGACGGTAGCATGTAGGTCAGCCGTTTATAGATTGTAGGTCAAACATAAACATAACATAAACAGGTGAATCATTTCCCGCCTCCACCCTCTACACCTTATCCTTGGCACCCATACAGGAAATGCGTGAAGGTGACCTAGTCTATGTTAAACCACATCAAAAGTGGCAAGATTTTATGTCCTCAGGAGTCACCACCATCACCCAAGGAAAGGTCAAAATTCCCTTTATAAATATAAGTACCCAGAGGTTCCACTTGGGCACTGAGTATGTCTGCGACCTTCAGTTATGTTGGCTTGTGATAGCTGAACAGACACCGGCAGCCTTGTCTTTTCATGGTCAAGGTCCCTGTGGGGACAGGTTGAGAAAGCTCCGTCAAATAGCTGTAAGATAGACCACAATTAATTATCACAAAAGAGTGGGAAATATTGTAAGGGATTTTGTGGACGTAATTGCAGTTGGAGATGAACCACCAGGTAGAATTACTATGTTTCCATTTGATATCGAGACTGGGGGTCACCCCCTAATTCATTCCAAACCTTAAAGGACTGCTGTCTGTCATATAGAAGCAATTGAAAGAGATATTGATAAATATAAAGAGCAAGGTACGATTCAAGAAAGCGAGTCCCCCCGGTCCTCTCCAATTGTAATGGTTCGTACGAAGGATGGTTCTCTCCGAATTTGTGTAAATTATAGGAGGATAGATGCTGTAACCAAGGATAACGAATATTCCTTGCCCTCTATCGAGGTCCTGCTACATAAAGTCTGTGAAAGCAGGTATATCAATTTATTATATTGAAATATTTTCTGTTACATTCCTGTTTATATTGATTCATTCAAATTTCATTACTTTATGTTGATACTAACTTTGCTATTACCAATATTTTTTTATGTTTTTCAATGTTATGCTGTTTAAAAAAAAAAAAATTCATTTGTCTTTTGTGAGGATTCTGGTGTTGTGGCAGGTAATTGGTAATCATGGGTTAAAAATTGGACATCATCACTAATCCTTTATTTTGGGCTTTCGTAGTAGCAACAATATTGATCAGTTATTGAGAAGTTTTTTACTATTCTCTGTTTAAATTTGCTCTTTATTGTAGTGCCACAGATTTGTGTTAGAAATATTACTTTTGTGGTTTCAAATGTGTCAAACGAGTGATGGGACTGTAAATCATACTTTTTATTTTTGTATTTTATATCATATTTCCTTGTTTTGTGTATGTACTATTTTGGCTGTTGATATGAAAATTTGAATGCACTGACGTAACTATTGGTAAAACATTTGATTACGTTCTAATTTTTTTTTCCAAATTTTTGTCATGATTTATGTAAACCTGAATTTTGTGTTTTTGTATGACCTATTTTGGGAGTGAGTTTAAGCTTTGTGTAACTTGCAATTGTAACACGCCAATCGGCACTATAATCTTAATTTTAATTTTTGCATGCACCCGACGAAGATGGTACTCAAATGGCAGTGAAAAGAGAAAAAATAATTGGTAAAAGGAAATTTATTTTTAAGTGAGAGGGAAAAAAAAGAAATATTTATAAAAATCAGGAAAAGAAATAAATGTGAATTTTTCGAGACGTAAACATTGAATGGGGAGTGATGAACTGATCGTAATCTTGGCGGCCGTGACCGACCTGCTTAAGTGCCAACGGTTTTTTTCTCTTTGTGACAAAGAATAACGGTTAGTCTGTGCAATCTTATTTGGAAGCTAATAGAGTGTGTAGCTAAGAAAAGGAAGGTGCCAACATGTGTGCCGGACCGAGACCATTTTTCTGAGGGCTTTTCCTTAGAACATAACGTAATCATAATTAAGGGCGCCCTTGTAAACTTAAGAAAATATATGTGTAAAACGATCCCCTAGGTTATTATTTGTGCATGATATCCTCCTCCATTCGTGTTTTCTTAAATTGATTGAACAATACGAGCCAGATCGGATCATATTAACATATATATATATATATATATATATATATATATATATATATATATATATATATATATATATATATATATATATATATATATGTATATATATATATATATATATATATATATATATATATATATATATGTATATATATATATATATATATATATATATATATATATATATATATATATTATGTCTAGACAAATGATAATATTGAAGTAGATTTCACCCGCCCCTTCTCTCTCCCTTAGTGTATAATATCAACGTCAGATGTAAATCTCAGTATCATTCGGTCGGTGTGCATATTCCTGTTCGTAAATTAAGTGCTGTTGTTTGCATTGCTGAATTTATTTCATAATCTTTTTAAGGAGATTAAACCATACGTTGGAACACTTGTTAACTGGAAATAACATTTTCGAGGGAGTAAGATCAATTCATTAACTTTTGTTCTGTTCAGTATCTGAGGCAAAGCTATTTATTGAAAGTGGTGATTGAAATGGGATTACAATGTAATTTAGTTTCTACGAATTTTGTTCAATATCATTTGTAATATTGAACTGTGACATGATTAACAAATCTAAGTGGCATGAAAACACCATAATGCTATAATTGTTCAATAAGTTTACCGGTTCTTAATGTAATATACAGTATGCTGCAAACAAGGCAGTTTTAGTTTGCGAGGTAACTTTTTTTACTATAAAATAAATAGTACAGTAGGTAGGATAAATATGGAAAAAAGGAAGATTTTCAAAGAAATAAAATCCAACCTTTTCTTCATATAATATGAAGAAATTAGAAAGGTTTCATGATATAAATCTTGGAATTTACAAAAACCTTCAAATTTTGATAAAACTAAAACAATAATCAAATTCCGTCTATTAGTTGCTACAAGATGAATAAAGTAAAAAAGATGTGGAAGACTGAAATCATCCTTCTCTCTCTCTCTCTCTCTCTCTCTCTCTCTCTCTCTCTCTCTCTCTCTCTCTCTCTCTCTCTCTCTTACACACACACACACCAAACTGGTAAAAAATCATTATATATTAAATGAGCTGGAAATGGATTGCATTTCTGATATGAATCAAGTTGAAAGAGGTGGAGAGACAAACTATAATTCGAAGAGTCGATAATTGCTGTTGGTTGATAGTTGAACGGAACGATCAGGCACTCCTATAACTACAGATATAATTCAGAGGTAGTCAGTTGATAAGATTTCCCGGGAATGTATGGTCATGAAAAAGTAATTTTAGAGATTGCTGCTGAAATATTTTATATATTTTATTGGACTGTTGTTATTGCACAATGCGTTTTCATTTTATAAATGAAATTGTAAGGAGAGAATGCTTTTAGATACATGAAAAATATCTATAAAATATCTTATTATTATTACTATTATTATTATTATTATTATTATTATTATTATTATTATTATTATTATTATTATTATTATTATTATTATTATTATTATTATTATTATCATTACTAGCTAAGCTACAACCCTAGTTGGAAAAGCAAGATGCTATAAGCCCAAGGGCTCCAACATGGAAAAATAGCCCAGTCAGGAAAGGAAATAAGGAAATAAATAAACGATATAATAATCAATGAAAATTAAAATATAATATTTCAAAAACATTAACAATATTAAAACAAATATTTCATATATGAACTATAAAAGGACTTATGTAAGCCTGTTCAACATAAAAACATTTGCTGCGAGTTTGAACTTTTGAAGTTCTGCTGATTCAACGACCCGATTAGGAAGATCATTCCACAACTTGGTCATAGCTGGAATAAAACTTCTGGAGTACTGTGTAGTATTGAGCCTCATGATGGGGAAGGCCTGACTATTAGATTTAACTGCATACCCAGTATTACGAACAGGATGGAACTGTCCGGGAAGATCTGAATGTAAAGGATAGTCAGAATTATGAAAAATCTTATGAAACATGCATAATGAACTAATTGAACGACGGTGCCAGAGATTAATAGATAGATCAGGAATAAAAAATTTAATTGACCATAAGTCCTATCCAACAAAGTAAGATGAGAATCAGCAGCTGAAGACCAGACAGGAGGACAATACTCGAAACAACTTAAAATGAAAGAATTAAAACACCTTTTCAGAATAGATTGATCACCAAAAATCTTGAAAGACTTTCTTAATAAGCCAATTTTTGTGCAAGTGAAGAAGACACAGACCTAATGTGTTTCTCAAAAATAAATTTTCTGTCGAGAATCACACCTAAAATTCTAAAAGATTCATACAAAGTTGAAGAAACATTATCAATACTGAGATCCGGATGTTGAGTAGCCACTGTCCTTGACCTACTTACTGTACAATCATACTTTGAGATTTGTTAGGATTCAACTTCATACCCCATAATTTGCACCATGCACTAAATTTAGCTAAATCTCTATTAGAGGATTCAGTAATCCCAGATCTACATTCAGGAGATAGAATTGATACAAAGAGAGTAACATCATCTGCATATCCAACAAGCTTGTTTCCTAGACCAAACCACATGTCATGTGTATATAGTAGGAAAAGTAATGGGCCAAGAACACTAACATGAGGAACATCAGATATCACATTCCTATACTCACTATGGTGCCCATCAACAGCAACTCCTTGAGATCTATTACTTAAAAATTCAATAATGATACTAAGAAATGACCCATCCACTCCCATGGTCAAAGGCAGTACTAAAATTAAGACCAATCATACAAACTTCCTGCACAGCATTGGAGATTGTAAGAAGGGCATCACATGCTCCAAGGCCTTTACAAAGACCAAATAACAAACTAGGGAACAGATGATTACCTTCACCAAACCTATTAAGATATTTTGTCAAAAGACGTTCAAAAACTTTAGATAATATGGGAGTTATGGAAATATGGCGGTATATCAGTTGGACTTGAGCTACCACAAACACATTTATATTACATAGTGGAGTAACATTACCAATTCTCCAACAAGTGCTAAAATCTTCTCTTCTTGCTAACTTGCACAAAATAACAGATAACTTTGGAGCTAAGAAATCTGCAGGCTTTATAAAAAAAAAAAACATAGGAAAAATACCATTTGGGTCTACACTTCCATAAGCATCAAGGTCCATCAAGAGAACTTTAATTAACAAGATTGAAAAGCTAAACTAGTTAGTTTAGCCTCAGGAAAACAGGAATGAGGAAGTTCAAGTTTCTCATTATTATGCTTGATGTCAAACACATTTGCCTAAAGGGTTGCCTTTTCCTTTGGACACTAAATGAGAGAGCCATCTGGTTTAAGTAAAGGAGGAACTGTTGCATCTACACCAAAGAGCGCAGATTTAAGGGTAGTCCACCACATATGCTCCTGGGTTGTACCAGAAAGGGTTTCTTTTATGGCTAAATTGCATTCTTTTTCAGTTGAAGCATTAACTCTCTGAGCAAAAGCTCTGAGCTGAGTATAGTTATTCCAGGTCAAATCTGATCTGTTACCCTTCCAAAGATATGCCTCCTGCTTCTCCAAATAAGCACGTCTACAATCATCATTGAACATTGGTTTGTCCTTCACTCGGTACCTTAGTACATGAGAAGGGATACGCCTATCAATTATGTTGACTAGATTCTCATTCAAAGATACTACAGGATCAACACAAATATACAATTATGACCAATTCAAGCCCAAAATATCATGCAAAATCCTATTCCAGTCTGCTTGAGATTTCAATAAATCTTACATGAGTAAAATACATCAGGGGCAGGCTGCTCAGTCTTCACTACTAATGGAATCAAGGCATGATCAGATGTCCCAACTGGAGAACCAACCTTACTTGTTATATAACGCTAGGGGAGTCGGTGTATACAAGACCCAAGCAGTTACAAGACTTGTGAGTAGCTTCACTTATGATTTGCTCACAGCCTGATTCAGAGGCAAAGTCTAAAGCTCTTAAGCCATGGCTATTAAGCCATGGCTATAGGAGAAATAGAATTTAACAACTCCTTATGGTGAGCATTAAAATCACCAACAAAGACAAAAGAGGCCTTTCTATCATCTTGTATCTTAGCCATAATGGTAAGAAGACAATCGAAGATAGAATTGTCCCCGTCAGGATTCCGGTAGATTAAACACAAATAGAAGTTGTTATACCTGCAACAAACTTTTATTACCTGAGTCTCATGGCATCCACATTCATAGCAGGACTTATGAGAAGCAGGGTAATCAACTCTAATATACACCGCCATTCCCCTGGCCCTAGGGATGGCATCACGTTTCTATATTATTGGCTTCTTAAAACCAGTTATAAGGAGCTCAGATGAGAGCCTCATATTAGAAACCAAAGTTTCTGAGCACAAAAGAATATCATACTGTCTAAACGCAAGTGGAAGGTCTTGAATATTTGCATGAAGACCACGAATATTACAATAGAGTAAGCGACATTGACGTAATCTAGGACGAACTGGTCCCGGATTTTGCTCAGTGTCTCCAGAGAGCATAAGAATTAATGGTAATAAAAAGAGATAAATCATACTTAAAAACCAAATTGACAAGAATGATATCAAGAACAATGAATACAGATATATAAATAAAGTGAGAGATCAAACCATAGACTATAGAAAAAAGTCGGAAAAACTGGTCAACATGGAGGAGCCGATGCACCATGCAAGACAGTAAGGATTGTTTTGAAAAGTAAAAGATTCAGGTAAGGAAAAGACAACCTCTTGATAAACCATCAGGCATCCGTGGCCTTTTTATTAAGCCTTTCCAGTACACTAATTCAAATAAACAAGAGGAAGAAAAAAATTTAAAAGAATAGAAAATAAAAAATTATGAAAAAAAAATATAAGATAGAATTGTGTGCCTAAGTGCACCCTTGAGCAAGAGAACTCTAACCCAAGACAGTGGAAGACCATGGTGCAGAGGCTATAGTAGTACCCAAGATTAGAGAACAAATCTCTTCTACCCTTACCAACAGGAAAGTAGCCACTTAACAATTACAGTACAGTAATTAGGCCGTTAATTGTAAAAGTGTTTGGTAATTTCAGTGTTGTTAGGTGTATGAGGGAAGACGATAATTTGTAAAGAATAGGCCAGACTATTCGGTGTAGTGTAAGTAAAGAAAAAATGAGCCGTAACCAAAGATAGGGATCCAATGTGTTACTGTCTGACCAATCAAAGGATCCAATAACTTTATAGTGGTAGTATCTCAACGGGTGGCTGGTGCCCTGGCCACCCTACTACCATGGGTGCGTCAGCTTAAGGCGTCTCCCAGACCCCCAGCTGTTTTGATTACGTTTTCCGACACCCTTTTTGAACTTGCTGGAGAGAGAGAGAGAGAGAGAGAGAGAGAGAGAGAGAGAGAGAGAGAGAGAGAGAGCTATTTAGTAGAGAATAAAGGATGAACAAAGAGAAAGATGGGTGTTTTGGAGAGAGAGAGAGAGAGAGAGAGAGAGAGAGAGAGAGAGAGAGAGAGAGAGATTTGAGGTTTTCTGGCATCCGGAATTTGGAGTGAGAAATTGAGTTAGTTGCTATTTTTGGAGGAGAGAGAGGGAGAGAGAGAGAGAGAGAGAGAGAGAGAGAGAGAGAGAGAGAGAGAGAGAGAAGAAACTTTTTACTTTGAAGTGAGAGATTGAGAAAGTTGCTATTTTAGAGAGAGAGAGAGAGAGAGAGAGAGAGAGAGAGAGAGAGAGAGAGAACTTTTTACTTTGGAGAGAGAAATTGAATGAGTTGCTATTTTGGAGAGAGAGAGAGAGAGAGAGAGAGAGAGAGAGAGAGAGAGAGAGAGAGAGAGAGGAGAGAGAGAGAGAGAGCTATTTAGTAGAGAATAAAGGATGAACAAAGAGAAAGATGGGTGTTTTGGAGAGAGAGAGAGAGAGAGAGGAGAGAGAGAGAGAGAGAGAGAGAGAGAGAGAGAAACTTTTTACTTTGGAGAGAGAAATTGAATGAGTTGCTATTTTGGAGAGAGAGAGAGAGAGAGAGAGAGAGAGAGAGAGAGAGAGAGAGAGAGAGAGAGAGAGAGAGAAAAAATTTCTACTTTGGAGTGAGAGATTGAAAGTTGCTATTTTGGAGAGAGAGAGAGAGAGAGAGAGAGAGAGAGAGAGAGAGAGAGAGAGAGAGAGGCAGCTGTTTGAAAGAGAATAAGGGATAGACAAAGAGAAAGATGGGTGTTTTGGAGAGAGAGAGAGAGAGAGAGAGAGAGAGAGAGAGAGAGAGAGAGAGAGCCTTACCTTACCTTATTCTATGTTTGGGTTCCCCCAGGTCCCTCAGTGTGAGGCACCTCGTATATCCACCAGAGAGTTGCTAATGCATCTTTCGGTGTATTTTGCATCTTCCAGTCTTAGATGGTCTGGGTTCATCTTAGGTATTTATCGAGCTTATTCTTAAACACATCTATGCTCACTCCTGATGTTTCTTAGATGAGCTGGCAGCGCATTAAATAGTCGCTGCATTATCGATGCTGATGCGTAGTGGATTAATGTCCTGTGCGCCTTCCTTAGTTTTCCTGGTATATTTTTTGGCACTATTAATCTACCTCGGATTGCTCTTTCTGATAGTTTTAGCTCCATGAGGTTTTCAGTAATTCCTTCTATTTGCTTCCATGCTTGTATTATCATGTAGCGTTTTCTTCTCCCTTCTAGACTGTATAGTTTTAAAAATTGCAGTCTTTCTCAGTAGTCAAAGTCCTTAACTTCTTCTATTCTAGCAGTATAGGACCTTTGTGCACTCTCTATTTGTGCAATATCCTTTTGTAGTGTGGGTACCATATCACATTGCAGTACTCGAGTGTACTACGTACATAAGTTTTGTAAAGCATAATCATGTGTTCAGCTTTTCTTGTTTTAAAGTGTCTGAATAACATTCCATTTTTGCTTTACATTTAGCCAACAGTGTTGCTATTTGGTCGTTGTATAGCATATTCCTATTTAACATTACACCAAGGTCTTTAATTGCTTCCTTGTTTGTGATTGTCTCGTTATTAGGTTCCTTGTATGCTTATACCATTCATTCTCTGTTTCCATAATTTATTGATTTGAATTTATCGGAGTTAAATACCATCCTATTTATCTCTCCCCATTCATATATTTTGTTTAGATCTCTTTGTAGTGAGTTCCTATCTTCATCACAAGTAATTTCTCTACTTATTCTTATGTCATCTGCGAAACTTCTCACTACAAAGATTTTAACATCACAGTCTATGTCTGAGATCATAATAACAAGCAGCAGTGCAGCTAATACCGTACCTTGTGGCACGCTAGATATTACCTGAGCTTCATCTGATTTCTCGTCATTTGCAACCACTATCTGTTTTCTGTTTTGCAAGAATTCTTTTACCCATTTTCCTATCTTTCCCACAATATTGTGCTTTCTCATTTTTTTTCTCTAATATATTATGGACTACCTTGTCAAAGGCTTTTGCAAAATCTAGATAGATCACATCTGTGTCTTTTTCATTTATCATATTCTTGTATATGTTTTTATAGTGTGCTATCAGTTGGGTTTGTGTACTTTTTCCAGGCACAAAACCGTGTTGACCTATATTAGACAAAATATTTTTAACCAAATGGTTCATTATTTTCTTTTTTATTACCCTCTCATACACTTTCATAATATGTGATGTTAGACTAACAGGTCTATAATTGCTTGCCTCTAGTCTTGATCCATTATTGAAAAATAGGGGTTATATAAGCTAATTTACGTTTAACATATATCTCGCTCATATCTACACTTTGTCTTAGCAGTATTGCAAGCGGCTTCGCGTTAGTGTGTGCAGTTTTTTTTAACAAAGTCGCTGGAACTCCATCTAGTCCGGCTGCCGATCCATTTTTAATTTCGTTTATAGCCTTGACAATATCTGCTTCATTAATATCTATATCCGTTAGATATTCAATATTTTCTTCTCTCATTTCTGTTTCATTATTCTCATTCGCAATTCTTGTCGTGAACTCACTCTTATATTTTTTTGCTAATATGTTGCATATTTCCTTTTTTTCATTCGTTAACCGTCCTTTCAATTCTTAGAGGGCCTATTTCTAATCTACCTTTATTCAACTTTTTTGCATAGGAGTAAAGTACTTTGGGGTTTTTTTTATATTTTGAAGAGTCCTTTCTTCTAAGTCCCTTTTTTCATTTTCTTTCGATTGTATAATCTTTTGTTCTGCATTGTCTATCTTACATTTTATTTCCATCATTTTCCACACATTTTTTTTTTCTTTTGCAAGATTTTTCTTCCATTTTCTAATTTTCTGAAATAAGATCCTTCTGTCACTTGGTATGCATGTTTTTTGTTTATTGTTTTTTTTGTTTTTTTTTTTGGTACATATTTTTCAACAATTTTCTCCAGTATTTTGTACAGTATGTCCGTATTTACCTGTGTATTATCACTTACGAATACATTTTTCCATTCTTTGTTCAGTTCTTCATTTATTTCTGACCATTTATATTCTCACTGTAAAAATTATATTTTCCATATCCTTCCCAATGTTTTGTGCTTTGATTAAGTCTGCGATCACTTGCTTTGGAATGGACTATTAATTCTATGACAATGTGGTCTGAAATTCCCGTGTTATACACTATTATTTCTTTAACATAATTCACCTCATCCACAAATACTAGATCTAGGACATTTTCCTTTCTTGTTCGAATGTGGTTTACTTGTTGCATATTATGTTCTAATAGCATATCTTGAAGTTTTTCAAATTGCCTCTTATCTTCTGCGCTACTATTACTCTCTTTTTTATATGCATA
>NC_090726.1:122577987-122581747 GCF_036898095.1 Palaemon carinicauda | reverse complement strand
GTGCGCCTTCCTTAGTTTTCTGGTATATTTTTTGGCACTATTAATCTACCTCGGATTGCTCTTTCTGATAGTTTTAGCTCCATGAGGTTTTCAGTAATTCCTTCTATTTGCTTCCATGCTTGTATTATCATGTAGCGTTTTCTTCTCCCTTCTAGACTGTATAGTTTTAAAAATTGCAGTCTTTCTCAGTAGTCAAAGTCCTTAACTTCTTCTATTCTAGCAGTATAGGACCTTTGTGCACTCTCTATTTGTGCAATATCCTTTTGTAGTGTGGGTACCATATCACATTGCAGTACTCGAGTGTACTACGTACATAAGTTTTGTAAAGCATAATCATGTGTTCAGCTTTTCTTGTTTTAAAGTGTCTGAATAACATTCCATTTTTGCTTTACATTTAGCCAACAGTGTTGCTATTTGGTCGTTGTATAGCATATTCCTATTTAACATTACACCAAGGTCTTTAATTGCTTCCTTGTTTGTGATTGTCTCGTTATTAGGTTCCTTGTATGCTTATACCATTCATTCTCTGTTTCCATAATTTATTGATTTGAATTTATCGGAGTTAAATACCATCCTATTTATCTCTCCCCATTCATATATTTTGTTAGATCTCTTTGTAGTGAGTTCCTATCTTCATCACAAGTAATTTCTCTACTTATTCTTATGTCATCTGCGAAACTTCTCACTACAAAGATTTTAACCATCACAGTCTATGTCTGAGATCATAATAACAAGCAGCAGTGCAGCTAATACCGTACCTTGTGGCACGCTAGATATTACCTGAGCTTCATCTGATTTCTCGTCATTTGCAACCACTATCTGTTTTCTGTTTTGCAAGAATTCTTTTACCCATTTTCCTATCTTTCCCACAATATTGTGCTTTCTCATTTTTTTTCTCTAATATATTATGGACTACCTTGTCAAAGGCTTTTGCAAATCTAGATAGATCACATCTGTGTCTTTTTCATTTATCATATTCTTGTATATGTTTTTATAGTGTGCTATCAGTTGGGTTTGTGTACTTTTTCCAGGCACAAAACCGTGTTGACCTATATTAGACAAAATATTTTTAACCAAATGGTTCATTATTTTCTTTTTTATTACCCTCTCATACACTTTCATAATATGTGATGTTAGACTAACAGGTCTATAATTGCTTGCCTCTAGTCTTGATCCATTATTGAAAATAGGGGTTATATAAGCTAATTTACGTTTAACATATATCTCGCTCATATCTACACTTTGTCTTAGCAGTATTGCAAGCGGCTTCGCGATAGTGTGTGCAGTTTTTTTTAACAAAGTCGCTGGAACTCCATCTAGTCCGGCTGCCGATCCATTTTTAATTTCGTTTATAGCCTTGACAATATCTGCTTCATTAATATCTATATCCGTTAGATATTCAATATTTTCTTCTCTCATTTCTGTTTCATTATTCTCATTCGCAATTCTTGTCGTGAACTCACTCTTATATTTTTTTTGCTAATATGTTGCATATTTCCTTTTTTTCATTCGTTAACCGTCCTTCAATTCTTAGAGGGCCTATTTCTAATCTACCTTTATTCAACTTTTTTGCATAGGAGTAAAGTACTTTGGGGTTTTTTTTTATATTTTGAAGAGTCCTTTCTTCTAAGTCCCTTTTTTCATTTTCTTTCGATTGTATAATCTTTTGTTCTGCATTGTCTATCTTACATTTTATTTCCATCATTTTTCCACACATTTTTTTTTCTTTTGCAAGATTTTTCTTCCATTTTCTAATTTCTGAAATAAGATCCTTCTGTCACTTGGTATGCATGTTTTTTGTTTATTGTTTTTTTTGTTTTTTTTTTTTGGTACATATTTTTCAACAATTTTCTCCAGTATTTTGTACAGTATGTCCGTATTTACCTGTGTATTATCACTTACGAATACATTTTCCATTCTTTGTTCAGTTCTTCATTTATTTCTGACCATTTTATATTCTCACTGTAAAAATTATATTTTCCATATCCTTCCCAATGTTTTGTGCTTTGATTAAGTCTGCGATCACTTGCTTTGGAATGGACTATTAATTCTATGACAATGTGGTCTGAAATTCCCGTGTTATACACTATTATTTCTTTAACATAATTCACCTCATCCACAAATACTAGATCTAGGACATTTTCCTTTCTTGTTCGAATGTGGTTTACTTGTTGCATATTATGTTCTAATAGCATATCTTGAAGTTTTTCAAATTGCCTCTTATCTTCTGCGCTACTATTACTCTCTTTTTTATATGCATATATACAACCACTTTCTCCTATCCGTTCTTTCCAATCCACGAAAGGAAAGTTAAAAACTCCGGATAGGAGTATATCATCTATTTTTTTCGATTATTATGTAAAACTCCTTAGTATTTGGGGGTCTGTAAACTACAATATTCACTAGTTTTTCAAATTCAAATTCTACCGCAATCAATTCACATTCTGTGTTGCTGTATTTTTCACAGGCTTTTCCTTGATTTATGTCTCTTCCATATATTGCGGTTCCCCTTGATTCCTATTTGTTCTGTCTGATCTATATGTTTGGAAACCCTTTATCTGATCATCACTGCCAGTCTCTTGGGAATACCATGTTTCACTTATATTTAATATATCTTTTTTTTCAATTTGGGTTAGTTCTTCTATGAACTCTATTTTCTTTTTAGAGTTACTTGTAACTAAACCTTGTGCATTCATCACTATTATAGTTTGTGTTTCATCCCCATTATTTAATATTGGTAATAATATGGATTCTCCCATGCTTCCTCCTGGTCTGTTATGATGTTCTTTTCTTCATTTCCAGGAATTTTGTCGTTAAAAAATCCAACTTTTCTCTTATATTTGCTCTTTCGCCTTCATATTTATTTTTGTGTGTATACCTGCAATTATCCCCATATCTGCACCAACCCCTGGCCTTATAGATGCATTCTTTGTAATTGGGCTCTAAATGTGCAAATTTGGGTTGAAAGGCATCATATCTTGGGCATTTTGTGCATAGCGCGGTATATACTCGGCCTGCTTTTTTGTTCCTTTTTGTTCCATTTTGCTTTCATTTTTCTTTTCTGTTTGTTGAGTTTTCTTACTTTCATTCATGGTTGCAGGATGCATATATCGATATTTTTTGTTGTATTTGCATCCTTTTCCTTCATTTAGGTTTTTGCATATTTTTGGATGGAGATCTCTGCATTCGTCTCCATATCCGTCTAATACGCACATTTACCATATATTTCATAATTATGGCATATCTTTGGATGCTTGTAGTAGCACCTTTCGCCAAAATTGCAATTCCCTCTTTTCAGCAAATTGCAGACTATATCTTTCTTTCTTTTTTTTCATGTTCTTGCTCTTCCCTAAAAGTATGTAGGTCCGGGGTAGAGTCTCTTGGGTCTATTATTTGTTTCTATCTGATAATTATTTCTTCGTAAGTATGTTGTTGGATGGCATCATAAGTTGTATCAATGATTTCCTCTGCATCCTTACACATATCCTGTTCATTTTCTCTTCTTCTTCTTCTTCTTCTTCTTCTTCTTCTTCTTCTTCTTCTTCTTTATCTTCAACTATTTACAGATTTAGTCTCGACTTAATTATATTTTCTATCCAGACTAAGCATGTTGAGCAGAATACCTTTGTGTCTCTATTTTTAATTTTTTGCTGTATTTTAGCACATGTAGGGTGTGTTGGAACATGACAGGCATCGCATTTTCTAATCAGTTGTTGAGTATTATTAATGGAATACCATATCTTACATGTATTGCACCATT
>NC_090726.1:122537987-122575487 GCF_036898095.1 Palaemon carinicauda | reverse complement strand
TTTATTCCACGCTCTTGGTCCCCTTACATTAAAATCTCTTGAGCCAATATCTAAACTAGTTCTTGAAATGAATAGATCGTTTGCTTGTCTAGTTCGGTTAACCATTCTGTCATTTACTGTCGGTAGTGTCATGAACCATTCAGGAAAATTGGAATGCAATATTTCAAAAAACGAGACAACATGTGTTAAAGTAATATTGATTATATATCTTAAGCCATTTCAAGAAATTTATCATTGGTGTTGCATGGTCGTATTTCTTTGCAGAACCCTCAGCTACCTTGGCTGCAAAATTTTGTAGTTTTTGTACGCGACTTAATTGAAGTTTATTTGTAGTGTCCCATATATTATTACAATAATTAATCTAACTCAAAGCTAAAGATTCTACAATGATTATTCTAGTTGCTTTATCGAAATGGTCTTTAACTCTGTTAATATACATCAATCTACTAATGACTTTTTTACAGAGGTTATCGATGTGTGTGTTAAAAAACAATGAACTCTCCATAAAGACTCCAAGGTTCTTTACATCTTTAACAGGAGAATTTTTTCACCATCAAAGTTGATTTTAATATCTTTAACATTAATTGCGCCTTTTTTTGTATTTATCAGTAAACCATTACTATCGAAATACTGTTTAACTACTTTTAAACTTTGCTCAACACGGCTGACTAAGTCTGGTAGATTTATCAGCTCTCCAAAGAAAATAAATTGCGAGTCATCGGCAAACTGAGAAATGCTGCAATCAGAAATCACATTTACCAAATCATTTATAAATAACAAAAATAGTTTTGGCCCAAGTATTGTGCCCTGTGGAACACCATACGAGATAGGGCATTTTTTTCTGAAATAACGTCACCTATTTTCACAGATGAGTTCGTTTTGATAGGTAACTTCTGAACCAGAAGTCATCAATTCTATATAAGGTCATCTTTCTTAACAATATATCATGAGGGACACTATCGAATGCCTTTGAGAGGTCTAGTAGAGCTAATAGGATTATGTTTTTCTTATCTGTATTCTTATAGATTGCATCCGTTACGTTTAAAAAGAGCGGTTTCGGGTAGATAACTTGGATCTAAAACCATGTTGCGTCATGGAGATTGAATTTTTGTTTTCTAAGAATCTAGTAAGTTGATTATCTACTATCTTCTCCAAAGTCTTTGACAAGATAGGCAACAGGGATATGAGTCGATAATTGTTTACATCATCGATATCACCATTTTTTATGTACAGGTGTTACCATCGAGTATTTCCCAGAGCTGGGGGATATGAACCAGTAACTATCGAAGTGTTTGCAATTATAGTTATGTAAAACAGGATGACTGGCAAAACATCTTTAATAAATCTCAGTGGAATTTTGTCACACCCTGTAGAATTGGTTTCATTCATTTCTTTAATTGTAAAAAGGACAGTTTCGACATCGACGGGCTGTGGTCTAATTTTTTTCATTATCATTAATAACCTCATTTGATTCTAAATTATATACGTTTCTCTCATCAATATTTGCTTGCGATTTTTCAAAAGCTCATTTCTCGACAACAGGAAAAATCTTATTAAATTCATTAACTTTCTCATATTTACTTTCGTAATTTAATTCTGATTTTTTACTTAAAGGAATAATTTTATTAATAGTTTGCTAGGTTTTTTGAAATATCACCTTTACAGTTGAGAAGTTCCCTCTCTTCGTATATTCAATTTTAGCCGTATTCAAACAATGCTTTGCATCTTTCTTTTGGGCTTTATGTTGATCTTGCAACAGTCTATCAAAACTATTTCCTTTCAGTTTCTTTTGCGTTTCATTCTTAATATTAATCTTTTCTTTCAAGTTATTAGTAAACCATAGAGCTGGAGGTCTGGTCATTTCTTCGGTAATCATAGGGACGCTCGTATTTATACATTGGTTAGAAATATCTGTAAACAGATTTATGTAATAATCGACATCATCGGTCAAAAGTATTTGATTTAAAGTTTCTGATTCATTTAAAATTAAGTTACAGAGATCATCTTTTTTGAGGTGTCTTATCTCTAGCATTAGAGGTTTTTTTTACCTGTATTTCAAGCTGCCTTATCTTTAACATTAAAGTCTTTTTTTACCTCTATTTTGTGGTGCCTTATCTCTAGCATTATGGTTTTTTTACCTCTATTTTGAGGTGCCTTATCTCTAGCATTAGCTGACTTTTTACCTCTACTTTGAGGTGTTTTATCTCTAACATTAGGGGATTTTTACCTCGATTTTGAGGTGCATTACTTCTAGCATTAGAGGCTCTTTGACCTCTATTATTAGGAGCCTTATTTATAGCATTAGGGGGTTTTTTACCTCTATTTTTAGGAGCCTTATATATAGCGTTAGGGGCTTTTTGACCTCGATTTTGAGGAGTATTACTTCTAGTATTAGAGGCTCTTTGACCTCTATTTTAGGTGCCTTATTTATAGCATTAAGGTTTTCTTTTTAACCTCTATTTTGAGGTGCATTACCTCTAGCATTAGAGGCTCTTTGACCTCTATATATAGGTGCCTTATTTATAGGATTAGATGCTTTTTTACCTCGATTTTGAGGTGCACTACTACACGCATTAGAGGCTCTTTGACCTCTATTTTAGGAGCCTTATTTATAGCATTAGGGGCTTTTTTACCTCTATTTGTAGGAGCCTTATATATAGCAATTAGGGGCTTTTTTACCTCGATTTTGAGGTGCATTACCTCTAGCATTAGAGGCTCTTTGACCTCTCCTTTTTTTTTTCTTTTTTTTTTTTTTATTTACAGCATTAGGAGCTTTTTGACCTCTATTTTAGGAGCCTTATTTATAGCATTAGGGGTTTTTTTACCTCTATTTGTAGGAGCCTTATATAACTTCCAACATCAGAGGCTCTTTGACCTCTCTTTTTAGGTGCCTTATTTATAGCATTAGGGGCTTTTTTATCTCTTCTTATAGGAACCTTATATATAGCATTAGGGGCTTTTTTACCTCGATTTTGAGATGCATTACTTCTGGCATTAGAGGCACTTTGACCTCTTTTTTGGTGCCTTATATATAGCATTAGGGGCTTTTCACCTCAATTTTGAGGTCCATTACTTGTAGCATTAGAGGATCTTTTTACCTCTTTTTTTTTTTTTTTTTTGGTGTCTTATTTATAGCATTAGGAACTTTTTGACCTCTATTTTAGAAGCCTTATTTATAGCATTAGGGGTTTTTTACCTCTATTTGTAGGAGCCTTGTATAACTTCCAGCATTAGAGGCTCTTTGACCTCTCTTTTTAGGTGCCTTATTTATAGTATTAGGGGCTTTTTTGTCTCTTCTTGTAGGAGCCTTATTTATAGCATTAGGGGCTTTTTGACCTCGATTTTGAGGTGCATTACTTCTAGCATTAGAAACTCTTTGACCTTTCTTTTTAGGTGCCTTATTTATAGCATTAGGAGCTTTTTTACCTCTATTTCTAGGAGCCTTATATATAGCGTTAGGGGCTTTTTCACCTCGATTTTGAGGTACATTACTTGTGGCATTAGAGGCTCTCTGTTCTCTATTTTTAGGTGCCTTATTTATAGCATTAGGGGCTTTTTGACCTCGATTTTGAGGTGCATTACTTCTAGCATTAGAAACTCTTTGACCTTTCTTTTTAGGTGCCTTATTTATAGCATTAGGAGCTTTTTTACCTCTATTTCTAGGAGCCTTATATATAGCGTTAGGGGCTTTTTCACCTCGATTTTGAGGTACATTACTTGTGGCATTAGAGGCTCTCTGTTCTCTATTTTTAGGTGCCTTATTTATAGCATTAGGGGCTTTTTGACCTCGATTTTGAGGTGCATTACTTCTAGCATTAGAAACTCTTTGACCTTTCTTTTTAGGTGCCTTATTTATAGCATTAGGAGCTTTTTTTACCTCTATTTCTAGGCGCCTTATATATAGCATTAGGGGCTTTTTTCCCCTCGATTTTGAGGTACATTACTTGTGGCATTAGAGGCTCTCTGTTCTCTATTTTTAGGTGCCTTATTTATAGCATTAGGGGCTTTTTGACCTCGATTTTGAGGTGCATTACTTTTAGTATTAGAGGTTCTTTGACTCTCTTTTTAGATGCCTTATGTATAGCATTAAGGGCTTTTTGAATTCGATTTTGAGGTGTATTTACTTCCAGCATTAGAGGCTCTTTGACCTCTATTTTTATGTGCCTTATTTATAGCATTAGAGGCTCTTTTACCTCTATTTTTTAGGTGCCCTTATTTATAGCATTAGGGCCTTTTTACCTCTATTTTTATGTGCCTTATTTCTAGCATTAAGGTTTTTTTTAACCTCTATTTTGAGGAGCTTTATTTCTAGCATTAAGGGGTATTTTACCTCAATGTCGAATTTTTGGGACTATCCTGTTGAAGAACCACACGTCGCTCACCGTTCAGTTGAACCATTCTGTCTCCGTCCTTATTTCCTCAGTTCCAATAGTCTCTAATTATATGACATCGTTGCAAAAGCCCAAGCAAAAGGATCATTCAAGGTGCGTACATTATGTTCTTCAAATCTCGACAACTTTTGCAGCAAATACCAAAGCCAGCTGTAGATGAAGGTGTACTGAAGAGCCTCCTGTTGATCCTGTAGTTGTAAAACACATTTCTCACAGTCAGCTCCCTGTTCCAAAAATCGCCATTAACAATGTTCACTGCGTTGCATGCTTAGTTTGAAAAAAGAGATCAGGTCTTCAGAACTCATTTGAAAGTCGGGGCGGAGCTGTTCAGAACTGCTCCGAGAAGATTCTGTTCTGGAGTCATTCAGAACTCTATGCTAAGTCTACGGCTATGTCTTCTCAAGCCTTTTGAAGATCCCGGAAAATTTTCTTCAGGTGCCGTTCAGGGAGCTCCAGGAAGAATCAGTTCTGGAGTCATTCAGAACTCCATGCTAAGTCTATGGCTATTTCTTCTGAAGGCATTTGGAGATCAGGGAAAGTTTTCTTCCGAAGCCGTTCAGAAATTCTGTTGTAAGGTCATTCAGAACTCCATGCTAAGTCTACAGCTATGTCTTCTGAAGCCTTTTGAAGATCCCGGAAAATTGGCATCAGGTGCCATTCAGGGAGCTCCAGGAAGAATCTGTTCTGGAGTCATTCAGAACTCCATGCTAAGTCTACGGTTGTTTTCTTCTGAAGGCATTTGGAAATCCAGGAAATTTTTCTTCCGAAGCCGTTCAGAGATTCTGTTCTAGGGGCATTCAAAAACTCCATGCTAAGTCTATGGCCATTTCTTCTGAAGCCATTCAGAGATCCGTGAAAATTTTCTTCCGAAGCCGTTTAGGACTCGCGAAAAAAAACTCTTCTTTCGTTTCAATAAACCCTAGTAACTCATCATCATAATAATAATAAGAGTAATAATAATGATAATAATACCAATAATAATAATAATGATAATAATAATAACAATAATAATAGTAATAATAATAATAAATTACATAATTTGATTTATGGATTTGAGTCTGAACGTCCTGAAGTCGTTCAACGCTCGGATTTGCAATTTAAGTTACGCCTGAAGCGCACTCGGCGATCAAACTCGGGCGAAGGGTAATTGACGTTTTCAGCAAACCGCATTGAAATAACCGAAGGCTTAGACTCATTTTTTCAGGTTTGAGATTTAAAACAACCAATTTCTGGTAGCCTACGAATCGATATCAGAGCCGTTCGAAACACAGAAAATACGTCTCGGAAAATAGCATTTCACGAGTACATTTTCTGAAGAATTAATTTTAGATAATCAATAATGATGTAATATTCACAGGATTTTTTCCAATGGAATTATTACTTTCTAGATTTTTTCGAAGGCGATGGATGTTACTATGTGTATATGTTATGTTTCTACCAATGATTTATATATTCACACACACACACACACACACACACACATATATATATATATATATATATATATGTATGTATGTATACACATACATTTGTGCGTGTCATCAGCCGTGACTGGTCCACTATAGAACAAAGACCCCAGACATGCCAGTTTATAAGTTCATCTTCTCTTCCTTCCCTGCTTCTTTTACAATCTCTAGGGTCACATTCTACAAGTCTTAATTTCCATCTATTGTCTGACTTTCTCATTATATGTCCTGCCCAATATCATGTCCATTCCTTTTTCTTACATGTTAAAAATATCTTCTACTTTAGTTTGCTCTCGTATCCATGTTGCTCTATTTATGTCTCTTATTGTTATTATTATCATCATTCTTTCCATAGCTCTTTTAAGTTATAATCAGCTTATGTTGTAAGGCCCTTAGTACGGCTCCAAGTTTCTGATGCTTAAGTTAATACTGTTAGGACCATCTGATTATATTCTTTCCTTTTTAGAAGAAAGACATTATATATATAAAATATATATATATATATATATATATATATATATATTATCATTACTTGCTAAGCTACAGCCCTAATTGGAAAAAGCAGGATGCTATAAGCCCAGGGGCTCCAACAGGGAAAATAGCTCAGTGAGGAAAGGAAACAAGGATAAATAAAATATTTTAAAAAGAGCAACAATATTAAAATAAATATCACTTTATAAACTATAAAAACTTTAACAAAACAAGAGGAAGAGAAATGAGATGTAAGATAAAACATGTATGTATGTATATACATACACACACACACACACACATATATATATATATATATATAATGAGTACACAACGTCTCATCGGCGTCCAAAATCGAAGACAGCTTCTCCTCGGACAGATCGTCCTGCAGATATTTTTCAGCATAACAGCAGAAATACATTTACTTTTCTCCATTTATTGTTTGGTATCGACATGTGTTTCAGATCACTTCGCGACCCTTCTTCAGGACTACATTGACTTTAGGAACTACACTTTGATATAAAGGTTATGGTAGTGAAAATTTGATCAAATTTTCACCATCTTAACCTTTATGTTAAAGTGTTGTCTGTCCTAAGTACAGTACGAATATCTGTTTTGCGTCATCATATTGTTGTCGTTTTCAAGTTGTTGTTGGAAGGGTCGCTTATTTTCATGAAATCTTGACCGGCGATATCTAGTACCTATGTCACGTAGCATGGTTCTCGAACCTTGGGAGTTTGAATTTCGAGAACGATTGTAATTTTGTAAACTCCTTGTAGCAATAAAATTTTGGCTCCGAATTTAAGTTAATATTTTTTTTTATTTGATGACTTCCTCTTGGTTCATCTTGAAGAGATCTTGATTAATAGATTTTCCTATTATGAGATCTTTTCACATCATCCTTGTTACACAAAGAAAGGTGATGACACTGCTTCGCTAAAGTCGTAAGGAGTCGTGTAGCACCAAGTCTGTTCAAGTACATTCCAGAATTCCTTCCTGTTACGTCATAGCAAGCGTCGTCAATCTCACCAGTTCCCAGCTTGAAGGATAGTTCTGATTTGATTAAAGTTAAGCCATTTACGGAGCACCATGTATCCAATTGATCATTTGGATAATCTAAACTTTCTCCGAATTCAAATGATTTTAGTGTGGGACCCAGTTGGCAAATCATCATATCCATGTTTTCATTGATCTGCTTAAGGTCAGCAACTAGAGATCCTAAGCTGTCTAATATAGTGCTACCAGTTTTTTCTTGGATGAAATCCTGGATACCACATACTAAGATGCATCGTGATGGTCTCCATTGTAGGTTTTCAGATACCCCATGACCTCAATAATTCAATGTCTGCTGCTTTAATTGTTCTTATGAAGCAAGTTCTTTTTAAGTCCGATGATTTGACATGGCATAGGTTTGAGTCTCTGAGTATTAGTGTCCCTTGGTCGTCTTCGTCCTCCTTATCTTCATCAATCGGATCTCCTGAAGTAACATTGCGTGAGGAGCCTTGATGTTGCTGTGGCCGTCCAACGTGTTCCTCTAATGTAGAAGGCCGATCATTCAATTTACTTATAGTGACGTGAGCAGCTTTTATTAATTCGTTCAATTCATTATTTTGGGCGGTCTTGATTTCCAGCTGCTGTTTAATCTCTTGTAATTCTGATGAGATATTCTCTTAGGTATTTACAGGAGTTGATTCGGGTTGTAACGTCATTGTTCCTTCCAACTCTAGTCGTTGAAGATCTATATTTGTCTAATAACAATATTTATGAGCTCGTTTTTTGTCACTCATATTTTTCTTTAGTCCCAGGTCTTGACATCTTTTTTTGCAGTTGTACCTCTGTAAAGTTTACAAGTAGAAATTCCCATGTAGGGTTTGTAAGAGATGGTACATTTTCTGAACGGGAGAACTGTATCGTATATGAGGAAATTTTTATAAAATTCAGGTTGAAATTTCGTATATCCTTTGAGATGGGAATATATTTTCTACATCTCTTCCATTTAATACACATTCTTTCGTCTTGCTTTGGTCCGTTTTGTCGAGAACTTCAAATGACGTACTTCCCACGTCATAGGCTTACTGCACATGGGCAAGTTTGGAAAATTTTGAACAGGCGTCGTTGTCTAAAATCCTGGAAGTTTTTATTCCTAAAATAAAAGAGAGTCCAAAAGCCACAAAAATAAAAAGTCACAAAACCACTTTAAAAAACACTTCACTGAAGATTTCACAGGCCACTTAGTAAAATCCACGGAATACACAAGGGATAAATAGGCCAAAAAGCAAGATCTCCCAACACACTGTGTACAATATGGCGGAGAGAGAGAGAGAGAGAGAGAGAGAGGGGGAGTGAAAAATCAAAATAGTTGTTGTTTTGGAGAGAGAGAGAGAGAGAGAGAGAGAGAGAGAGAGGAGTGAAAAAATAAAATAGTTGCTGTTTTGGAGAGAGAGAGAGAGAGAGAGAGAGAGAGAGAGAGATACTTACTGCTTTGTAGAGAGAGAGAGAGAGAGAGAGAGAGGAGTGAAAAATTAAAATAGTTGCTGTTTTGGGAGAGAGACAGAGAGAGAGAGAGAGAGAGAGAGAGAGATAAGATGGAAATGGGTTGCTGTTTTGGAGAGAGAGAGAGAGAGAGAGAGAGAGAGAAATGGAAATGGTTGCTGTTTTGGAGAGAGAGAGAGAGAGAGAGAGAGAGAGAGAGAGAGAAATAGTTGCTGTTTTGAAGAGAGAGAGAGAGAGAGAGAGAGAGAGAGAGAAATAGTTGCTGTTTTGGAGAGAGAGAGAGAGAGAGAGAGAGAGAGAGAGAGAAATAGTTGCTGTTTTGGAGAGAGAGAGAGAGAGAGAGAGAGAGAGAGAAATAGTTGCTGTTTTGGAGAGAGAGAGAGAGAGAGAGAGAGAGAGAGAAATTGAAATAGTTGCTGTTTTGGAGAGAGAGAGAGAGAGAGAGAGAGAGAGAGAGATTGGAATAGTTGCTGCTTTGGAGAGAGAGAGAGAGAGAGAGAGAGAGAGAGAGAGAGAAATGGAAATGGTTGCTGTTTTGGAGAGAGAGAGAGGAGAGAGAAATAGTTGCTGTTTTGAAGAGAGAGAGAGAGAGAGAGAGAGAGAGAGAGAAATAGTTGCTGTTTTGGAGAGAGAGAGAGAGAGAAATAGTTGCTGTTTTGGAGGAGAGAGAGAGAGAGAAATAGTTGCTGTTTTGAAGAGAGAGAGAGAGAGAGAGAGAGAGAGAGAGAGAGAGAGAGAAATAGTTGCTGTTTTGAGAGAGAGAGAGAGAGAGAGAGAGAGAGAGATTGAAATAGTTGCTGTTTTGGAGAGAGAGAGAGAGAGAGAGAGAGAGAGAGATTGAAATAGTTGCTGTTTTGGAGAGAGAGAGAGAGAGAGAGAGAGAGAGAGAGAGGGGGGGGGAGGAGAGAGATTGGAATAGTTGCTGCTTTGGAGAGAGAGAGTGAGAGAGAGAGAGAGAGAGAGAGAGTTACACTTACCGACAAGGTATGGGCAGATATTCTTGAGATAACGAAAGGATTCAATATTTCTTGCTCAAGTATTTATTGAAAAATCGATTTTGCGTATAGATGCTAGTAAGTAGCAAGAGATTATAGCAATATGATTTTGCTGTTTAGCAGTTTCCTGTTATGACGGAGGGAACATTAGCCATTTAACAAATTCCTCAGGTTAATTATTCCTCACACTATCTAGTATGTTCTTCGTCAAACTTTCATAGATTCATGATATTTCATACAGTTATACATTACAAGAAAACTACAACAACTCGAAATACAGACATTATTACAAAGCTACATTATATGTACGGACTTCTCATATTACTGAAATTGTAGTCTAAATTACAATATCCTTGCTAGATATGCATGTTCAAGTTCCATCTCTCACTTGTCATTTTACCGTCACTTATTATTTATATAACGTTTTCGATAGATCTTCATAACCACAGCACATCGTAAAGAAACTTTTACAGTCATTCAACACGACAGTCCCCTTGGTAAGGAAAATGTCTTATTCACGCACTTATTTTTCAGACTAACGCTTGGATCTTTTATGACTAAGGGCTCTTTTATCTACCTCTATAGATGATTTATTCACTCTTTAAAAAGTGGCTTTTATGTTATGCCGTATATCTATAGAAAGAAGTCAACAGCCACCAGCAAAAGCTTAAGATGAAATCAAAGAATAGTCATCATCGATATAGCTGTTGAAATTTTCGGGATGTCGACATGAGCTGCTTAGTAAAATTCACAGATTGTCAGAAACCTGGACTATATACTGTAAGCACATGCTTGGACATCTATAACAAGTGCTGACATGAGGAAAATAGGAAAAATAGCAATGGAAGAAAGAAAGAAAATTTATGAAAACATAGTTTTCCAACATTATTTGTTAATTTAGAGACCTGGAGAGAAGTAAGCGATAAAAAAATAAAAGATCTGGAATACCTTTAATATAGACTATACCTAATAAGAAATACGTACGAACAGCTATTAACTATTCCGTCTTGGGGCATCGTAGCCGAAACAGGAATATGGCCAGTGTCTTGTAGAATACACCATAAGGCAATAATGGAGTTCCATAACGGTATCTTGGAGATAATTGAAGATTAATTTCAGAACTATGGAAAGGACTGGAGCAGCATCGTTGAGGAAATCTCTATTAAATATAGAATGAAAATAATTGAAATGGGAAATTGCGGGGAAAGGTTCATATAAATTATGAAAATTAAGAGAACAAAATACATGAGTTGATATGCTGCAAAATTCTTGTAAGGGGATGGTGAAATACATAAATCTGAAGGGTCGGGTGTTTTTTTGCGGTACTTCTTTTTTTTTCTTTTTTTTTTTTGGCACCGCTTTTTTTGGTCCAGTAATTTTGTGATTGTCACCCAAAATTGAAATTTAAATAGAGTAAACGAATTATATTAAGGATGAAAACTCGAATCTTTTTGTTAAGTCTAAAACATACATACAAAAGAATAAAATAATAATCAAAATTAAGTATAACTTATAGGCAAAAGATTAAAACAATGATGATTAAAACTAAGTTATTTAACGTATATCCTAATTTTGGGCTAGACCACGCAAGTATGATAATGGCTTCTCATCAAATAGACGCATAATATTCAAAATGCTCTTGTCAGCTTTCACATATTTAAGGCTCTTTCGAGTTTTTCGAAAACCATCAATAGATTTCCATATAACTGAATGATGGACTTCTAAATTCCTCATATATTTAACTATGCGCTGATTTTGGGTGATGATTAGTTCGGCCACTTCCAGTGATGGGTTCTATTGTACTAGTTCCATATTTCCGGGGGAAAAAGAGGGGGGTCGCTTGCCATTGTCTCTTCCCGTTGGTGCCCGACGTAATTATCTTCAAACCAGTTAAGTATCGGTTGCGGTTTTAATGTGGCAGGAGATCAAAATAGTAATCCAAGTGAGGAACAGGCACGAAGCCTAAGGCTATGATCATCTCAGCTCTTCACCCAAATTCAGAATTGTTATTATATAAAACCTGGAGCTCAATCTGTTTAAGATGCTTATGCACGTTATGAGGAAGAAACTTCCTTGTATCATTACTCTTGGAATAGCTACTGGTTCAGAGTCACAAGAAATTGCTGTTGGGTTTAATCCTAAGATTGCGTCATGAATCATCTGAAACATACGTACATATGTTACAGCACCATGAGATGTTCTTTTATTTCCTTTATCACTTCATTTTATTTAGTGCGGATATAGTCTTTGCACTTGTTCTTGTTTTCCCATCTCCAAAAATCATACTAGAGTCCTTCTTGCTTTATTCGTCGAACACATAAAGCTATTCATTGGGAGAATATTCAAGTTTATTTTCTAACTAAGAATAAGTTCAGCCATTCCTGTAGATAGGTTCAACAATTTATACTTTTTTTGAGGGATTTCTTGACGATTTTTTGAGACTCGATGAAGATAAAATTCTAATAGGTAGGTAGTAGTAAAAGGCTGTTTCTATTCTTTTAAAATATTTGTCAAGTTAAAGAGAAACAGGTAGCGGGATAGATAGTTGTTAGCAAAAGTCAGTTTTTATACTCTAAAAATGTTTTCTAATTTTTTTGGTTCTAAAAACAACTCGACGCCAAAAAGACTCGACGACAAAAAAGCTTGTGTCAAACTACTGGTGCCTAAACTCTGGCGCCAAAACGTTGACGCCAAGTAGAATTATTCCGAATTTGGAATGAGTTCAAAAAACGGATTTTGAGCAAAGCGAAAAATCTATTTTTGGGTGAGATGGCCATGTCGTCCTGATGGAAGTTCCTAAAGGTAGCTTCCTAAGGGATATATGTACTACAGTGATATTTTACCTTTAGGTCTCCAGAATTCTAACTCCTGGCGCGAATATCCTTAAATTTTCTCTCGCATAATATCAGAGGGCGTATTCTTGACACGCCACATAGCAATCTGCACCCCTAATAGCCTTTATGCTTCGAGGGGGAAAGTGGCAGAATAGAAGGGGAGCCGTATCAAGGTTACCCTAGTTCTCATACTACTATTAAGTATCAAAACAGCGCCATAACCAAGATGGCGGACATTCCTTGTAGCATTGAGCATGGTGCTACAGATACAGTACTTCGGGAGGGATACTGTGAAGATCTTTTCTTTTAGAAAAGAAGGGTGGGTCCATTAGGACGACATGGCCATCTCACCCAAAAATAGATTTTTTGCTTCGCTCAATCCGTTTTTTGGGCTCAAGCCATGTAGTCCTGATGGAAGCGTACCAGAGCATTAATGTATCTGTGGATTTTCATTTCTTCTGAATAAGTCTATGTAAGTTAACTTTTAAAATAGTTTATTAGCAGCTCCATCACAGGAGTATAGATGGTTTGGTCGGATGACCATCCTGTATGACATATTTAAAAGAACTAACAAAAATATCATGTTTGATGATAACGTATACTTAGTTATCTCAGCATTTATACAAATATGTAAACACAACATTAGTACAGAAAGCCATCTAGTTCCGGTGAGACACTCAACTGTTTCTCACGGGATGCTTTGTATTGTGTTTACTCTTCATACAAAAATGTTACATTGCAAAGGTTTAGCTTGATCTTGACTTTCACATCCTGTTTATGACTAACTTGGCGTTCTCACACTCCTCCTAACTTCTCCATTGATCTCTCGGGTCATGGATTTTATTAAGTAATTTATAATTATTATATTAGCTCGGACAGCTACCTTCAATTAATTGAACAAAAAATACGTTAAAAATATGTTTACTAGGAGTGTGACTGGATATATATTTTTTTTTTTTAACTTTAGCCATAAACAAGTGAGTAAGGATGAATGTACAAATAGGTACATTTAAAAAAAATACATACCTAACAGATATTGTCAAAAACAAAGAAAAATGCATGGAAAATACAGATTATCATATGGTACATTGCTAGCAAATGATTATATGGTACCCAAAAAAAAATACTGATGTATATATGATTCGGTAACTTGTTAAAGAATAGTTGTCACCTTTGTCAAAAATACAGATTATTATAATATGGTAACTAATAAAGAATATTTGTTACCTTGATAAAGATATAATTTCAGTGCACAAACAAAAATTCCTGGTACGTACACGCACCACGGTTTCGTGTATATATATACATACATATATATATATATATATATATATATATATATATATATATATATATATATATATATATATATATATATATATATATATATATATATATATATATATATATATATATATATATATATATATATATATATATATATATATATATATATATAGATATATATATATATATATATATATATATATATATATATATATGTATATAGGTGCCCATATAAAATGATTTTTTATTCTAAATATATTTATTAAAATGCAAATGTTCTAGAGTCTCTTCAACTACATATTACAAGCGTACTGACCGCTTTTCGTGCACAACACTATTCCAAACAATTTTACTCCTTCGAGCGAATGAAAGGGTCAATTTCAAACGGCTCTAAATTTAAATTTTTTCAAAAACAAATAAGGAGTGTTGTCTGGACATGGCAAAATGTTCCTTTTGAGCTCCATCTGTCTTTGCCTTAACCTATGCGAAACAAAGATGTTAACGGCGATAAATATCATCACCGTAACGCTGATTGCTGCTAGTAACATGTAGAAACGAAGATCTGCATAAGTCGATGATGGGTGGTCCATCTCGGTTAATTTCATCAACCGCTTAACCACTCGTGCGTTGTATGGGAGAGGTAAAGTAGGCCCATTCCCTGATGATAGTGTTAATTCCTTGAACCGTGTAATTCGTGGACGTACCGATGCAACCATCTCTTGCAACGAAGATTTGGGAATAGGACGTGGTTCCGTCCAGGCATGATACATTGAACCCGGCCTTGTCGTATCGTATCCACGAGCTGTTGTTCAGTCTGCAATTGAACTTATTGTTATATGGTACTTTGGTAGGAAGTTCTATTAACCATAATAATTACCTGGAACATAGATGAACAAATGTTAGTAATTATTTCTCAGCTGATCCCATCTCTTGTCGTCAATTTGTCTGCATGGGTAATAAGACGTTGGTATTCTTAAAATACAAGTTTAATGTAACTTATGACTACATTGTTCTATGACAGCTGACTCCCAAGTGTGTGTGGAGCGTCATACACAATCTGACAAAACCAAAACATTGCTAAACAAAAGAGCATCGCTCTGAAAAGACTTAAATCCTACTCCAGTACAAAACCATAAAGAATCACATCCTATCTTTGAGGTAATCAACAAATGTTTGAATCCTAATACCAAAACAAATCATTACTCTTATGTATAAAGCATAACATGTCTTATTCATGCAATATGATGCAATGTTGCGCAATACCTGCAACACTTGAAATAACATAGTACATTATTACAATAATACATAACAGTCTCCTCCCCCTTAACTTGACATTGTAAAAATATTCATAAATCTAATCTCTCAGGGGGCTTTCCTCTGTTAATCCTATTAGGAAGCACTTAAACCTCATCTTGTACTGGTACATGAATTGGTTCTGAATCTACATTGGATGTTGGACCATCTTGGTTAATATTTGACTCATTTGATCTAACTACTTCTTTAAGTTTCTCATCTCTAACATTCACATGCTCTACTGTCTTTCTGTTTAACGGCTGTAATTGATCAACATGACGTTTTACAACATTATCACCAACACGAACATCATAATGTAAATTTCCTATCTCTCTTACAATCTCTCCTGGTACCCACTTCTCTGGAGTGTTGTACGATCTTACCATGACATCAGACAAAGGTAAAAAATGTCTTACATTAGGAAGCTTTACTACTTGTTTATACCCTTTATCTTCTAAATCACTTTGCAAACTTGGATACAACAAATCTAACTTACACCTTATCCTCCTCCCCATCAACAAATTTGAGGGTGCCACGCCTGTCGTGCTGTGCGGCGTTGTTCTATAAGACAATAAAAATTTTGACACATGCAAAAATATATTACCTGAATTTGCTTTTCTACACTTCATATTGTGTTTAAACGTTTGGACAAATCTTTCAGCCTCTCCATTAGTAGATGGATGATATGTAGCTGAAAATGTATGCTTTATACCATTGACATTACAAAATTCTTTAAACTCTTGTGAGGTAAATTGTGGACCATTATCTGTAATAATTCTTTCTGGAATACCGTGCGTTGAAAAAATTTGCATTAACTCTTTTATTGTGGCGTAAGACGTTGTTGTCTTCATTGGGATAATTTCTGGCCACTTACTGTAAGCATCTACTACTATCAAAAACAAATAATTTAAAAAAGGACCTGCAAAATCTATATGCACTCTTTGCCATGGATACCTGGGTAACTCCCACGGGTGCATTCTAGCAAATTGAGGATTGTTCTGTTGCATAACACAATTCATACAATTCTTTATATAACATTCAACATCTTTATCTACACCTGGCCACCATACAAAAGTTCTCGCAATTGACTTTGATCTTACAATACCTTGGTGATCAGCATGTATTTCAGACAGAACCTTATTTCTCAGTGAATTAGGAATAACTACCCTTGAACCTCTCATCACTATTCCTTGTGTTACACTCAGTTCATACCATATATCCTTATACGGTTTACAATTTTCCTCTTTTCCACAAAAGTCCCTACCTGTCATTAAACTCTCCAAAACCTTACTAAGTACTGGGTCTCGCTTGGTACTGTGTGCTACATCTTTTGCAGTTATTGGTACATCATATACAGAAATTAACAGAACACTGTCATCATACTCCTCGGGAGCTTTATCTACGGGTAATCTGGATAAAGCATCTGCATTACCCATGTTTGATGTTGGACTGCATTCTATATCATAGTGGTACGCTGCTAACGTAACTGCCCAACGTTGTAGTCTTGCAGCTACCAACGTAGGTAAACTTGCTTTTGGACCCAATATTGCTAATAAAGGTTTATGATCTGTAACAAGTGTGAACTTTTTCCTACCATAAAGATACATATGGAATTTTTTAACTCCATAAACCAATGCTAAACCTTCCTTTTCTATTTGAGAGTAATTCCTTTCTGCCTTGTTCAATACTCTAGAAGTGAATGCAATTGGTTTTTCTGTTCCATCTGGCATTACATGAGATAATACTGCACCTAAACCTATGTTTGATGCATCACATACTAATTTAACTGGTAAATCCATTTGATGATGTACTAAGAATGTAGGTGATGTTATTTCCTGCTTGATTCTTTCAAAAGATTCCTTACACTCTTTTGTCCACTTCCATTCTACCCCCTTATTCAACAGATTATACAATGGATGTGCAATTGTAGACAAATTCTGAATGAAATTCCCATAAAATGTTACTAAACCTAGAAATGATTGTAATTCCTTAACATTTTCTGGCACTTTTGTTGATTGTACAGCTTTAATCTTCTCTTTAATTTTGTGAATACCCTTGCCATTTATTACAAAACCTAAGTATTCCACTGAATCAACTTCTAAAATACATTTGTTCTTATTGACTCTAATATTATGTTCCTTCAACTTCTTCAGAACTGTTCGCAATCTTTCTCTATGTTCTCTTGTGTCTTTACCCGCAATTAAAATATCATCTATAAAAATGAATACTCCTTGCATTCCTGAAAAAATCTTATTCATAGTTTGTTGCCATATAGCTGGACTACTTGCAACTCCATAAGGTAATCTCTTTGGCCTAAACAAACCTAAGGATGTATTTACTGTACATAATTCTTGTGAAGTTTCATCCATGGGAAGCTGTTGAAATGCTTGTCTTAAATCTAATTTAGAAAAAACACTGCATCCTGACATAGTTGCAAACATGTCTTTCAGATTTGGTAAGGGATGTTGAGCTACTTGCAGTTGTGGATTTAACATTACTTTGTAATCTCCACATAACCTAACCTGTCCACTTTCCTTCACAATAGGAACTAATGGTGTAGCCCAATCTGAATATGTAACCTTTTCCCAGGAACCTTCATTTTCTAATCTCCTGATTTCTGTTTCAACTGCACTTTTCAATGCATACGGTACTGGTCTCGGAGCAAAAAATCTAGGAGAACTGTCAGGTTTCAAAACTAAAATTGCCTTTGCGTTCTTTACTGTACCTATTTTATTTTCAAATACGTCTTGAAACTCTGATATGATATTATCCATAGATATTTCATTTTTGTTTTCATCTTGTCTACCTGTAACCTTCAAAATACTAGGCCAATCTAACTTCAAATACTGTAGCCAATCTAAATCTAGCAAAGTTTGTCCATTACCTTTTACTACTGTTAATGGCATTCTCTCTAATTTCAGTTCTTTGTACTGTACTTCTACGTTCGAAGCACCTATCACCTGAATATCAAAACCATTATAACCTTTCAAAACTCTATTTGTACCTTCTAATAACAAATTAGGAATGCTTTTAGCCATTTTCTCAGACATAATTGATACATCGGCTGCTGTGTCAACTTGCATCAAAATTGGTTTACCATTTATGATTACTTCTACCATGATACGTTTCTTTGCACCTTTGTTGACTGAATTTATGCGAAACGCAAAATCAGTTTCTGAACTAACCTGATTATCATGAACATTTTCCGCATTATTCTCTTGACCCATAGTATCAACTGTAGCATTCATTTTCTTTGCGTACTGTTTAGGGAATCTACAAGCAGTTGCAAAATGACCCATCTTTCTGCAATTCTGGCATGTCTGTCCAGTAGCAGGGCATTTCTTTGCTTCGTATGCAAGATGATCAGTTTTACCACACCTATAACACTTGGGTTTTTCCTGTTGTTTCTGTGTATAAGCCTGATTCTGATATCTATGAACATTAGTGTTAGGCACTTTTCTATGACTAGGCTTTGACATATTCCTTCTCTGATTCTCATTGGTTTTCCACTTAGAACCTACTGTATTAATTTTAGAATTTTCCATTCTATTGCTTGTAGAACTACCTATTATGTTACTTTGCCTATTTGATGTTTCTAAAGCTCTGCCTATTATCAATACCTTTTCTAATGTTAAATCTTTATCTTGCAATAATTTCTTTCTTAGCTCTTCTGATGTGCAATGTGCAATTACTTGATCTATGATAACATTTTCTAACTCTAGAAATTCACATGAAACAGCTAAATTCTTTAGTCTAGTCACAAATGCATCTAAACTTTCATTTTCTTTCTGATAAGCCTGCGCTGAAAACTGGTATCTTTCAAAAAATTTATTGACCTGAGGAGCAAAATATGTGGTAAGAGCCTTAATTGCAGCTTCACTTGTGTCATCTGTAGGCTGCAAAGTCTTAAACACTTCCCGAACTTCCCTACCTGCTGTATGAAGTAATAATGCCTTCTTTTGGGCATCCTTCATGTTCCCTAATGCTTCTAAATAAATCTTAAATTCCTCACACCACTGTTGCCATCGTGTTGCAACAGAATTGGGCTCGGCAGTGATGCTGAAACTTTCTGGGTGTTCTATATTAAAAGGCATTTTGATTGCTTACCTTAATACCTAGATTAGGTTAAACTACTGTTCTGCAGTCACAAGTTTACTTCCTACCTGTTTTGTAGCCTACTCAACTTTAAATTTCACCCTTGCTTTTGGTTTGTTTGATGAAATTCCTGTTCTGCTGCTTGTACAATCTTCATTGGGCGATTTTACTCTTGTCCCCTAATGTAAAAACGGACCTTCTCTTGTGCTGGCCGTCCTTGTACATAAGGTCCAATGCTTCTCCCTGCTTGTGTCCGTCGTCCTCCTGATCGTCGCCAATTTGTTATATGGTACTTTGGTAGGAAGTTCTGTTAACCATAATAATTACCTGGAACATAGATGAACAATTGTTAGTAATTATTTCTCAGCTGATCCCATCTCTTGTCGCCAATTTGTTATATGGTACTTTGGTAGGAAGTTCTATTAACCATAATAATTACCTGGAACATAGATGAACAATTGTTAGTAATTATTTCTCAGCTGATCCCCTCTCTTGTCGTCAATTTGTCTGCATGGGTAATAAGACGTTGGTATTCTTAAAATATAAGTTTAATGTAACTTATGACTACATTGTTCTATGACAGCTGACTCCCAAGTGTGTGTGGAGCGTCATACACAATCTGACAAAACCAAAACATTGCTAAACAAAAGAGCATCGCTCTGAAAAGACTTAAATCCTACTCCAGTACAAAACCATAAAGAATCACATCCTATCTTTGAGGTAATCAACAAATGTTTGAATCCTAATACCAAAACAAATCATTACTCTTATGTACAAAGCATAACATGTCTTATTCATGCAATATGATGCAATGTTGCGCAATACCTGTAACACTTGAAATAACATAGTACATTATTACAATAATACATAACACTTATTATTGTCAAAGGGATAAAGTTTTTTCAGACAATTTTCATATGTATGGGAGAGAGCACCGTTTAGCACTATACCTAACTCGAATGAATCCATTGATTTTTTATGGAATTCAAAGGAGTCAGCTGTACATACTTTATTATTCATTACTTCTGAACAGTGAGTTAATTTATCTAAGTCTTCAATGACCATATATGTTTCCTTATCAGGGGAAATCAATACATGTCCTGTCAAACTGGAGTTATTTGTCATGAAAGTCGGGAATGGTGATATCTTGTATGATTGCCAGGCATTGGAAGAATCAATGGGAACTGTAATCATAATCCTGTAATTTTCAACGCTTACTGTAATTAGGCTATAATAAAATTCTAACCTACGTGCATCTAACAAAGGAATATAACCTATTTTCTCCCGTCCGTTCTCCAGAATTAACGTTAAGTCTTTTATTGGCAACAAATGCGGTGAGAGAACACCTTTAGTTGCTAACGTAATAGCTTCCACATAGTCTTTTGATCTCTCAATGAAATGTGCAATTTTATTATGGATATGATCTATTTTTGAATTATAATACATTAACGTTGCCAACAAGTCTTGTACTTCCATAATCTGACTGATATTACTAGAATGTTCGTTCACTAAACTCATAATTTGATTGATTGAAGTTAACTGATTCATTAGTTCTGATAAAATTAATTCATTTTCATGTGTTAAAAACTCAATTTTATTATTTTGATTACTAATTTTAAGACGATTTGAAATCCCTAAGCCTAAACTTGCAACAGATCCAAAGATGTTTAGTGCAGCAAAAATAAACGGGTTACGTCTTTCAAGGTTGGTGTGTCTTACTGTCCACATCAGAAGGTCACGAGCCAAAGATTTTGCCTTGTAAGTCTTATTTTGCAAGTCTTGGGATAGCATCTCTGCCACTCTGTGTCGGTGCAAGCGAACTCTGTATTAAAAGGAAAGTGTCTTTTATGCATTTCATTTAATGAAGCAGCAAACCTTGAAATGTCGCTCTTTGAGCTAGTGACGTCATTCTCTGGGAGAAAAATAGCTTGCATGCGTACTTCTATAACTATATTGCTTGCGGTAATAAAAACGTCTTCTGTTCTCTCTACTATAGTGCCATATTTAAAATCTATACTTTTTAGTTTTAGAGCTCTTCCCACAGGAGAAAAATGTCTGAGCGAACAATTTCACTCCTAACAATAAAAACTTCATCTTGGATACCTGTAATGAGAAAAATATATGTAATTACTCCTGTATTAAGAAGAAAAAAAAATGTTAACAAATAAGTTTCATAGATAAAAAAAAAAAAAATTCCCTCACTTCCTTCTCTCTTATTCTAATTTCTTATGTGAGCCAATGGTACAATTCTCTCATCAGTGGGTTGGGATACGTTTTGAACTCTAAATCTATTGGCCGTTAATGTTTCCAAAATGTTAAATGGGCCTTCAAACTTAGGTGTCAGTTTGTAATTGAGTCCTTTATGTACATTTACCTGTATGTATACATTATCACCCACGGTATATGTTTTAGTTGGATTCGCTATTTTATCATGATTCCTTTTCATTATGATTTGTGATTCTTCTAAATTCTTTCGAAGAATATCAAAACGACTTTTGCTTGCATTTATACATTCCTTTAAAGAATTTGATAAATTAGTTGTAGGCGTTAATACATGGAAAGGCGTTCTAACTGGGGTACCATACAATGCCTCATGCGGCGACATTTTAATTGATATATGATATGAGTGATTCAGAGTACTTAGTACCGCAGGTATTGCAATATCCCAGTTGGGGTCTGATCTCACTAGTGTTAATCTTAATATGTTTAAAACCTTCCTATTCGCTCTTTCCACTAGCCCATTAGACTCTGGGTGATAGATCATGGTATTGATTTACTTTATGCCAAGGAATTCACACAATGAGGTAAGGATATGATTATTAAATTCTCAATCCAAGTCTGAGATTATCATGTGTGGAATTCCATGTTTACAAATGTAACACTCGTAAAACTTCCTAGCGCATTCAATCGCAGTTTTAGTTTTAAGCGCTATCAGTTCTGTATATCGAGTCAAAGCATCTACAATTACTAAGGGGTGCTTATTTCCTCTGTCTGACTCGTAAAATCCTGTTAATAAATCTAAATGTATCCTTTCAAAGGGTTGATTGGGCATAGGATAAGCCCCTTGGCTGACAGGTGTTTTCGTGTGCCCTTAGTTTTCCTGACAAGTGCGACAATTAGCTATGTGTTTTTTTTATATCTGTATGCATCGTATGCCAATAAAACAATGATTTGGCTTTATGGAGAACCCCGGGTGTCCATGCAATGGATTTGCATGCAACCAATTTAGGACAGTGGATATAAGTGAGATTGGTACCACTACCTGGTCGTTAGTCACATGTGGTGTATTGCGGGTTTTCCTTGCCACGGATCTACACAGAATATTGTCCTTGATTATATAATTCTGCTGCGTATACTTTATATATTCCTTTTCCTTACGATTTCCTTCCAAAGCATTTATGATTTTTTTTAATTTTTTATCTTTTCTTTGCTCAGTCTGTAATAATTCAGCGCTCCAGCCCAGATCTTCCTGTTCAGATACAGTTTTAACAATATGCATGGATGTTGATATATCTATTAATTCAGCTAATGGCTCCGTACAAGATGATACGGGGTTGCGTGATAATGCATCAGCAATGATATTTGCTTTCCTTGGTAAATACCCGATTCTTGCGCCAAAGTCTTGGATGATTAAATGCCACCGAGTTCGTTTGGGGCTGTGACTAAAGCCTTTAAAGAAGTCGGTTAGGGGTTTATGATCAGTAAGAACCTTGACGGGATAGCCGTATATTATGAACTTAAAATGCACTAGTGAATTAACAATAGCTAGCCCTTCCTTGTCTATTACTGCATACTTACTTTCGGAAGTTCTCAGTTTTCGTGAATAAAAAGCTATCGGGAAAAACTGTTTGTCATATTGCTGAAGCAATACCCCACCTACTCCTAAGTCTGAGGCGTCTGTTGCAATGAAGAATTCCTTACCGAAGTCAGGAAATTTTAAGATATGAGAACTACACAGTTCATCTTTCAAGGTATTAAACGCCTGTTGATGCTGCTCAGCCCATATGAAATCTACGCCCTTCTTCGTAAGATCAGTTAGGGGAGTGGCTATTATTGAATAATTGCATATAAAACGCTTGTAATATCCACTACACCCCATAAATTGCTGTATTCCCTTGACATTAGTAGGTATCAGAAAGTTACGGATAGCCGACACCTTATCATGGACTACTTTAAAATCTTGGCTAGACACCGTAAAACCTAAATAGACCAATTCCGTCTTGAAGAATTCACACTTACTAATCTTTACCCTTAAGTTATGCTGTCTTAGTCTCTGTAGTATTAGTTCTAGTTTACGTAAATGTTCTTCTAAGGTATTAGAAAAGATTACAAGGTCGTCCATATAGGCATGCAATATATCCCCTAGCAAGTCTCCAAACACTATGTTAATCATTCTAGTAAACATTATGGGAGCACAACGTAAACCAAAAGGCATACGCAAAAATTCATAATGTCCCCTGGCTGTGCTGAAGGCAGTGTATGGGATACTATTTTCTTCTAATGATATCTGGTGAAAGCCTTTAAGTAAGTCCAAACTGGTAAATTATTTATTCTGACCTAACAAAGATAAAATATCGTAAGTACATGGCACTGGGAATCGATCAGGAATGGTTTCCTCATTTAGGCAACGGAAATCTACGCAGATACGCCATATTTGATCTTTTTTTGGTACAACTATTAATGGAAAATTATAAGAGCTGTTCGATTTCCTAATAACTCCTTCTTCTAGCATTTTACCTACTCCATCATTTATCTCATTCTGGAATTTCATTGGGAGTCTGCACGAGGGTACATAGATAATTTTCTGCTTGTCCTTTAACCTTATTTGATGTTCGATAACATCTGTTTTTCCTAAGGATCCATCTGTAGTGGAAAAACCATCATGATATTCAGTTAAAAGTCCAAAAAATTTCTGCTGAATTTCTTCTTCTTGAATGTCTTTATTGATTATATTTCTAATAGATTGCAAAAGGGATTCATCCGCAAATTATTGGGCGTGATTGATTTCAGCGATGGTAAGAATACGATGTTTATAAACTTCTACATCCAAGATATGTTGATTTTTGTGAATTACTAAAGTGGTATTTAAATGATTACAGACTTCAATATTACATTGTTGTTGTGAGCCGACTGTATAAATAGCTTGTGTGACGGACAATCTGTTAGTTTTCAAAGTGTCAGAAAGGATTAATATTTCAGATCCCGGTAATGTTTTCTTTACTTGCACTATTAAATTCGAAGTTACATTCAGCTCGATAGATTGCGTGCAAGATGATATTACGGGTGAACGAAAATTCTTTTGGGTCGTGAATATTATTTCTTTATTAATGAGACAAGTGATTGGTTCTTCAACGTACGTCACTGTTTTATTTGTTGTCTCCTTTTTATCCTAAACTGATTTTAAGTTATTAGAAGACTTATAAAATTTTCCTTTGATATACACGCCGTGCTTGGCAGGAGCTAAGATAATGTTTTGATTGCCCATAGATGGGTATCCTATAATTACACCTGGATACATATCAAAACTTTTGTACAACAACAAAGGTATCGGCACATGTGCGCTTACCGACCTTGTACTGAACATGAGTTACGCCTATTACATTTAATTCATTATTTCCTATACCCGAGAGCCTTACTCCGGACTTCTCTATAGGGAAGTTCGAAAACAACAAATGATGGGTCCTCAAATCCATGATATTACGTGGACTACCAGAGTCAAAAAATAATGTAAATGATCTGTGTTGTAAATTTACAGCAAATAATGTTGGTCGTAACTCATTTTGGCTTATTATTGTGTGAATTTGTTGCAAATCTACGGGAGCATGCACTGATTTATTTGATTCGGTCGTGTGTTTCATAGGAAAATCTATTGCCTCACAATGATCTGATAAAATATTAGATGGATTATTTAATACTACTGATGTTGATACGAATGACCCAACATCACTATCTTCCCCATTGGAGTTAATTATGTGGTATTTGCTTTGCTCTGCACATTCTGAAAATTAGTCTGACCTTGCGAGTTCTGGCTAGACGGCCCAGGATGAGAGTTATTTGAAGCACTATTTGTTTGTTTTTGATTTTGGACTGCATTGACGTTTGGATGTTTCTTCTTATTGAACTGAGGATTTTTCTTTTTATTTCCATAGGGAATTGACTGTGGAATTGACTGTGTATTTCTAGGATTCTGTTGTTGATTACGTGAGTAGCATCGACTATATGAATGAGTTGAACTATTATGTATCGAACAATATCGCGTTCTGCAGTCTGTGATCAAGTGACCTTGACGTTTGCAATTATAACACGTCATTCCTGCAACTTGACTATTATTAATTACGTTTACTTGGTGTGGCTTAGTTTCATTTTTTGCAAAAACTTGTGTAAACAAGGGATCAAGATCAGTACACTTAGACATGCGTTTCTTTATCTGTTTATACACATCCAATTCTGTACTTTCGGGCGTTAACTTTTTATCAAAACACCGCACTAAAGCTTCTGGCAACATAAGTGTCATGCAGGTTAAATACATTAATCATAAGAAATCTTTCATGGCGATGTTATCTCTAGTAACCCAAGTGGAATTACCTAAGATATCTTGATACTCGTTTAGCCTATCAGCAATGAGAGCTGCTCTCTCTATAACATTAAACCGAGTCATAGCAGCTTGACTAAGTGTATTTCTTAATGTTAAAACTACATCTAAGGCTTCCTCATTGCCATAGATCGCACGTAGCCTAACTTTGAAATTTTCCCATGTAACTGCCTCTTGAAAGGAAACTCCCCTCAGATACGCCCTTGCATCCCCTTTAGAAAAGTCTATAAAACTTTTAGCTTCTTGCAACTGTACAAGTGGGTCTGTGATATATTTAGCATTTAAGTGAGCGTCAACGGAAGAAATCCAAGACTCGACATTCTGAGGTAAGAACCTATTGACCCGACCTTGAAAAGGAAGGATAGCTGAACGAGCACTTACTAGGGTAACTACGGGAGCTGGGATGGGGTTACTCGGTCCGGGGATGGGGTTACTTGGTCCGGGATTTACAGGAGGTGTCATGTTTACTTTACTTTTTTTTATCTCTACGATTCCTTGCAATCCTATCAATATCTCTATATGAATACAGACGTCCACAACGTAAACGCATAAGCACTATACAATAAAGATATGTTGCAGATTTATAACACAATCCCCCAAAACAATGATACTAATACAAAGATATTTCCCGAGAACTTCTGAAAGAAAACGGAATTAGCACAGAGAGAAAAAAAAATCTAGACGAGAATTCGAAGTTGAACACAGTTTCCTTTAATGAAGGAAAAAATGAAGATTTGCAAACAACTCACCCCAGCAATAATGGACGATCGACTCGTGATAACACCACTTCACTGCCTAAAACTGAATGAATAAAGAAATGTACTTAGCTGAGTATATATGGGCGAAGGGCGATGTCGTCATTTCCTCTCTCTCTCTCTCTCTCTGGTTTGCAAGAGTTTAGCTGTTTGGGTAAATGTTTTCAGTCTGATATCCCGTCATAATGTTGAATGTGTTGTTTCCTGGATATGATTCTTGAATGTTTAATAAACGTTGTTAAAGTTGAATGCCATTCCTTCGTCTTCTTAAGATGTTGATTGAAGATCCAGTTCCTCAGTTTGTATACTGTTTATAGTTGATATTCGATGCATTCATTTCTTCGGTGGACGTAGATACTTCGTCGAAATTGTAGATTCATTACTGTTGTAACTGCTAAGTATTACAGTTTAAATTGCTGGTTCTTAAAGTTGATTCGCTGCCACCAATTGTTGCTGTGGTACTGTTATAAACACACATTAGAGTTCCATTTCATGTCTCTTCAATGTGATATGTATAGTTACACTTGCAGGTTACTTCTTCTGAATAAGTCTATGTAAGTTAACTTTTAAAACAGTTTATTAGCAGCTCCATCACAGGAGTATAGATGGTTTGGTCGGATGACCATTCCGTATGACATGTTGAACAGAACTAACAAAAATATCATGTTTGATGATAACGTATACTTAGTTATCTCAGCATTTATACAAATATGTAAACACAACATTAGTACAGGAAGCCATCTTGTTCCGGTGAGACACTCAACTGTTTCTCACGGGATGCTTTGTATTGTGTTTACTCTTCATACAAAAATGTTACATTGCAAAGGTTTAGCTTGATCTTGACTTTCACATCCTGTTTATGACTAACTTGGCATTCTCACACTCCTCCTAACTTCTCCATTGATCCCTTGGGTCATGGATTTTATTATGTAATTTATAATTATTACATATGTACTACAGTGATATTCACAGAGAATTTTACCTTTAGGTCTCCAGAATTCTAACTCCTGGCACGAGTATCCTTAAATTTTCCCTCAAGGATATCGCATAATATCAGTGGACGTATTCTTGACACGACACATAGCAATCTGCACCCCTAATAGCCTTTATGCTTCGAGGGGAAAGTGGCAGAATAGAAGGGGAGCCGTATCAAGGTTACCCTAGTTCTCATACTACTATTGAGTATCAAAACAGCGCCATAACCAAGATGGCGGACATTCCTTGTAGCATTGAGCATGGTGCTACAGATACAGTACTTCGGGAGGGATACTGTGAAGATCTTTTCTTTTAGAAAAGAAGGGTGGGTCCATTAGGACAACATGGCCATCTCACCCAAAAATAGATTTTTTGCTTCGCTCAATCCGTTTTTTGGGCTCAAGCCATGTAGTCCTGATGGAAGCGTACCAGAGCATTAATGTATCTGTGGATTTTCATCAGTGCCTTAACCTTGGGACAACATTTCTATGGTCATTTGGACCAAATGAGACAAATGACGTTATCGTTATCCGTCATCATCACTAATCATAAATGATGTTAGTGCTTCCTGCACCCTACAGGGAAGAGTCACTCTAGACAGAAGAAAAGGGGCCTCAAGGTTAGCATATATTGTATGAAAAAACAAGTATACACTGAAAATACAAACAGTCTCATAGTTTGTATATATTGCCGAATCAATATCAGTGTCTCTTATATCCATTGCTTGCGAGCATACAAATATATGAAGAATACTTACTTCAGTAAGTCAAAGAACTCTGGCATTTTAAACATGCAATTGTCGGGCGAATTAGGACGCAATTACATTCTAATAGACATTTATTTCTAATAAATGACTAAATGAATTAACAAGTAAAACGAATGTAGCATGATAACGGAATTATACATGTAACATATACAGAAATTTTATTTCTTTCTTGAAAGGAAAGAAATGATGAGTGCCACTCTCAGACTGAAGAAAAATTTTATAATTAAATTTCTCATCGTAATTTCTGTACCGGTTACCTTCTATCGACACTGTGTACTACGTACACACGGCACTAGTATTATCTGTATAATTCCACACCTGGTATTTTGAACAGAGTTAGTGTCACCATGGTAACACTCATTCAAAGGAGGTCACACTAAAAGTGATGACCCTTTCTCCCTTTAATTGACAGTCCCAGTCAATTAGCTGTTCATCGCAGAATTAGACGGCAGGTTTAAATACACTACCCGCCGCCACCACATAATGCTTCAGTTCATGGACCTGCTTAGCATAGTTTTTGTAAAACACTGGATGATCCCCATCCAGTATATGAGCGAGGACGTTCAAGGTCCCAATTAATTAACTGTTTATGACAGTAATTAAGGGGCAGGTTTTAATACGCTACCTGCCGCCACTACATAGTGCTTTAGTTCATAGACCTGCTTCGCATAGTGTTTGTAAAACACTCTGGATGATTTCCATCCGGTGTATGAACGAAGACGCTCAAAGTCCATATACTGAAAGAAATTCAGTGATGAAGCAATTTTTTTCGAATCATGACCTGCGGGAGTACTGTCAGGATCTGCTCTACGAATAAAGTAGGTGAGTTTCGCCCTCAGTTGTTTTAGGGATAAGTTTGATCAAGAGGTTTCTCCTTTAAAGAAGTCTGAAGTTCTACGAAGATAGACCTTTAGTCACTCTACAGGACATAGAGAGACATCTTACTTCAGAGGGCAGATTCTCCAGGGACCCCACCTCATAGTGGGTAGCTCATTCTTAGCAAGAAAGGCTGGATCAGGGAAAAGATTCAATTCTCCCGCTTCTGTGAACTGAATGTGGCCCTCATCTCTAAATAGGGCCACTATTTCACTAACTCTAGCCCCGGAGACTATAGCGAAGAGAAAAATAACCTTTTGGGTTAGATCCTTAAGGGAACAATCTTCATTGTTCACCGATGAGGCATAATGTACGACCTTGTCCAAAGGCCAAGAGATGGGCTTTGGTGGTGCTGCAGGGCTAAGCCTTGCACATGCCTTCGGGATCTTATTAAAGATTTCATTCGCCAGATCCACTTGAAAGGCATATAGAAGACGTCTAGTCAAGGCTGACTTGCACGTAGTTATCGGGCTGGCCGCCAGACCTTGATTATGAAGGTGTACAAAGAAGGACAGACAGAAGTTCATTGTAATTTCTTTCGGTCCTTTTGCTTTTACGAAAGCAACCCACTTTTTCCAAGAAGACTCATATTGTCTTCTAGTTGACTTAAACTTGTATTCTTCTAGGAATTCTATATTGCCTTCTGAGTTCCCAAATCTTTTCCTAACCGCTAGGGCAAGAAAATCATGAAATGAAGGATTCGGGTTCACTGTGATAAATCGAAGGCAATTAACTTCTGAACCTTCTGAAATAGTCCTGGGTTCAGAACTAGGGCCAACCTCAGCCTCAGTTCCTTCACTAAAGAGGACAGATTGCTCTTGGGCTACTTGGGAGCCAACAGAGCTACTCCTCCCTGGAAGGATCTGAGCATGTTTAGGACCTTCAGCAGGTGATTGGATGGGATGAACAGGAAATCCTGAGTCCATCCCTTCCATAACAGAGACATGATGTCTGTTATCTCCACTAGAGGGTCCTTATATGTGGCTACATATCGAGGTAGTTTCTTGAAGACGCTCGTGATGAAGAGGTCGATCTGCAGCTCGGGGACTTGTTCCCATCTGGGAGAGAATAGGTCTGCATCCGTGGACCATTCTAACTCTATTGGCTTGAGCCCAAGTAGAGCATCCACTATCACATTTTGGATCGATTGTACATGAACTGCTGACAGGTGCCATCCCTTTAAGGAAGGGATGGTTAACGTCGCCTGGACTGTATGAAAAGTTCTCTAGCATTGTCGACTGCAACGTCTCATTATCGCTTCTGTGTCCCAGATCAGCCGTAGGAAGTCTGATCTGCGTGGAGGGAGTTTCCCTACTCTTGACAGGACCAACATGGTCTTGGGACTTTCGGGCTTTGACCTTTGTTAGGGAAGCGATTAAGGAAGGACCAATACCGGTCTTTTTAGATCTCTTTGAGCGTTTGATGCGTATCTTCTCCAGACTCTTAACGCATCTTTCAGCAGTGCTCTTAGCACTGGGTCTGTCTCTATTGCGAACTGGAGAGAGTTCAGAGCTCCTCCCTGTTAGCATCTTGGAAATCTGACTGAGACTCTTGACCGACCTTGCAATCTCCTTTTACATTCCCAAGGGAAAGGAGAGTTGGTGTGATCACAGGCTTCAATGGTTTTTTAGCCATTGAAACCTTTGAGCTGGAGAGAATCGAGACTTCTTGAAGCTTATCTTGCATCCGCAATGTTCCAGGAACCGGATCATTTCCTTGGATGTTCATAGACCAGCCACTTCGGGTGTTGCCCACCCCAGCCTCTCGATCAGGTACATTGTTGCCTGAACCCTTTCTAGGCTTGGTTTTTGCGTGACTATCTCTGCTAATCCTGTGAAGATATATAGGAATGTGTCTAGTCCGACAAGTATCTTTCCTAGGATATACGTTACCCTCTGTAACTTGAATCCTAGATAGGAGGGGAGGGAGATATTGACTGGAAGTTGCCAATAGACAACTTTCAGGTCTGACAAGACTGCGAACACCCCTTTTTGAAACAGGGTCCTTATGTTCAGAAGGATTAACATTCTGAACTCGCTGTTTTATTTGAACTTGTTGAGTGGCGACAAGTCCAGAATGACTCTGAGTCTTCTTGAGTCCTTCTCGTGAACACCAAACAGCCTTCCCTGGAATTCGATGGACTATTGTTTCCTTACCACCTGTATGCTCTAGAGCTCTCAGGTATACTCCTCCAGGAAGGTTTTGGATTGTAGGAAGAGTTGAGGAAATAATGGTGGAGACATTTTTACCTCCCATCTTAGTCCCATCTTGATTAGGCCTTGAACCCAAGGATCGAAGGTCCAGTGATCCTAAAGGAACCTTCCTCCTACCAGAAGCATCTCTATGCTTCGAATGATCAGTAGGTTTATATTTTCGACCACCTGCCTGTGGCACCACGGTCACTGCAACTGTGGGATGTTGTTGAACAGCCCGATATATATTTCCAGACTTTCCCGTCTTCCTTTTAGGTTAGGGACCCACAACCGTGGAAGACTTTCTCTTTGAAAGGATGCCCCACTTTTGGAGAAGTCCTATGTTCTCCGTGGTGGCGTTCTTAATCACTTTTCTAACTACCTCATCTGGGAAGAGGTCTTTACCCCAGATGTTGGAAGATATTAGCTTCCTTGTTTCATGTTTCACTGTTGCGGCAGCGAACACAAACTCCCTACATGCTCTCCTAGCCTTCAGGGCATAAAGGTCTCTTACTAAGGTAGCCATATGCATCTTGGCTAAGACCATGAGCATGTCTGGGGTACCTTGATGGGTTGAACATAACTCTATGTAGTTTTGTAAAGATAGGGAGGCTGCAATCCTCTCTTTTGTCTCTTGTTCATTATACAAGAGAAACTCGGATAATTTAGGGAGATTTTCGTTAAACTGTCGACTGGCGACATCCGCATCTAGTCTTCCTACTGAAAAGGTTAAGTGGGCTTCCTTCCAGTACTTCTCCTGTCTGGGAAAGACTAGTGACAGAGGCTTGTATTCCTCGAGTGCAGGACATGGTCTACCTGCCTCCGCTGCCTTGGTAACAGATTTAAATGCCTTCCCCGTAAAGGGGAATGAAATTGAAGCAGGAGCAAGAAAGGAAGGGTGCCTGTTACCTAGTGTGAATACCTTCGACACTAAGTAACCCACCTTTTTCAGGCTACTTGAACAGGATAGACTGTGCCTTATCATGGTCGAGAATCACGACCTCCTTCGATTCCGTTCCTTTTCTTCACATTGGTTCATACTTCAGTCGAATGAAACAATTAGGGAAAGCGTCAAAGTTTGGTCAAAACTGGATTTTGTCCAAAGGAACGGCACCCATCTTCTCCGAGATGTAGAGTTTGCCGTTTAAAATCGGCATCAGCTCCACAAACCTCCAGGGATTGTTTTTGGAGCATCGGAAGGTCTTGATCTATGGGTCGTTTGTATGACCCTTGGGGAGCGACCAATGGAGCTTTACGAGGCTCTATCTTGCATTTCGCTTCCTGCTTTTCATCTTGTTTGCAAAAGTTTTCTATTAGATTTTTCACTTGGGCCCATAATTGGTCCATTCCATCTAATAGAGGGGTAGAAGGTGAAGATGTCGATGTCAGTGGCTCTAGAGCCGGCATAGACGGAAGCAATTCTGACATGACAATCTTCCCTTCTTCCCGTGGGCGCTTCCTGCCCTCCTTCCCAAAGGCTATCTGGCCGTCGGGAGATGTAAATCGTGCCTGGGCCACCACTATTTCCTTACTTGCTTTCCGAAATAGTAGCTTACGCATCCTATCATTAGGTAGGTTAGGTCCCGGAGAGATTTTCTGGAAGCCTCTCACCCAGTTGCATAATTTGTAGCGAGCTGCATCCCTCGTCTCTATCAACTTGGGATTCTCGAAACCCTCGGACATTAAGGTCCGACGTGCATTGCAAACCTGCGGGTTCCAATAATGTAGGGATTCGGAAATAATATTACAGGGGGCATGAAACATGCATGTATTATGACCATAAAAACACTTACTCTTGATCTTGCAGAAGACTGCAACACATGTCATCTGGTGTTCCTCTTGTAAAGAAAGGAAAACAGAATGAGTATACAATTGATTATCTCACTGGTAAGCAATATATAAAAGTCATCTTTTAACAAAATAGCTTAGGATAGTAAGCTATAAAGGGATAGTGGGAGACACATACTTGTGCATCCTCTGCAAGCAAATACTATTACCTCCCCTCAGTATTAATTATAAGGAGATTCCTCTATCAAGGGAACTCCAACTAAAAGGGTTCTAACCCCTAGGGGTAGAGAAGTGTATAAGTCACTGTCCCTTTTCATTCTTAACACTGTGGGGTAAGGATGACTGATTTCTTAATCAGAATATTGAAGAAATACTATTCTTTCAATATAGGAGTGGTACCAGCAGAAGCTCGCACAAGGGTACCCAAGATATGTAGAAATAACTATAGTTTTCTATTTGCAGTATATACTATGTTGCAAATTACTGGCTACTGTATAATTATATATAATGTAGTTCAGCCAGTGTGCTGCCTTTGTGGTAAGCACTTGACGGCACGGTCCAGCTGGCATGACGCCAACTGGACTAGGAAAAATAAAAGACATATATTTGTGTATCCCACCCAACCTATTTTCTGTGGCCTCCCTTACAATATTAAATCATAGAGTTTCCTGATCAGGGAGACTCAAGGATAAGGGCTCTACCCAGCCCTTAAAATATTTAATTTTGTAGGGTAATCTGAAAACTGATTTCTAATCAGAATATTGAAGAAATTATATTCTTTCAATATAGGATTGGGCTCAGCAAATACCCAGGTAGGAATACCCAAGTTATATTGGAAATAACTACTAGTATAATATATACAGTAGTTTTTCTATCTGCAGTATATCCTATACTACAAATATACTGACTACCTGTATAACCCTATACCGTAGTTCAGCCGGCATGTCGCCGGCATAGCTAGTTCTTGCCGGCACATCCAGCATGCTAGCTAAAAGAGAAAGAGATAGCATGGAGTGAAGGCTACCTATTACTGTGTATGTATACAGTAATTAAGGATGGAAAGTCTAATTTTACTGCCTTGCTCCAGAAAGAAGGTTCAAATGGAAGGGGAGAGTGTAACATTCAGGCTTCCATCCAGCTCCAGTACTATCGCTGGCAAGATCCCGCCGATACACCGCCGGCAGGCTAGCCTCCAGCAGCACTAGTACAGTAGGCATGCTGCCGGCTGAGTCAGCACCTATCTATGCCAGCCTGGCCGGCGGTACTCCGACAATAGAACTTGTGGCTAGCAGTCCAAGGGAGAAGTGAAGAACCTTGGCGACAGAAGGGACTTCCCACTCACAGCCATCATGGCTGCCGGCAGCCGCCAGCCGCCGGCAGTTGTCATGGCTGCTGACAAATGACATGGCTACCAGCAGCATGCATCGCCGCCGGCAGCCGTCATAGCCGCCGACAGTTTGTAAGACACATGGTCGCCGGCATCCAGCATGGCCGCCGGCAGTTGTCATGGCTGCCTGCAGCTGGCATAGCCGCAGGCAGCCGGACAACGGCTGTAGAGAGGGAGTCTGGCCAGCCCCGGCAACCCACCGGCAACAGTAAGGTTGAAGGACGCCGGCTCAAGAAAGACAATGGCTCGGCCATCATAAAAGAACAGAGGGGAAGGAAAAGGGTCCTATATGAGGTGTGGTAGGAGCCGGCAATGTTGCTGGACCTAAACACCATAAAGAAACTCTCTTTCAGTATCAGCGCCATCCTAGGTGGCAGGAGAATCTATTCTCTAACCTAGGGTGTGCCAATACAGTTAAGGGGACAGCAGCAGTGCCGCCTCCTCTCAACAAGAGAGAAACAAAATTCCAGTGCCGCGCCATCCTAGGCCTCAGAAGTATACTACTTTTCAGCCTAGGGTCTGCGAGCATAGGACTAGTCTACTAGGCCACAAGGAGAAGGTGGCGGCATCATACAACCACTTCAGGTATAGCCTAGGAAGGGCTCGCCTTCTATGCCGGCAGCCTAGCCAGCAGGAGATTGCATAATAATAATCCTTGAAAATCGATCGAAAATGTCAGATCAACAGGGAACACCACCATGCGAATTCGCTGCAAAATTAGGAAATGTCCGCTATCCTTGTTATGGAGCTGTTGTGATACTCAATAGTAGTATGAGAACTAGGGTAACCTTGATACGGCTCCCCTTCTATTCTGCCACTTTCCCCCTTGAAGCATAAACGCTATTAGGGGTGCAGATTGCTATGTGGTGTGTCAAGAATACGTCCTCTGATATTATGCGATATCCTTGAGAGAAAATTTAAGGATATTCGCGCCAGGAGTTAGAATTCTGGAGACCTAAAGGTAAAATTCTCTGTGAATATCACTGTAGTACATATATCCCTTAGGAAGCTACCTATAGGAACTTCCATCAGGACGACATGGCTTGAGCCCAAAAATATTGAAATAGTTTGCCAAAACTGATTTCAAGGTATTATCCCAACTTATCTTAAGACAGAAAGGGATAGAATAAAAACTTATGATTTTTATGAAGACTGTTATTTGTGGTTACAGGGAGCAGTTCAAATACAGTACTTGGTATAAGCTAAGAAGCTTGGTACCTTTCTGTTAGTGGATAGTGCTTGCAAACGTGTTTTGCGGCACGATTAGTCAGGAGCCAGAGAAGAGGTTTGATGAAAGAGGATGCCTTTGATAGAAGACATTGTAGAGGGCGCATCAGGCATCCGACCCCGTAACCTTTGCATCGAACTCTGTTTAAGAAACGTCCACGGATTAAAAACTATCTTGGACTTTTTTCTGAAGATACCTTGAAAAATATACTTAATTAATAATGAGCTCCATTTGATTTTTTATACATTTAGTTTTTCTTTCTTCTTTTCATCATTTTGTAAAATTTTCTTTCAATCACAAAACAATATTAGCTTTTCAAGACTTCTCATACGAGTCATGCATTCTATTTTCATTTTCTGCCACAGTACTTATGATAACATTTCATGTATTATGTAAAATATGAGTTAAATTTGAGGATGATCATATTGAAGCGATAGAAAACTAATAAACAAATTATTCTATGTCCATCACAGAGAGACTTTCATATTATTCACTATGAAAAGGAAGTCATCACATAACAATTTACCCAGGGAATTGGGTTATGACTACGACATAAACTACATTTAGGTTTCTCTGTACTTGAGGAGATCTCTTTTGAGTTAGTATCCTGGCCTATCGCGTGTTATCTTAGCATAAATGTGTGTGCGTGTGTGTGTGTGTCTGTGTTAGGAACTTTGTTTCTGTGTATATGTATAAAGTAATATTTCATTATGAGCCATTTATTTGTTTTGGAGAATCTCGAACATATTCACTCGAAAGTTTCGGAAACTCTCTTCGGTAGTTTCATGCGCCTTTAACAACTAGATTTAATCTCATTTAGAGGACTAATGTTGTCCAGTCTGCAGGTGTGCTTTCACTGTAGCAACGCTTTATGCACTATCATTTCCACCGCAGCTATATCTTGCGTCGTTTGATCTAGACACAACAAGGGTTAAGCTTCAATCTGATACAGGCTGAGATCCGTAAAGAATACTCTCATAGTCAGAAATGAAGGATTCTAGACCATGCGGCACCCGGTTACCGGCTTGTCCTCTGCATTCTTATTGATCAAGATGGTTATAGTTCACTCCTCTGGGACTACGATGGTTAATGTGCCAGTCCACGCCACACTTCCCACTGATATTATTCTCGCCCTATTGAAACAATCAGCGAAATTAGAACTGGTTTTTTTTCTGATATTTTTATCCATTATCATTCTTAAAAAAGTAAAACTCTGGGAATGTGTGTATGGCTTTGCAGGTGTGTGTTGACAAGTGAGTACCCCATAATCCCTATACCTCCCTTCACCCTTAAACACCTGCCTAGCTGTCAACGCCATATTTAAAGATATAATCGATAGATACCACAAAATGTTTCATGTGGAGAGATCCGGTTCACGTCGCAGTGACGTTTATCTATGGTTCTGACTTGAATGATAACAGCAATATATTCATCATGATCATATAATCATATGTAAAACATTGATTTTCTGAATTGTCGACTTAATCTCATGGTCATATTAGTTACTAAACATTATCTCTCTCTCTCTCTCTCTCTCTCTCTCTCTCTCTCTCTCTCTCTCTCTCTCTCTCTCTCTCTCTCTCTCTCTCGTGACCTCCATCCTTTTCTTCTGCAAT